>NC_062546.1:186647794-186955544 GCF_016906955.1 Phacochoerus africanus | reverse complement strand
TTCAAGTTCTTACTCCCAAATTGTTATTTAGCTAGGGGATTTTAGCTAAGTTTTTTGACTCCTTTAAGCCTCAGTCTTTCCCTAAATAGACAAAATGACTCACAACAGTTGTAGTGAGTGTTAAATGAGATGATATATGTCTAAGGCGTTTAGCGCCTTAATGGATATTCAACCAGGAGAGCTCTCATTATTGGGATGATTTTAAAACAAAGCTGGGCTCTCCAAAGACGTGCAGAGGTGGAGGAGAGCTGGTATTTCATGGTCGAAGTGCCCTCCAGTGGCCATATGGGGAAATTACAGCTTTTGATGTCTTGGGAGAGTCTTCGCTGGTCCAGGAACTAACTCAGCACCCCCAATCCCATTCCTAGACCTGGCTTATCCAATCCTCCTGGAAATTTTCACATTATCTTTCCTTTTGCAGAGGTCTTAAGGGCTTTTAAAAAGAGTCTAATAGCATAAGAGACCAGGAGCAGATCTTTAGGCCACAAAGGCTGCAGCTTGGACCGTCTCTCAAAGCTTGTGGACCCAGGGTCTTGTGGCAAGGAGGTTGGATAGTGGAGAGCTGTGTGCTGGGCATCAATTCTCCCCTAACATGGGCACTGTGCGATATGGCCTGTGAGAGACCCTTCTTGCTGCCCACATCCAAAACTCTAGCATAGTATCCGCTTCTTTGACAGATTTGTATTTTGTTCAGCCTGCCTGCCTTCTTTCCTTCTTCCTTCCTTCCTTCCTTCCTTCCTTCCTTCCTTCCTTCCTTCCTTCCTTCCTTCCATCAATGTTTATTGAATACTGGCTGTGTACCAAGTGTCACGTCCTAGATGCTGAGGGTTAAAAAGATCAATCTTAACACAGACACAAACACAGCCACCAAGCATTGCTCACAATGTCCCAGACACCACATGCAGAGTTAATCCTTGCATTTGAGTGTTTATGGCTTCTCCATGCGGCTGAGTGGGAGGGCAGAGGCAGGAACATCGGATCCAGGCTGCCTGAGTTTCCCCGATGAAATGTGTCCACAGTGGAAGCTTTGTCTGGCCAGGTTTGAAGGCTGACTTCCTCCTCCGGGGCCTCTGAGGAAGCCTCCCCATCGCAAACACTGACCAAAGTCCCCACTCCACCAGCATGGGGGACCCCCAGGCCCCTTCCCTTCCCCCGCCACTGCCCTTTCCTTGGGATTGGGAGTCGACCAATACTCAGCATCTACACCCACCTCACAGGCCATCTCCCCAGTGTCCAGGATAGGGAGGAAGAAGCCTTCCTCTAGGGTCATTGCATTTGAGGGTGGCCAGAGGTACCACCATCTTTGTGGAAGATGTCATCAGCTGGTCAGGAGTGGGAGGAAGAGCTGCGTGAGTGATGCGTGCATCGTTACTGGGACTCTGCCACCTCCTTGAGCTGTTATCCTCCATCTCCCCTCCATGATCAGACTTCCCAGATGTCTTCCCACACCTTTCTCAGTGCCCTCTGGCTTGCTCCTAATTGTTCTGTTTCCTCAGAATTCTTCCCAGCCCCTGATCTCTTGCTGGGTCCTCGCAGCTCCTAGACCAGTGCTGTCCGACAGAAATGCAATGGGGAAAAAAAGAAAAAGGAATATATAGGCATTCCCATCGTGACTCAGCGGTAATGAACCCAACTAGGATCCATGAAGATGCGGGTTCGATCCCTGGCCTCTCTCAGTGGGTTAAGGATCTGGCATTGTCATGAGCTGTGGTGTAGGTCGCAGACGCGGCTTGGATCTGGCATTGCTGTGGCTGTGGTGTATGTAGGCCAGCAGCTACAGTTCTGATTCAATCCCTAGCCTGGCAACGTCCATGTGTCATGGGTACGGCCTTAAAAAGACAAAAAAAAAAAAGGAATATGTATATGTGTGTGTGTATATATATATATATATATACTGGTCACACACACATGACTGGTCACTTTGCTGCACAGCAGAATTTGCACAACATTGCGAATCAACTCTAATCTAAAAATTTTTTAAATATATTGAAATGTAACAGGAGCATCATGTATCATTTCAAATGTCCTAGTAGCAGCATTCTTAAAAGGTAAAAGAAACAGGTGAAATTAATTGTAATAATATATTGAACCCAATGTATCCAAAATATTATCATTCCGACATGGTTACAAATTTTAAATGGTTAAACATTTAAATGGTTAAATACATTTTTTAATAATCCGATGTGTACATCATTTTATGTAACAGCTGTCCATTCGGACTGACCACATTTCAAGCTGCTCAGATGGCTGGTGGCTGGTGTACTGGGCAGTGCAGTTCTAGAACCTTCATACACTCTTTTGCCCTGTGTGGCTCATCATCTCATCTCCGTGTGCCCAGTCTCCCCAGGGAGACTCGCAGCCCCCTGCGTCAGCGTCTTCAGTTCATTCAATCCAGCATTTCCCCCATGGCACCATTAAGCTGTGCCCGAGGCCCTGCAAGCATGTGTCTTGATGGGAGAAAACTCTGGGCATTGATTTCTGCAGTTTCGTTATGGCTGTAAATGGTGTGTTATAGATTGCTCCCGTAGATGCACCCTGCTGCAGCGTTAGCAGAAACAAGCAGCCTGGCTGTCAGCACAGGCAGAGGCCTGGGGCAGATGGGGCTCGCTGATTCCGGCAGGGAAAATCCTGCCAGACCACATACCATTTCTCTGGCTTAAAAGCCTGTCATTGCCACCAGTGTGCTCCCCTCTGCGACCCTATCTCCTCCGATAGAGCCCTTGTCAGGGAGCACAACACAGAGGCTGTGTCTGCAGCCTCCCACCACCAGGCTGGGAGCTCCTCAGGGCAGAAAAGGAGTTTTATTCAGATCAACAAGCGCCTGACCTGCAACAGATGGACAGAACATGCTTGTTGAGTGAATGGATGGATGGATGGGTGGGTGGAGCCAGCCAGCCTCTCAGCTGTGTATGCCCCCCCACCCCCCAAATCTCGGAGCACGTGCTATGTGTCAGGCACTGTGCTAGGCACTGGAGACTTAGCTGTGAACAAGGCCGATGTGGGCTGTGCCCTCCTGGAGCGCACAATCTGAAACGGAAGTCTGGGAGTTCCCGTCATGGCTCAGCGGGTTAAGAACCCACGTGTTCGATCCCTGGCCTCGCTCGGTGGGTTAAGGATCCAGCGTTGCCACGAGCTGTGGTATATAGATCGCAGACGTGGCTCAGATCCCAGCATTGCTGTGGCTGTGACGTAAGGCTGGCAGCTGTAGCTCCGATTTGACCCCTAGCCTGGGAATTTCTATATGCTGTGGGTGCAGCCAAAAAAAAAAAAAAAAAGAAAGAGAGGAAGGAAAAGAAATGGACATCTGCAGCCTTCTAGAATACAGGACTCCCGCCCTGAGGTCAAGGGTCATCATTTAAACATTGGCCACAGGAGGCCAGCCTGAGGCTCCTGTGCTGTGAGGACCTTGCTTTCAAATTGCATTGATGATGTCACAATGGGCCCTGTGGGAGGGAGCAGGACCCTGAGGGTTGGAGCAGAGGGGCCAAGGCAGGGGGAGGAGCTAGTGGTGTCCCTCTGGCCTCTGACTGACCCGGCCTCAGCTCGGGAGGAGGTGAGCAGGTGACCATGGCAATCAGCCTCTCCACCACGTCCATTCCCAACAGCTGGCTCCAGGGCTACCCTGAGGTAACCGGGCCTGTGTTCTAGGGCTCTCTCCGGTGGGTGTGTCCCTGTAAGAGGGTCAACCTGTAAGCCATACACCGTCTGGAGGGGGGGACTGGGGCGGGGGATAAAAAGATGAGTGAGGAGTTCCCAGCGTGGCTCAACAGAAACAAATCTGACTAGCATCCATGAGGATGCAGGTTCAATCCCTGGCCTCGCTCAGTGGATTAAGGATCCGATGTTGCTGTGAGCTGTGGTGTAGGTCACAGATGCGGCTTGGATCTGGTGTTGCTGTGGCTGTGGTGTAGGCCAGCAGCTACAGCTCCGATTCGACCCCTAGCCTGGGAACCTCCATAAGCCTCGGGTGCAGCCCTAAAAAGAAAAAAGACCAAAAAAAAAAAAAAGATGAGTGAGATGTGGTCCCTGCCCTCAGGTTGCTGGCAAGAAAGACCTGAGCAAGGAGCTCAAGGGAACAGACTCGTGGTCCTCTTGGCTGCCTTTGGAGGAACGATGTGCCAAGGGCTGATGGCACATGCCCCATCTGGCTGCCCATCTTCTTTCCATGTTGCCCTATGACAAGGCTCTCAGCTCAAGGGCAGCCCACCCATGGGCACTAGTGGTTTGGAGAATCTAGATTAGTGTTTCTGAGGGTGGTCTTGGTTAAAAAACGCACAGCCCCGGGCCTTCGCACAAATTCTCCAAAGCAGAATTTTCAAGTGTGGGGCTCACAAATCTGCATTTTTTTTTTTTTTTTTTTTGACCACCCCGAGGCATATGGAGTTCCCAGGCCAGGGATCGGATCTGAGTCACAGTTGCAATCTGTGTGGCAGCTTCGGCTGTGCCGGGCTGGGGATCGAACCTGTGTTCTGGTGCTGCAAAGACGCTGATCCAGTTGCACCACAATGGGAACTCCGCAGATCTATTTTCTTTCTTTCTTTTTCATGGCCACACCTGCGGCATATGGAGGTTCCCAGACTAGGGGTCAAATCGGAGCTGCAGCTGCCAGTCTGTGCTATAGCCACAGCAACGCCAGATCTGAGCCACATCTGTGACCTAGGCCACAGCTTGTGGCAAAGTTGAGATCCTTAACTTAATGATTGAGACCAGGGATTGAACCTGCATTCTCATGGATATTAGTCGGGTTCTTAACCCACTGAGCCACAAAGGGAACTCCCAAATCTACATTCTTAAAAATACTCCAGGTAATTCTTATTCTAAGCACTGCCCTAGGGTGAAACTACCCACCCTAGTCCCCAAGGCTCATATCTGGCTGATCCGGGTGGGTCAGTCTCTCTGTCCAGAGATAAGTGTTGGCTTTTGATTTTTTCTTTCTTTTTTTTTTGTTTGTTTGTTTGTTTTGCATTTTAGGGCCACTCACGAGGCATGTGAAGGTTCCCAGGCTAGGGGTCGAATCGGAGCTGTAGCTGCCGGCCACAGCCACAGCCACAGCCACAGCAACTCGGGATCCGAGCTGTGTCTGTGACCTACACCACAGCTCACAGCAACGCCAGATCCTTAACCCACTGAGCGAGGCCAGGGATTGAACCTGCATCCTCATGGATGCTAGTCAGATTCATTAACCACTGCGCCACAAGGGGAACTCCTTGATATTTTATTAGGGATGAAAAGTCATGATTCAGAAGCTGCTGGTGGCCAATTGTCAGCTTGGAAGGAATCAGAGGCCACTGAGAAGAGCAATCTCTATCTTTTCAATCCATCTATAAAATGCTTACCTGAGCAGACACTGTTTAAAGGCCATTAAAATACCAGACACAGAATAAGCCAGTCCCTGGAACTTTATAGGCATATTTACTCAAACCCAAGTGCTTGCAAAGAGTAAATAAAAGGGAAGCAAAATGAGCAGACATCCCTAGAAATACGAACTGAAAGTAAACAGCCCTGTTCACTAAAATAAACAGGACAAATCCAGCGAGGATTAAATGACCTCTAGTCAGAGAGGCTCAGAGCCAGAAATGCCCCATCTTTCCTGGAAAAGGGGGAGGTGAGGGCTTGTCCTCGCCACCTGGAGGCGTGAGCCAGGTCAAGGCCAGGCCTGCAAGGGCAGACACTAGCCTTGGAGGAGGTGGGGGTGAGTGCTCCCCACACTCCCTGGCAGCCTGCCACAGGGCCTGGAAATCTCCAAGATGAAGAATCAAGACGTGTGCCCCAAAAGGCCTCTGCTACCATGCACGTTTTCTGGAGATATAACACCTCAAGTCACTATTTTTTTGCCATTTATTAATTTTGAGAACATTTGTTTAGCACTTAACTGTGTTTCAGGCCCTGTGCCCATCACTAAAGACATCAGCGTAAGTAAGGTATCAACCTTAGCCTCAAACCGTAGCCCTCAAGTTGCTCAAATTTGAGAGGTAAGATTGAGAGAGAATAATAGTTAATGTGTATTGCTCATTTCTTATTTGATAAACTTAATGATAAGCACTTCGCGTGCATGATCTCATTTAGTCCTAACATTATAAGGTTATTATTGTTATCATCCCCCCATTTTACAGATGAGGAAACTGAGACTCAACGTGTAGGGTATGATGGTAAATGTTTAACAATTAGCGCTCGGAAAGAGGAAAAGAAAAAAAAAAAAAAAAGCCCTGTAGAGTATGCCAATCACCGTAGTATAAATACTCCCAGGCCGGGGGTGTTTTGTTGTTGTTTGGGTGGGGGTTTTCTTTGTCTGTTTAGGGCTGCACCCCTGGTATATGGAAGTTCCCAGGCTAGGGGATGAGTCAGAGCTGCAGCTGCAGCTACATCACAGCCACAGCAACGTGGGATCCAAGCCACGTCTTCGACTTACACCACAGCTCCTGGCAACACAGGATCCTTAACCCACTGAGTGAGGCCAGGTATGGAACCCGCATCCTCATGGATACTAGTTGGGTTCTTAACCCACTGAGCCATGAAGGGAACTCCCCGGGCCAGTCTGAAGTCACCAAATGTGGAGTTGGAAGCGGTGGGAGGGGAGAGTGTGCTGGCTCCAACACAGCCACTGCAAATGGCCCACGGCCAATGGATGGAGGAGCCAGAACTTGAACCCAGGGGTGTCTGAGCCTGAGCCCGTGTGCATAACGGCTTTGTTACACTGTCAGTAACTACGCGAGGTCACTGACATTTGAGAGGGAAACCTCTTGAGTCCTTTGTGAAGTGCTGCTTTTACCGTGCTCCATAAAACTCCCAGGGTTAATAACCAGTACTTCCATATTTCTCCTTGCTTTTATCACCAACAGGAACAGTTGGTTTTCTTTTTGAGGGCCTTAAAAAAAAAAAAAACTGTTTGGAGTTCCCGTCGTGGCTCAGTGGTTGACGAATCCGACTAGGAACCATGAGGTTGCGGGTTCGGTCCCTGGCCTTGCTCAGTGGGTTGAGGATCTGGCATTGCCATGAGCTGTGGTGTGGATCGCAGAAGCGGCTTGGATCCCGAGTTGCTGTGGCTCTGGTGTAGGCCGGCGGCTTCAGCTCTGATTAGACCCCGAGCCTGGGAACCTCCATATGCCATGGGAGCAGCCCTAGAAAACGTAAAAAGACAAAAAAAAAAAACCCCAAACTGTTTAAGTATATATATATATATATATATATATATGGAGTTCCTGTTGCAGCTCAGTGGAAATGAATCTGACTAGCATCCATGAGGATGCAGGTTCAATCCCTGGCCTTGGTCAGGTGGGTGAAGGATCGGGCATTGCCGTGAGCTATGGGGTAGGTCAGCAGCTGCAGCTCCGATTCAATCCCTAGCCTGGGAATTTCCATATGCCTCAGGTATGGCTCTGAAAAAAAGAGTAAAAAAAAAAAAGAATATCTATATCTATATCTATACATATGACTGGGTCACTTTGATGTACAGTAGAAATTGACAGAACACTATAAATCAACTATAATGGAAAAAATAAAAACCATTTAAAATTATTTAAAACAATAAATAAAAAGCATTATCTTGGAAAATACAAATACATAACAAAAAAATCATGTTTTTGAAGTTTAATTTACATACAATAAATCTCATCAATTTAAATTGTAAAATAAAATAAAATAAAAATGAAAAAAATCTTTTTATCTTGAAATAACTTTCCAGTCCCAGGAGGTTGCAAAAATAGTTCAGAGAGGCCCTGCGTATCCTTCACCCAGTGTCCCCCCATGGTTACATCTTACACAACTGCCGTACAATACCGCCACCAGGGACATTGGTGAGATGTGTGTGTACAGTTCTTTGCCATGTTGTCCAGGGTTGCCAGATTTAGCAAACAGAAATACAGACCACTCAATTAAATTTTGTTTGTAGTGTAAATGTATCCCATGCAATATCTGGGACTTATTTATTTATTTATTTGTCTTTCTGCCTTTTCTAGGGCCAATCCCTCGGCATATGGAGGTTGCCAGGCTAGGGGTCTAATCAGAGCTGTAGCCACTGGCCTACGCCACAGTCACAGCAATGCCAGATCCGAGCCACATCTGCAACCTACACCACAGCTCACGGCAACGCTGGATCCCTAACCCACTGAGCCAGGCCAGGGATAGAACCCGCATCCTCATGGTTCCTAGTTGGATTCTTTAACCACTGAGCCACGACGGGAACTCCTCTGGGACATATTTAGATTAAGAAATTATTCCTCGTTTATCTGAAATTCACACTTAACTGAGTGGCCTGTATTTTAGCTGGCATCCCTCACTTTATCACATGGGAAAAACTTTTATCACGCAACCTCTACCATAGTCAAGATGCAGAACTATTCCACCGCCACAAAGATATTCCCTGCACTCCTCCTCAGAGGCACCCCCTTCCCTTCCCTCAAAAGCCCTAGCCCTTGGCCACCATTCATCCTTTCTCCCTGTCTATAATTTTGTCTTTTTTTTTTGTCTTTTTGTTGTTGTTGTTGTTGTTGTTGTTTAATTTTGTCATTTTTTAAACTTAGCATAATGTCTGTGAGATCCATTCAAGTTGCTGCCGTTTTCAAGAGTTTGTTCCTTTTTATGGATGGGGAGTATTCCACGAGGGCTGTTTCTCACAGATAACACTTTTTAAAATTTCATTCATTCAGAAGTTCCTGTGGTGGCTTAGTGGTTAAAAAATCCGACTAGCGGAGTTCCCGTCGTGGCGCAGTGGTTAACAAATCCGACTAGGAACCATGAGGTTGCGGGTTCGGTCCCTGCCCTGGCTAAGTGGGTTAACGATCCAGCGTTGCCGTGAGCTGTGGTGTAGGTTGCAGACGCGGCTCGGATCTGGCGTTGCTGTGGCTCTGGCGTAGGCTGGTGGCTACAGCTCCGATTCAACCCCTAGCCTGGGAACCTCCATATGCCGCGGGAGCAGCCCAAGAAATAGCAACAACAACAACAACAACGAAAAAAAAAAAAAAAACCCGACTAGCATCCCTGAGGACTCAGGTTCAATCCCTGACCTCGCTCAGTGGGTTAAGGATCTGGCATTGCCTTGAGCTGTGATGTAGGTCACAGGCACAGCTTTGGATCTGGAGTTGCTGTGGTGGTGGTGTAGGCCGGTTGCTATAGCTCCTATTTGACCCCTAGCCTGGGAACCTCCATGTGCTGTGGGTGCGCCCCTAAAAAGACAAAAGTAAAATAGAATAAAATTTCATTCATTCAAAAAATATTCATTTTATATCTACTGTATGCCTGGTGCAGACACAAGGCAGATAGGAAGCTGCTTGCAGTCAGGGTTGGGGTTTTTGCCGCACAGCTAAGCAACCTCAAAGTGAGCAAGGGGTGTGGAAGTGTGTGCAAAGGAGTGGTGATAAGGATGGAGCAGCACATTATGCTGGGTTGGAGGGGCGTGGAGCAGAGAGGACTGGGGAACAGAGATGAATAGGATCAACTGTTGGTAATTCTTGTATAGGTGAGGAGTTAATGGGGTTGGCTACCTTTCTCTGAAGGTTTCCTATCTCATTCTCAGTTTATTTTTTGTTTAAAATACCAATATCAGGAGTTCCCGTGGTGGTACAATGGAAACGAATCCGACTAGGAACTGTGAGGTTGTGGGTTTGATCCCTGGCCTCGCCCAGTGGGTTAAGGATCTGGCATTGCTGTGAGCTGTGGTATAGATCACAGGCGAGGCTTGGATCCTGCGTTGCTGTGGCTGTGGTGTAGGCTGGCAGCTGTAGCTCTGATTCCACCCCTAGCCTGGGAACCTCCATAGGCCTTGGGTGTGGCCCTAAAAAGCAAAACAAACAAACAAACAAACAAAAACAAGCCCACACCAATATCAAAAGAAACATTCCAGAGTTCCCTGGTGGCTTATGGGTTAAGGAGCCAGTGTTGTCACTTCTGTGGCAAGGCTGGATCCTTGGCCAGGGAACTTCCACAAGCTGGGGGGGGGGGTGACCAAAAAGATATCCAAGGATTTCCTGCTCAACAGAAACGAATCCGACTAGTACCCAGGAGGACGCATGAACTCTCTGGCCAGCTCTGGTTCAACTGCTAGCCTGGGAACCTCCATATGCTGCAGGTGCAGCCCTAAAAAGACAAAAAGACATTAAAAAAAAAAAAAGCTTTTCAAACCTCCCTCCTAGAATATGATTGGTTGGAAACAAAAATTTTGCCTGAGCTGCTCACCTCAAGGCATCCTGGCATTTGTAGTTCTTACTCAGCTGAGCCTTGCTCAGAAAACGACTTGAGCAGAAGACACGTGTTGGAAACTAAAGTGCCCTTCCAACGACATTGTAAGAGAACAAATTGTACCGTGTTATGCAAGCCCCTATCATTCTACCCAGGAGCAAATCATTCATTTAAACAACCAAGCAATGAGATACCCAGGGCTGTTTTGGCATCAAGAAATCAAGATCATCTGATTCAGCCCCTCACTGTATCCATTTCAGCAGGCAGAAACAGGACACACACACACACACACACACACACACACACACTCTTCCTCACAGAATTGCTTTGGTATTCTGAATTATGGGACAGGTCACTACTTAGGAAGTTTCTTTCATAAACCTATGGATCACAAAGGACATGCATGTCAAAGGAAATCACACTGAAGTGTGTAACTATTGCTATGTTAACACACAGGCATTTGCTCTTTAATAGTAATTAAACCAAAAAGATAAATGACTAATGGTAACGCTGTAAACACCAGCTAGGAGGTCCCTGGTGGTGGAGTTCCCTGGTGGTTCAGTGGGTTAAGGATCAGTCATTGTCACTGTAGTGGCCCAGGTTGTTGCCGTGATGCAGGTTCAGTTGCTGTCCTGGGAACTTCCATATGCCACGGGCGGGGTCAAAACAAACAAACGAGCAAACAAATAAAAAAGAACTGACTGTCAGATCTCCAGGAATTTTGTGAGCCTAGTGTTACACACAGGAATCACTAAAAATTAAACTATGTAAACCTACAATTAAATACATTATATTACAAACAGAGAGAATACTCAAAAGATTATCGCTTTCCTGGTGATTTTACTATAAATCATCTTTGCTCCTGAGATTACTTTTGTCCATTATATCTGTTTGGCAGACATCTACACGGTGGTGTACTTTTCCATATCCTTCCCAATTCCACATTCAGTTCACGCTGGCAGCTTAGACTTGGCCATGGGGAGTGTTTACACCATAGAAATAGGGCTGAAACGTGTGCATTCCCCCAAGCCTAATCCAACAAGTCAAAAATGGTATCTCTTCTTTTTTTTTTTTTTGTCCTTTTGTCCTTTTTAGGGCCGCACCTGGGGCATATGGAGGTTCCCAGGCTAGGGGTCAAATCGGAGCTTCAGCTGCCGGCCTACACCACAGCCATAGCAACGCTGCAAGCTCAGAGTTCTTAGTCGGATTCCTTTCTGCTGTGCCGCGACGGGAACTCTGGTGTCTCTTTTTTAACCTGCACTTCCCTAGTTACAGTGAGCCTGGGTCACACATAAGCGCTTTCCTAAGAATTTAATCACTATCTCTTGTTCTGGTAGATAGCATCTTTTTACTATTATATTTTCTGGTTGATTATTGTATAGGAAAACCGGTGATTTTTCCTAATCAGGCCACCCCTTCTACCAGTTCTATCAGCTGGTCGGTTTATTTTCTTAGAGGTTCTAGGTGATCATCTCATCTACAAATAGTGAGAGATTGTGCTGTCCCGCATATAATTGTTTGTGGCACTGGCTCTGACTACAAGTCCATACTGACTACAAATAATAACAGCTCATCAGTACCTTGCTTCTGACTTGAATAGGGACACTTCTTTTTTTCCCTACTTATATCTGCTGTAGCTTGCTGGCAGATAGCTATTCTCCTTTCTCTTCTGTTTTCTTTTTTTTCCTTCGGTTTTTTTTTTTTTTTAGGGCCGCACCTGTGGCATGTGGAGGTTCCCAGGCTAGGGGTCTAATTGGAGCTGTAGCTGCCGGCCTACATCACAGCCACAGTAACTCAGGATCCGAGCCACATCTGCGACCTACGCCACAGCTCACGGCAACGCCAAATCCTTAACCCACTGAGTGAGGCCAGGGGTCGAACCTGCATCCTCATGGATGCTAGTCAGATTTGTTTCCTCTGCACCACAATAGGAACTCCTAAGTATTTATTTTAGATTTGAATTAGGTTTTATTTTCACTTATTTTTATTGAAGTATAGTTGATTTGAAATGTTGCAAACATGTGCTCTTTTTTTTGTGATCAGAACATTAAAGATTTTTTTTTTTGTCTTTTTGCTATTTCTTGGGCCACTCCCACGGCATATGGAGGTTCCCAGGCTAGGGGTCCAATTGGAGCCAGAGCCACAGCTACGCAGGATCCGAGCCGCGTCTGCAACCTACACCACAGCTCGCGGCAGTGCCGGATCCCCAACCCACTGAGCAAGGCCAGGGATCGAACCCGCAACCTTATGGTTCCTAGTTGGATTCGTTAACCACTGCGCCATGACGGGAACTCCCAGAACATTAAAGATTTTTAAGTCTCCCTCCCTTAACCATTTGTACCTGTTTTAGCTCTTGTCACTGTCCTTGAATGCATCCCTTCCCCAGTAGCCAGATCAAGAATGTTCTCTCCATGTCTACTCGGCAGAGGAACCTATATATAAAGACATTTCAATACATGGTCAGAGAATGCCATGAATTTAACCCATCACCTAGTGTGTATGTTCCTGAACGCTCCATTGCAACATCTACTCCTTTGTGGGGTTTTTTATTTTTTTATTTTTTTGCTTTTTTAGGGCCGCACTTGCGGCATATGGAGGTTCCCAGGCTAGGGATCCAATCAGATCCAAGCTGTGTCTGCGACCTCCACCACAGCAATGCCGGATCCTTAACCCACTGAGAGAGGCCAGGGATCGAACCCGCAACCTCATGGTTCCTGGTTGGATTCGTTTCTGCTTTACCACGATGGGAACACCTACATCTACTCCTTTGAATTGGGGGCTGCAAGATCTTTCCTACTACTGCCCACTCCCCTGACATTCCCAATCCAGTACCTAAATGGCAGATTGCTCCATCACCTGTAATCCCTGGAATGCTAATAACAGCCCTGAGAGCTGGCCCTTGTTTTGAACCCAGGGACCACCAAGAGTCCTCATCAGAATCCATGGTTAGTCAGGCACCTGTGTTTTTTAAGTGGCTACTCACCACTCTTGACATAGGACTATTGGGATTGCCTCCAAGAACATATGGAGTTTGTCTTTAAAAACAATTTTTTAAATTATAGTTGATTTGCAATGTTCTGTCAATTTCTGCTGTACAGCAAAGTGACCCAGTTATACATTTATATACATTCTCTTTTTTTGGAGTTTGTCTTTTTCTGTCATTTTAAAAAGTGGAAAGAGTACAGATATCAGAGTCAAATCCCAGAGGCATCCAAAGAGCTGCGTGATCTTGGACAAGTTGTTAATTCCTCCCTCGCTGAGGGACGTCCCGAATAACGTAGACTTTACCAAGAAAAGGGCCCAGTAAAAATCTGAGAGTGGGTTGTCCCAGGCCCCAAATTAATTGAATCCAAACCCCACCTCTGCCACCTGCTACTTTGGACAGGTTACTCATCTCTGTATTTCAGTTCGGTATAAAATGGGGACAGTAGAGGTACAAAGTTGATAGGGCAGTGAAGATTAAACAAGGTAACACAGTAAGCTTGACCAGAAAGCTAAAATTCATCATGAACGCTCCATGAACACTAGCCATGTTGCTTTCATTATCACCAGGGTGCCTGTGGAGAGAGAGAGCACTTTGCACAGCACCCGTCGGACCAGGTGAGCTGGCGGGGGTGTTTTTTCTCTGACCTGGGGCAAGGGTGGGGGCCCGCGGCTTTCGGCTACCTTAGCACCTCCGGGTCGGCAGAGGGCGCCAGCCACCGCCGCGTAAGGGGCACGGGGGGCGGGGGGGGCAAGCGGCGGCTGCGGGGCGGGCGGTGGGAGTGGGGGCGGGCCTAGCGCACGGGCCGGGCGGGCAGACGTAGGCCCACGCGTAAGGCCATGCAGGTAGGTGGCCACCTCTCGTCCCGCACGAACTTCGATCCCGGACCCGGCCCGGCAGCCGCTTGGGCCCAGGCTCAACCTAGCGCTTGCTGACGTGGGGGCTCCGCCCGACCCTAAACAAAACCGAAAGCCAGGCCCCAAGTGACTTTACCTTCCTGGGGTTGCTAAGGGGGGGGATCTGCGAGAGACTGCGTTGGGCTGTTCCCTAGAGAACAGAGCTTTGGTTCCGGGATGGGATCGCGCGCGTGGCGCAGGCTGGCACAGAGTTAGGGGCCCCATTGCGAGCTCGGAGTTTGGGAACTGACCGGGATTTTCAGCTGGTCGGGCACGTGGGGGCGGGACTTGGGGGGCAGGGCTGAAGCTAGGATGAGGGGGCGGGCCGGCTGGGACGTGCGGTGCGGGGAACGCAGCGGGGGTTGTGACGCTTTGGTTGGCGGATCGAAGCTTTCAGCGGATGGAGGATCCGCCCGGCATCTACTTCTCTCCCTGGGGCAACGGGTCTGAGCTTTGGAGCGGTCACTTGGGGTGAGGTGAGGTGGGGTGGGGTGGGGGCGGGGGATTGGAGGGGCGGGGCGGGGAGTCTCCGGAACTTGGATGATAAGTCACGGGTTCTAGACCTTGTAGGAGTCTGAGCTCCCGCTCCCTTAGGTGGCCATGAGCGGCAGGGCCCGCAAAGAGGCGGTGCAAGCCGCGGCCCGGGAACTCCTCAAGTTTGTGAACCAGAGCCCCTCTCCTTTCCACGGTAAGTGACCAGGGCAGCCGAGGAGGGCGCGGGGGGGGGGGGGGGGGCGGGCGGTGTGCCTCCTAGCGGTTTCCATCGCTATGAGAGCGTTCTTTCCCTCCAGCGGTGGCCGAGTGCCGCAGCCGCCTCCTCCAGGCTGGCTTCCGTGAACTCAAGGAGACGGAGAGCTGGGATATCAAGCCAGAGAGTAAGGTACTAGGGGTGGAGTGGGGGTGGAGAGGCAGGAACCCAAGCTGGGGCTCGAAGTCCTGTGCGCCCGCTGGCTAATCCATCTCCACCCTCCACCCCAGTACTTCCTGACCAGGAATTCCTCCACCATCATCGCTTTTGCTGTGGGAGGCCAGTATGTTCCTGGCAATGGTTTCAGCCTCATCGGGGCCCACACGGACAGCCCCTGCCTCCGGGTAAGGAAGGGGAGCCATGCTGGGGAGGGGAGGCATGGAGATGTGCAAGGGAAAAGCCTTATTTCTTACCCCCGCCGCCGCTGCCTCCACACACACATGGGGCCCTTCTCCACCCCTTAGCTTGTGAAAGTCTGTCTCACCTCCACATCCCATGTTGTATGGCCTCTGACTCCTCCTTCCCCATTGTTCCACTCAGGTGAAACGGCGGTCTCGCCGCAGCCAGGTGGGCTTCCAGCAGGTTGGTGTGGAGACCTACGGTGGTGGGATTTGGAGCACTTGGTTTGACCGTGACCTGACCTTGGCTGGACGTGTCATTGTCAAGGTGGGAACTGAGCTGGGACCTAGGAGGCCCTCAGCTTTAACTGCCTGAAGATTGACTGTCACCTTCCTTCAGGGAACCTCTGGAGAACCCCCCGGGGAAGGGGGTCAGGGCCAGAGGACCCCCTTTGTTAGTCTGGATGCAGTGGGGGTGTTAACCAACTGTGATGGGAAGGCACCCGGGCTGACCCCGCCCGTTTGGCCACAGTGCCCTACCTCAGGCCGGCTGGAGCAGCGGCTGGTGCACGTGGACCGGCCCATTCTGCGCATCCCACACCTGGCCATCCACCTGCAGCGAAATGTCAATGAGAACTTCGGGCCCAACATGGAGATGCACTTGTGAGACTGGGCTGCAGGCTCTGGTGACTGGGAGGGATAGGATGTGGCACCAGGTGATGGAAGGGGCCCTGCCCAGACCTGGGGGATTACACCCCAATGGTGGCCACAATCAGGTTCTACTCTTAGGACCCAGTTGACGTGCGGGGAGAATTAAAGGACCAGGGCAGTTCCCCATCAGGGGCCGCCTGAGCTCAGGGATGCCCCACCCTGCTGTGCCTTCCAGCCCTCCCCACACACCCTCTGTCTCCCCACAGAGTCCCCATTCTTGCCACAGCAGTCCAGGAGGAGCTGGAGAAGGGGACTCCTGAGCCAGGCCCTCTCAATGCTGCAGTAAGAGCCCCCTGGTCAACGGGAGGGGTGAGCAGGGGGAAGGGACTGGCCCCCTGAGAAGGGGAGAGAGGGAGGAGCGGCCCCTCCTCCCAGCATCCTTCTGTCCTGCAGGATGACCGGCACCACTCAGTCCTCATGTCCCTTCTCTGCGCCCATCTGGGGCTGAGCCCGGAGGATATCTTGGAGATGGAGCTGTGTCTCGCGGACACTCAGCCCGCGGTGAGGAATGGCTGTGGAAACTTGTGGCTGGGGACCTCTGGGATCCCAGCCTGCCCCATCACGTCCCCTGAAGGACTCGTCACCACTGCCAGTCCTCCAGTTACTCTCATCTCTGTTTTCCCAGGAGACACCACCCTGCTCTGCCTCCGGGGCAGTGGTTCTCAAAAAGGGCAGGTTTCCCACTGCAGACCTGCCCACTCCTGACTGGGGTGGGGCCTGGGAATCAGCTTTCCCCAGATTCCACAGGAAGCTTCTGCCCTGAGGGAAGAGACCTGGATGTGGTCCCCTCCTCCTGGAACTTGTCTTTGGGTCTGTCCAGGTGCTGACAGTGGGAGATTGCTAAGTGTTTGGACACTCGGCCTTGTTTGAATGTGTGCCAAGTTTCTGGTTCTCGCCTGGTTCTCCCCTGTTCACTCCTTAGCTTTTCTTCTTTTTTCTCATTCAGTGCCTCCCTTTCCCTGTCGCACAGGAACGGGTCAGGAACTGCAGGCCTCCACCCTCCCATCCCTCCAGCTGGCCCCTTCTCCATCCTCCGCTCCCTCTGCCCAGTGCGCGGACCCATCGTGCTCCAGGCCAGGGTCTGGGGAGGTTGCTCAAGGAAGCAAGGAGACACTCAAGCTCAGGCCCTTGGGAGCAGGGAGAGGAGGGTGAGTCCGGGGGAGAGGTCGAAGGTCAGGCTGACTGTCCTGTCTTTCTAGGTCCTGGGCGGTGCCTATGAGGAGTTCATCTTTGCCCCTCGACTGGACAATCTTCACAGCTGCTTCTGTGCCCTGCAGGTGAGGAGCCGGGGCACCCCCAGGAGAGGTGGGGCATTGGGGTGGGGGGACCGCCTCAAGCCTTGCAGGTCGGGAGAAGGCCGCTGGCCCCCCGGGCCCTCTGCATGGACTGTGGGGAGGGGCTGAATGCTGCATCCTCCGCATGACTCCTCTTGGCCGCATCCCTGCACTGGCCCGCAGTGGGGGCTGAGGTGGGCGAGGGCTGAGAGGCTACTTAGGGCATCAGTGTCTTGTCCTAACCCTGCTCCTGCTGCCTTTCCGTTCAGCCACCTCTGCTTCAGTAGCCTCCACCTCCCTCCGCTCCTGCTCACCTTCCCTGCCAATGGCTAGCGGAAGCCCACCTGGCCATCTTTGTGCCTTGTCATCTCAGTGGGTGGTCTTGATGTTCCTGGTCCCCTGGATATTCCCCACCTTCTTCCTACCCTGGTCACTGTCTTCTTTCTCACCTGTCATCCCTGCTCCCCCACATTTGTCCTTTGCTTACACGCCTTTGCACCCCCTCCTGTTCTTAGAGACAGGCTTTGGGCTGTAAGTGAGACCAGAGCCAGACCTGAGACCCATAGGCACTTGTGCAGCCAGCCAGCCAGTCGTGTCACCGTGATGGACTCACGTTCACCTCTTTGAACCTCAGTCTCCTCGCCGAGGCCAAATCGGTGTACGTGACCTGCACGGTCCTTCTGGCTTTCCAGGATTCTCAGCCCTTCCCCTCCACTTTACGCATCCTCCTGCCTTTTGCGGGGGGAAGGTGTTGGGGGGAGAACACTTGGGGTTTCTCCCCTCCTGTTGAACAGGTCCCCCGACTGTCCTCCCACCAGGCAATGCCCCTGAGAGCTGCAGGCCGGAGGCAGCCCGAGCCCGCTTCACTTGGGCTGTGACTCCAGGAGGAGGGTGGGCAAGTGTGCGCCTCCGAGGGGTTGGCGGGGAGGGGCAGGCGGGGGGCGGGGGGGGCTGTTCCAGAAGGAAGAGTAGGGAGGCTGATGCGCCTGTTCCCTCCCCACACCAGGCTTTGATCGATTCCTGCGCAGCCCCTGCCTCCCTGGCAGTGGATCCCCATGTGCGCATGATCGCCCTCTACGACAACGAAGAGGTAGGCGGAGGGCTCTGGGGAGGGTCTCCTCTGGGGGGTCTCCCGCAGCCACTGTGAGCCAGGGCTGTCCTGGTGGCTCCAAAGGTGGGAGAGACACTGCCCGTGCTTCCTCAGCACCCGGAGGGCCCCTCTGCCTCGGTGTGTCTGCTCCTAGCGTGACCACGCCTCCCAGGTCTCTCTGGGCGCCACATGGGGAGCTCCTGGAGGACAGGGACTCTGCCCTTTCACCCCCGTCACTCCAGGGCTCAGCACAGGGCGGGTCCCCACCACACGTGCTTAAGTGAGGGTGCCAGCTTAGACTCGGTGACTGAGCTTCCAAGTTCCCTCCATGTAACCATGCACATCCGAGTTAGCAGTTCAGGACAGGTCTCTGCCACCCTGAGCACATGGCATCCATCTCAGGGTCCAGAGCGGCTGTTGAGCTCCTGCCTCTGGGTCTCTACTGAATTAGGAAAGAAGAAAAGGGCAAAGGAGGAGTGTACACCCATTGTCTTCAGGGCATGACCTGTAGACAGCAGTCATCACTGCCCGCATGCCAGCTGAGCATGGCCACGTTCAGCTGCACCGGAAGCGGGACATGTCTTCTTTCGCTGGGTGATCAGATGCTCAGCCACAACTCGGGTGTTCTGTTAGAAAAGGGATCGAGGACAGTTAGCAGCCTCTGTCATGTGCATGAAAGAAGATTGTCCAGTGAGGGGGGCACCTATGCTGAGCCCCAGATGTGAGGGTCGGGGGAGGAGGAAGGGGCCAGTATGGGAAGCCCATGAGGAAGTGCTGTGTCTGCCCCCGAGGTGGCTGAGGGTTAGTTTGGTCCCAGCTCACTGTCAGCATTTTCACGACGCAGGGTTGAGGACATGACTGATAACACCCTGCATTCCCCACCCACCGACCCAGGGTGGTCCTAGGCCAACCTGGGCAGTGGGCCCCAACCCCTGGCCTCCAGCTCAGGCCGCCAAGCCCAGGCCCCTGCAGCCCAGTCTCTGCTGTCACCAGGTAGGGTCAGAGAGCGCGCAGGGCGCTCAGTCACTGCTGACGGAGCTGGTGTTGCGGAGGATCTCGGCGTCGCCCCAGCACCTGACAGCCTTCGAGGAAGCCATCCCCAAGTCCTACATGATCAGCGCAGACATGGCCCACGCCGTGCACCCCAACTACCTGTGAGTCTTCAGTGCCAGGCATGTGGTCTTCCCACAGCTGGAGACCCAAGTGTGTGCTGGGCCTTGGCCTCTCCCCTTCCCCTTTCTGCTCAATCTGCCGGGAGGCTCAGTGGGGACTTCCTTGACTACTCCAAGGCCCAGCTGGGTCAAAGTCATGCCTGACCCACCCGAATAGGCTCTATCTACAAACCTATTTCCATCTGTGGCCAGAGGCTCTCCGGAACACTGTGTTTCGTACCGGGTGGGGTGGGGAACAAGGCTGTGATCCATTAGTTGTGTCTGCCACGGGAGAGGCAGTGGGTGTTGACAGGCCTGTTTGCCAACGCGGTGGGTCCTTTTCTGTCTCTTACAGGGACAAGCATGAGGAGAACCACCGGCCCTTATTCCACAAGGTGAGGTGCTTCTGCTTCTCCTTAGGGTCTTGGAGGCCTGGCTGGTCCCAGACCCCCCCCCCTTGTCCCCTTTGGGCCTGTCAGGCCTCTCTGCCTCCCTCCCAGCTCCTGGTTTCCCTCTCCCCAGGGCCCTGTGATCAAGGTGAACAGCAAGCAGCGCTACGCCTCCAACGCAGTTTCAGAAGCTCTCATCCGAGAGGTGGCCCGCAATGTCGGGGTGCCCCTGCAGGTGAGGGTGGGCCCTGCTGGGAGGCGGGATTGGGGGGCACAAGCAGATGGTCCCCTAAGGAGGGGGAGCCTGCTAGACAGTCTTTAGTGGAAGGGGTGCCAGTAGAGGGAGAAGCAGCAGAGTTTGGAAATGGAAGTAGGCAGAGCTGGGATCCGTGCTGATTCTTTTTTTTTTTTTTTTTGTCTTTTTAGGGCCGTACCTGCAGCACATGGAGGTTCCCAGGCTAGGGGTCCAGTCAGAGCTGCAGCTGCTGGCCTACACCACAGCCACAGCAATGCCAGATCTGAGTCACATCTGTGACCTACACCACAGCTCGCCGGATCCTTGACCCACTGAGGGAGGTGAGGAATCAAACCCACATCCTCATGGATACTAGTCAGGTTCATTACCACTGAGCCACAACTGGAACTCCAGCGCCAATTCTTCTTTGGTGCTGGTCCTGTGACCTTGGACTCGTGTCCTAATTTCTCTGAGCCTCAGTTTCCCCACCTGTAAAATGGGGCTGATGATGATGTCTATTCTGCTGGATTTCTGTGAGGATTAAAGGGACAGTGTGCCTGTGGCACTCCAGGGCACTGCTTTTTGCCACTCAGCATCCTCAGCCATGCTGAGTCTCTCTTACACACCCCGGGGGCTTCCATAAGGGAAGTTCAGGGCCGGGAAGCCTGGAATTCCAGCTGTTCATTGTCATTCTTGCCTTGGCCATGGCTCATCTGCTCAGAAGGAGAGAGAGGAAACTAGAGATAGGTAATATTGAACATTTATTCTATAAGGGTAATTCATATACCAGGAACTGGAGCCTAGGTGGCCCAGTGACAGGCACAGCAGGCAGGTCCTGGTGAGTCAGGACTAGGACCAGGGCATCCTGGCTCCCAGCCTGGGGCTCTTCTCTGCTGCACTGCCCACCCCGCCCAGGGAGAGCTGAGTTGTTCCACCCTTGGGAAGGCCTTTCTGAGGAGGTGACACTTGAGCTGAGACCTTCCTATGGAGAAGGAGGCAGCTATGAGCGAGTCTGGGGAAGTGACATCCCAGCCTGAAGGAACAAGGGCAGAGGCCCCAAGGGGGACAGGAGTAAGCTTGGTGTCCTGGGAGGAAACAGAGCCAGGGGGAGAGCAGGAGGGGGAGGGGAGAAGCATGCCCAAGCCAGTCACACAGGGCCTTCTGGGCCATGGAAGGGGGTTTGGATTTTCTTCAAAGGCAGTGGGAAGATGTTGGAGGGTTTTTCTTTAATAACTTAGAGCAGAAGCAGGACATGTGTACTTTAGAAAATATAAATGGAAATGAGAAAATAGAACAGTAATCCCCAGAGGTTTGTGTATAATTTTCATATTTTTCCTATGTATATATTTAACAAACATTTAATTTTTTTGGCTGCACCCATAACATGCAGAAGTTCCCAGACCACACCACAGCAGTGACAATGCCAGAGCCTTAACCATTAGGCCACCAGGGAACTCCCTTAACACACATTTTTTTTTTTTTAATGGTATCATTTTGTTTTTTTGTGTTTTTGTTTTTATCGCTTTTTAGGGCTGCACCCATGGCATATGGAAGTTCCCAGGCTAGGAGTTGAAACAGAGCTACAGCTGCCCGCCTGTACCACAGCCACAGCAATGCAGGATCCAAGCCCCATCTGCGACCTACACCACAGCTCACGACAACACCAGATCCCTGATCAACTGAGTGAGGCCTGGGATCAAACCCACATCCTTGTGGATACTAGTCGGGGTCATTACCGCTGCAGCACAGTGGGAACTCTGAAATCATTTTGGATGTATCTTTAGCTTCTGCCGGAGGCCAGCTCCGGCGGCCAGGGAGCGTGCACTTCCCGATCGGAGAGGGATGCGGTGTCGGCGAATGTACAATTACGGAGACAGCCTCTTTGTCCCTTCTTTCAGGGAGCTGGACTGTTCAAACTTTATTGGCAACAGTGGTCAATTATATAGACAGTTTTTTTTACTACAGATTACATTACAGTGTTAAAAGTACATTGGTTAACTATTACATGGCATAGCAGCTATGCATCCTGTTTTAAGATCTCTAACTAAACTTAGTGAGTACTTTGAAGAGGCCATAAAACACAGGAATTTGGCATTTACAAACTTTGTTTGTAGACTGGTGCTTATCTTCAAAGCGTTATGGCAGGGAGACAGTGTAAGTAAATATAAACCAACTTAATTAAACTGGCTATCACTAAAAGCTTTCAAAATCAAAGACAAAACTCACAGCTAGGTTCTTTGGATAAGATATGGCTAACTTCTATGGACCTCATTAAAATCCTAACTCTAAAGTTTACTATATAACTGGTTAATAGATAAACACTATGTTTTAACTAAGTTGGATTTAAATAGGGGGAAAAAAATCCTTCAGGATGAAATTTTTCTTATATAAATTTTTATTGTTGTAATTTTGTTAAGTCACAAATCACCACAGGACAATAAGAATGGGAAATAATAATAAGTAAATAATCAGGAAAGACTGAGAAAAACTGAATAGCAAGTGAATAACAGAAAAGACTAAGTTATCCATGGAACAATCCCCACTCAGCAACACAAAATGGAAATTATTTCCTGGGAAATTTAGTTTTCCACCTATGTCAGCAGGCGAGTCTTACTGTCTTCTGTCCTCGGAACTGTGCCGTGCAGGCAGGCATCCCCCTTGTTTAGGAACCTGCCCTGGGAATTGCACCATTCAGGCAGGCCCCTTTTCCTGATTAGGAGCTTGTCCTCAGAACTGCACCGTTCAGGCAGGCCTCTTTTTCTGATTAGGAGACTGCCCTCGGAATTGCACCATTCAGGCAAGCTCCCTTCCTCGGCTTCTTGTATCTTCTTAGCTCCCCGCAAGCTTCCTCTTTTCCATGAGTATTCTCCACCTATCCAGTTCAGTACATTTTTGTTTTAGTAAGTTCGTATCTCATTTAATACATAGATCATTTTCAGTTCTTCCCAAAATATTCTTTGTCTTTTTCTAGGGCTGCTCCCGTGACATATGGAGGTTCTCAGGCTACAGGTCCAATTGGAGCTATAGCCACCGGCCTATGCCACAGCTACAGCAACACCAGATCTGAGCCGCATCTGTGATCTATATCACAGCTCATGGCAACACCAGATCCTTAACCCACCGAGCGAGGCCAGGGATCGAACGCGCAACCTCATGGTTCCTAGTCAGATTGGTTAACCACTGCGCCATGACGGGAACTCCCACCCCCAAAATATTCTTTACAGTTGCTTGTCCCACTTCATTGTCCAGTTCAGGGCCACGTGTTATATCTGGTTGCTCGGTTGCTTCCATGTCTTTTCACCCAGCGCAGCTGCCCCACCTCCTTTTTCTTTTTTGAAAAATAGCCTTGACTTGTTGAAGAAACCAGGCTGATCATCCCATGTGATGTCTCGCTTTCTGGATTTGTCTGGTTGCCTCCTCTTGGTGTCGTGGAGCTTGTGCCTCTAGGCCCTGTATTTCCTGTCATCTAGAATTCATATCTACAGGCTCAATGGGTTCAAGTTAGACACTGTTAGCCAGAAGACATCCTGACTGGTGTGACCTTCGTATTGCATCAGGCACATATTACCTGGGGGATTCCCCCTTAATGATAATAGTAAGATTGATCACCAGATTTTGAGGGGGGTGGGTGCCCTCAATCCTTTCACCATATGGACGTTTTCCTCCTTTGAATAGTAACTTGCATGAGTGATGAGTTCCCCATCAACCAGACAGGTGTCTGGTTTTAACACCAATTGATAATCCTTGCCTAAATCTGCAATTTCATTAGAGTTTGCTGAAAAATTTCCCCTCCCATTCTTTTATTCCTTTTATGTTTATTAGCTGTCATTCTTCTATGAAGTGGAACTTTCCCCCATCAAGTGGGGCTATCTGGTTATTGTGAATTTTGGTTCTTACAGGAAAGACAGGACAAGTTAGAGTCTTTCCCTTTAATAACCACATTATTATTATTATTATTATTATTTTGCTTTTTAGGGCTGCTCCTGTGGCATATGAAAGTTCCCAGGTTGGGGGCTGAATTGAAGCTGCTGCTGCCAAGCTGCCAGCCTGTGCCGCAGCCACAGCAATGTGGAACATAAGCCATGTCTGTGACCTATGCCAGTTCATGGCAGCACTGGATCCTTAACCTACTAGCAAGGCCAGGGATCAAACCTTCATCCTCATGGATACTAGTTGAATTTGTAACCTGCTGAGCCAAATAACTACAGCTCCAATTTGACCCCTAACCTGGGAACCTCCATATGCTGCAGGTGTGGCCATACAAAGACAAAAAAAAAATTCATAGAATTGTGTATATATAATAATAATAATTATTATTATTATTATTATTTTGTCTTTTTGCCATTTCTTGGGCCACTCCCTAGGCATATGGAGGTTCCTAGGCTAGGGGTCAAATCGGAGCTGCAGCTGCTGACCTGTACCACAGCCACAGCAACGCGGGATCCCAGCCATGTCTGCAACGTACACCACAGCTCACAGCAATGCTGGATCCTTAACCCACTGAGCGAGGCCAGGGATCGGACCCACATCCTCATGGATGCTAGTCGGGTTTGTTAACCACTGAGCCGCAATGGGAACTCCAGCCCTGCCGTACTAAGATGACTTCTACCTCGGCCTTAATGAACATACGCTTCAAAAAAAAAGACTTCTCTTATGGCGCAGCAGCAGACTAAGGATTTGGCATTTTCACTGTAGCAGCTTGGGTTGCTGCTGCTGTGTGGGTTCAATCCCTGGCCCAGGAACTTCCATATGCCACAGGCACAGCCAAAAAAACCCTTTCACTCATGTTGCTCATGAACCTTTGCTCCTCTCCCCAGGATCTCATGGTCCGGAATGACTCCCCCTGCGGGACCACCATTGGACCTATCTTGGCTTCTCGGCTAGGGCTGCGGGTGCTGGATTTAGGCAGCCCCCAGCTGGCCATGCACTCCATCCGGGAGACAGCCTGCACTTCTGGAGTGCTCCAGACCCTCACTCTCTTCAAGGTGACTCCCCCCCTACCCCCATCACCATGGCAGCTGGGCTCCTTCCCCATCTAGTGCCTGGATTGGCTGCTGGGGCAACATCACCATCAATCACTAAGCAGCTGGCCTACAGGATGGGGTTGGTTGTCTTGGTTCTACCATGTAGGAAAAAGAGGGTCCCTATTTTCCTCAAGGCATAGGAGCCCTGCTCAGCCCCCAGAGGATGTTGAGGGGACAGAGAAGGGACCAGGCATGGGAAGATGGGGCACTTGTCCTGTGTGGGTGAAGCAGTTATGCCTTCCTCTCTTGCTGGGGCCTGTGTTGGTATGAGTGGTGGGACTCCCCCAGCTGGTCTCCACTAATTCCAGAAGCTGTGTTCCCTTCTATTTTAGGGCTTCTTTGAGTTGTTCCCTTCTCTGAGCCGGAACCTCGTAGTGGATTGAGGTCTCTCGGAAAGACTTCTCTCGCACTTGAGATGGGAAGTTCTCAGCTGAGCTGAAGCTGGATTATTAAAGTGGATTTTTCACTGAGACTCATTCTCTTGTGCTTATTTGGAGATGGAAGGGTGGGGATTCAGCCTGGCTTAACCCTCTGGAACCAGAACAGATGGGGAGGTTGGGTCCCTGTCCAGGTGAAGGAGGCTGCAGCTCCTGGGAGCTGGTGGAGGTCTGATTTAATTTATTTTATTTTTTTAGTCGATGTGTCTTTATTTATTTATTTTTATTTTTGGTCTTTTTTTTTTGTCTTTTCTAGGTCTGCACCCATGGCATATGGAGGTTCCCAAGTTAGGGGTCCAATCAGAGCTGTAGCCACCAGCCTATGCCACAGCAACGCAGGATCCTAGCCACATCTGCGACCTACACCACAGCTCACGGCAACGCTGGATCATTAACCCACTGAGCAAGGCCAGGGATCGAACCTGCAACCTCATGGTTCCTAGTCAGATTCGCTAACCCCTGAGCCATGAAGGGAACTGATTTTATTTATTTTATTTCATTTATTTTATTTTAATTTAACTCTATTCTTTTTAGGGCCGCACCTGTGGCATATGGAAGTTGTGGGCTAGGAGTTGAAGAGCTGCAGTCGCCAGCCTACACCACGGCCACAGCAATGCCAGATCCAAGCTGCATCTGTGACCTTCACTGCACCTTGCAGCAATGCCGAATACTTAACCTACAGATCATGTCCAGGGATTGAACCTGCATCCTCATGGACAGTATGTTAGGCTCTTAAGCCACTTAGCTGCGATGGAAACTCCAATGGATTTTTCTTTTTTTAATTAAAAAAAAATTTTTTTAATTATTTTTATTTTTAGAGCTGCATCCGCAGCAGATGGAGGTCCCAGACTGGGGGTCTGATTGGAGCTACAGCTGCTAGCCTACACCACAGCCACCACAACTCCAGGACCCAAGCCGCGTCTGTGATCTATACCACTGCTCACAGCAATGCCGGATCCTTAACCCACTGAGCAAAGCCAGGGGTCAAACCTGCAACCTCATGGTTCCTAGTTGGATTTGTTTCTGCTGTGCCACAAAGGGAACTCCCTGAAGTTTTGATTTTAAATCTCCTTTCTCTTTTTTAAGCTCATGCCTGAAGTGGGTGGAGGTGGGTGGGCCCACAATGGGAAGGTTCCATTCCCAGAGTGGTTCAGGTGCCCAGCCCGGCCCTCTGAGGTGCTCAGTATTAGGTATCCCCAGAGTCACTCAGGGCAGCCCAGGCTGTCTCCCTCCCTCAATCCTGCCCCAACCCCTCCCAGGAAAGGACATGGTCTGGGCCTCAGCATCGCCCTTCATCCTCCACTTCACTTGGCAGCCTCTGATGTTACTTGATTGTTAACATAGGAATCCCTGGCCTCGCTCAGTGCGTCAAGGATCTGGTGTTGCTGTGAGCTGTGGTGTATGTCACAGATGGGGCTTGGATCCTGAGTTGCTGTAGCTCAGGTGTAGGCTGGTGGCTGTAGCTCTGATTGGACCCCTAGCCTGGGAACGTCTATATGCAGCGGGTGCAGCTCTGAAAGAAAAAAAAAAAAGCAAGAAAAAAATTTTTTTTAAATTGTACTAATTGGTATCTTTCCAATTTGGGGGTACTCATACAAATATTAATTTTTATATAAATATTATTTAAATACGACAGGACACCATCAAACTCCTAGAAGAAAACATAGGCAAAACACTCTCTGACATCAACATCATGAATATTTTCTCAGGTCAGTCTCCCAAAGCAATAGAAATTAGAGCAAAAATAAACCCATGGGACCTCATCAAACTGAAAAGCTTTTGCACAGCAAAGGAAACCAAAAAGAAAACAAAAAGACAACTTACAGAATGGGAGAAAATAGTTTCAAATGATGCAACCAACAAGGGCTTAATCTCTAAAATATATAAACAACTTATACAACCCAACAGCAAAAAAGCCAATCAATCAGTGGAAAAATGGGCAAAAGACCTGAATAGACATTTCTCCAAAGAAGATATACAGATGGCCAGCAAACACATGAAAAAATGCTCAACATCGCTGATTAGAAGAGAAATGCAAATCAAAACTACTGTGAGATACCACCTCACACCAGTCAGAATGGCCATCATTAATAAATCCACAAATAACAAGTGCTGGAGGGGCTGTGGAGAAAAGGGAACCCTCCTGCACTGTTGGTGGGAATGTAAACTGATACAGCCACTATGGAAAACAGTTTGGAGATACCTTAGAAATCTATACATAGAACTTCCATGTGACCCCGCAATCCCACTCTTGGGCATCTATCCAGACAAAACTCTACTTAAAAGAGACACATGCACCTCCATGTTCATTGCAGCACTATTCGCAATAGCCAGGACATGGAAACAACCCAAATGTCCATCCACAGATGATTGGATTCGGAAGAGGTGGTATATATACACAATGGAATACTACTCAGCCATAAAAAAGAATGACATAATGCCATTTGCAGCAACATGGATGGAACTAGAGAATCTCATCCTGAGTGAAATGAGCCAGAAAGACAAAGACAAATACCATGTGATATGACTTATAACTGGAATCTAATATCCAGCACAAATGAATATCTCCTCAGAAAAGAAAATCATGGACTTGGAGAAGAGACTTGTGGCTGCCTGATGGGAGGGGGAGGGAGTGGGAGGGATCGGGAGCTTGGGCTTATCAGACACAACTTAGAATAGATTTACAAGGAGATCCTGCTGAATAGCATTGAGAACTTTGTCTAGATACTCATGTTGCAACAGAACAAAGGGTGGGGAAAAAAATGTAATGTATACATGTAAGGATAACTTGATCCCCTTGCTGTACAGTGGGAAAATAAAAAACAAACAAACAAACAATATATATTATTTAAAATCTATGATACCTAAAACAATAACAATGTGTGTGGGGTTTAAAATATATATGCTGAAACTATATGACTACAATAGCTCAGGAGAGGTAAACAGGTTAAATGTGCTAAGTTCCCTGCAATGTCCAAGAAGAGAGTGAAGGGTTCCATTAATACTCTCCTTGGAAGTCAGAGGTGCATATTACATTTTTTAGGAAAATCACTTAAAGAATTTTATCTGATGTTTTTGGCCATACCCATGGCATACAGAAGTTCCTGGGCTGGGGATTGAACGTGTGCCACAGCAGTGACAATGCTGGATTCTTAACCTGCTGAGCCACCAGGGAACTCCATTAAAAGTATCTTAAAAGAGCCTATAGTTTCTATTAGGGGATGAATTGTGTCTTCTCAAAGATGTTGAAATCCTAACCCCGTGCCTGTCAACGTGGTCTTAGTTGGAAATTGGGTATTTTTAAATTTTACTTTATTTTATTTTATTATTTTTGTCTTTTAGGGCCGCACCTGTGGCATATGGAGGTTCCCAGGCTAGGGGTCGAATCGGAGCTGTAGCCTCTGGCCTATGCCACAGCCACAGCGATGCCAGATCTGAGCTGTGTCTGCAACCTACACCATGGTTCATGGTAACACCAGATCCTTAACCCTCTGAGCGAGGCCAGGGATTGAACCTGCCTCCTCATGGATACTAGTCAGATTCGTTTCCGCTGAGCTGCAACAGGAACTCTAGAAGTAGGGTCTTTGCTGATGATCAAGTTAAGGTGAGATCTGAGAGTGGGCCTTCATCTAACATGACCGTGTCCTTATAAAAAGGCAAATTTGGACGCAGTGACAGACGCACACAGAGGGAAGAAGATGTGGAGACACAGGGAGAATGCCACGTGGAGATGGAGGGTCAGAGTGATGCAACCACAAGCCAAGGAGATCAAAGATTGCCCGCAAACCATGTGAAGCCAGGAAGAGGCGAGGAAGTATTCCCCTCCAGGTTTCAGAGGGAGCATGGCCCTGCTGACACCTCGATTTCATACTCCTAAGCCTCCAGAACTGTATGAGAATAAATTTCTGTTGTATTAAACCACCCAGTTTGTGGTACTTTGCTAGAGCAGCCCTTAGAAGTGAATACAACTTCAAACTAAGTGGGGAGAATGGGATGATAAAAAAATAGTCTATTCCGGGAGTTCCTGTCGTGGTGCAGTGGTTAACAAATCCGACTAGGAACCATGAGGTTGTGGGTTCGATCCCTGCCCTTGCTCAGTGGGTTAAGGATCCGGCGTTGCCGTGAGCTGTGGTGTAGGTCACAGCTATGGCTCAGATCCCGCGTTGCTGTGGCTCTGGTGTAGGCTGGCAGCTACAGCTCCGATTCGACCCCTAGCCTGGGAACCTCCATATGCCGTGAGAGGAGCCCAAGAAATGGCAAAAAGACAAAAAAAAAAGTCTATTCTGCAACTTGGAGTGGTTCAGCACAGCCATTATGTATATGTGTGTGTGTGATATGAAATCGTAAAATTGGTTGACTGTACGTCAAAAAGCATTGACTCTAGGACTGTAGGTGTTCATTCTACTGCATTTTTTCAAATTTTTTTTGTATGTTTGAACATTTTACACTAAAAATGTGGTGACACCTTTTTTTTTTTTTTTTTATGGCCACACTTGTGACATGTGGAAGTTCCCAGGCTAGGGGTTGAGTCAGAGCTGCAGCTGCAGGCCTACACCACAGCAGTGCCAGATCCAAGCCGTGTCTGTGACCTACACCAGAGCTCACATCAATGCCAGATGCTTAACCCATGGAGTGAGGCCAGGGATCGAATTTGCTTGCTCATGGATACTAGTTGGTTTCTTAGGCCACTAAGCCACAACAGGAACTCCAAAATCCTTGACCACCCCTCCCCTCAAGAGGTGGGGTTGGATAGAGCTGCTGCTGCTGCTGCTGCTTTTTTTTGTCTTTTTAGGACCACACCCATGGCATATGGAAGTTGCCAGGCTAGGGGTCAAATAGGAGCTGTAGCTGCCAGCCTACGCCACAGCCACAGCAACACAGCAATGCCAGATCTGGGCTGCATCTTCAACCTATACCACAGATCACGGCAATGCAGGATCTTTTTTTTTTGCTTTATAGGGCTGCACTTGCCCATTTCTTGGGCCACTCCCCAGGCATATGGAGGTTCCAAGGCTAGGGGTCGAATCAGAGCTGTAGCCACCGACCTACACCAGAGCCACAGCAACACAGGATCCGAGCTGCATCTGCGACCCACACCACAGCTCACGGCAACGCTGGATCCTTAACCCACTGAGCAAGGCCAGACTTCGTATGTGAAACACCAGCTCCCACTCGTCTTGGGTGGGATACCTCTGATGTGTGTGGTTTACATCAGCTCCCAGAGTCTCCCCGCAAGATTAAGCTCCAGAATCAAGCCTGATAACACACCCTTCATTAGTCCCCTTCCTTCCTTGTCTCACTGCCCCATACCCCTGCCAGCGTTCTCCTTCACCTCCCAACTAAGCCCCTTGCCCTCAGATCTTATCTAGGGTGTGCTTCTAGGGAAACCTGAACTAGGTGAGAATTCCCTTGAGATTGAGACAAAGGCAAGAATGCTCTTCTATTTCAAGAAGGTACTGTAGGTCCCTTCGCTAGGTAATAAAGTGAGAAAAGAAAAAAAGATAGGAGTTCCCGTCATGGAGCAGTGGTTAATGAATCCGACTAGGAACCATGAGGTTGCAGGTTCGGTCCCCGCCGTTGCTCAGTGGGTTAAGGATCCGGCATTGCTGTGAGCTGTGATGTAGGTTGCAGACTCGGCTCGGATCCTGGATCCCACGTTGCTGTGGCTCTGGCGTAGGCCAGGGGCTACAGTTCCGATTAGACCCCTAGCCTGGGAACCTCCATATGCCGTGGGAGCGGCCCAAAGAAATAGCAAAAAGACAAAAAAAAAAAAAAAGAAAGAAAAGAAAAAAAGATAAAGGCTAGAAGGGGAGGAATAAGCTTCCTTTTGATATGACTTGTTACATAGAAAAATCCCAAAGATCTATTATTTGAATTAATAGGAGAGATGCCAAGATAGCTGGCTGAGAAGTCCATATTCAAAATCAGTTCTATTTTTATGTACCAGCAATGAATGGTTCGAAAATGAAATTTTCAAAGATGACTTCTACACACATACAAATCAACTACCTGTGAACAAACAGAAAAAAATATGCAGGATCTCTACAGAGAAAATTAAATGAAAGACAGACCTAAAATTCGGAAGATATGTTATTTGCGGATATGGAGCTCCATAATGAAAACATATCGGTTATCCTCCAAATTAATAGATTCAGTGCAATTCTAGTAAAAATGTCAATGCCTTCTCCTCCTTGCTTTTCTTCTTCTTTTGTGGGAGTTGACAAGCTGATTTTTGGCGGGGGGTACTTTTTAGGGCCCACCCACAGCATAAGGAGGTTCCCAGACTAGTGGTTGAATTGGAGCTGCAGCTGCCAACCTATACCACAGCCACAGCAATGCCAGATCTACACCTTGTCTGCAACCTGTACCACAGCTCAGGGCAATGCCGATCCTTAACCCATTGAGCAAGGCCTGGGATTGAACCCTTGTCCTCATGGATACTAGTCGGATTCATTAGCGCTGAGCCAAGACAGGAACTCCCTGATTCTGTAATATATATAATATACTGTATGGAAATAGTTAAGACATTTTGAAGAAGACAACTGCCTTACCAGTTACCCAAGCTTATTACAAAACTGTAGTAATTAAGACAGCACTTTGTTGGTTCAAGGATAGACTGGGAGTTCCCATTGCGGCGCAGCAGAAAAAATATCCAACTAGTATCGGATTTGCACGTTCCATCCTTGGCCTCCTCAGTGGGTTAGGATCTGGCGTTGCCATGAGCTGTGGTATAGGTCGAAGGAGTGGCTCAGATCCTGCGTTGCTGTGGCTATGGCACAGGCCAGCAGCCGTAGCTCCAATTCGACCCCTAGCCTGGGAACCTCCATATGCCACGAGTGTGGACCTAAAAAAAAAGGACAGACTGACCAGGAGCACCCACTGTGGCACAAAATGATCAGGAGCCTCTTGAGAGCACTGGAACAAAGGTTCAGTCCCTGGCCTGGCACAGTAAGTTAGGGATCCAGTGTTGCTGCAGTTGCAGCTGCAGTTTAGGTCTTGACTGATGCCTGGCCCAGGGAACTCCATATGCGTTGGGGTGGTCAAAAATGAAAAAAAAAAAAAAAAAAGATGGTCTGACCAATAGAACCAAAAGAGACAACTGAATCTCCGATACTTAATTTGTGGTAAAAGTCACAGTTCTGATGGAGCTTTTCAATAAATTGTTCTGTGAAAATTGGATGTCCATATGGAAAAATGAAATGGGAACCCTACCTCCTACAAAATCAATTACAAGTGGATTTTATTTTTTTGTCTTTTTTTTTTTGCCATTTCTTGGGCTGCTCCCGTGGCATATGGAGGTTCCCAGGCTAGAGGTCTAATTGGAGCTGTAGCTGCCGGCCTACACCAGAGCCACAGCAAGGCTGGATCCGAGCCATGTCTGCGACCTACACCACAGCTCACAGCAACGCCGGCTCCTTAACCCACTGAGCAAGGCCAGGGATCGAACCTGCATCTTCATGGATGCTAGTTGTGGCTCATTAACCAATGAGCCACAACGAGAACTCCTGTGTTTGACTCTTTTAACCCACCAAATGACAATTTCATTTGCTTTAATCTAACACAAATTCAAAGCATGGTAAGATACCACTATATACCAAATACAATTCCTAAAAACTTAAAATATGACAATACCCAGTGTTAGTAAGTATGTGGAGCTATGCTGCCACAAGCCAAGGAATTCTAGGAGTCCCCAGAAGGTGTAGGAGGCAAAAAAGTTTACCTCATACAGCCTTTGGAGGGAGCACGGACTGAGAGAATGAATTACTATTGCTTTACACCACTGAGCTCGTGGTGATTTATTGCAGCCACCCTAGGAAGCCAGTACACTGTAAGATTGTATCTATACCCTTTCAAAATGTTTACTGAGGAGTTCCTGTCGTGGCGCAGTGGTTAACGAATCCGACTAGGAACCATGAGGTTGCGGGTTCGATCCCTGGCCTTGCTCAGGGGGTTAAGGATCTGGCGTTGCCGTGAGCTGTGGTGTGGGTTGCAGATGCAGCTCGGATCCCACATTGCTGCTGTGGCTGTGGTGTAGGCCGGCAGCTACAGCTCCGATTCAACCCCTAGCCTGGGAACCTCCATATGCTGTGGGAGCAGCCCTAGAAAAGGCAAAAAGCCGGGAAAAAAAAAAAAAGTGTACTGACTTATGTTGCACAAGGACAAAGATGATGAAAGACATTATGCCCACAAAGTCAGGAGAGCGTTTAATTTGGGAAGGAAAGGGGGGAGAGGGAGGCTCGTGATCTGGGAGGGGCAGGAGCGTATCTGGGGTTTGGCAGAGTTCTGTTGCCTGGAGATTATGCCATGGTCATTCACATTCTAATAATCTGCTGAGCTGCATGTTCATATTTTATCCACTTTTGTTTATCTGTATCACTTTTCACAATCAAAAGGTAAAAATACTTTTTTAAAAGGGGGGGAAAAAAAGCATAAAGTCCTCGAAACATTAAAGTTAGGAGTTCCTGTCATGGCTCAGTGGTTAACGGAACAGACTAGGAACCATGAGGTTGTGGATTCGCTCCCTGGCCTTGCTCAGTGGGTTAAGGATCCAGCGTTGCTGTGAGCTCTGGTGTAGGTCTCAGACATGGCTCGGATCCTGCGTTGCTGTGGCTGTGGCATAGGCAGGCAGTGACAGCTCTGATTCACCCCCTAGACCAGGAACCTCCATATGCCTAAGGTGCAGCCCTTAAAAAGACCCCAAAAAACCCCAAAACCAAAAAACCCCATAAAAGTTGGCATCAGAAGCATTCCAAGTTGAAAGACCAGTTGCTTCAAGGATTGGCTTATTAGAAGTAATGAAATACCCTCTTCTTGCCAAATAAACCCCAGAAGTTCAAGGTCCGCCCTGGACATAGAAAGGATGAAAGGGCTTTTTTTGCTTTTGTTTTTTGTATTTTGGGTGGGGGAGGCCACACCAGCATCATATGGAAGTTCCCAGCCTAGGGGGTGAATCAGAGCTGCAGCTGCACAGCCATAGCAAAACTAAATCCTAGCCATGTCTGCAACCTACACCACAGCTCAGAGCAACACCAGATCCTTAACCCACTGAGTGAGGCCAGGAATCAAACCCATATCTTCAGAGAGACAGCATCGGGTTCTTAACCCGCAAGCCACAACAGGACCTCCCCCCAGGGACTTTTTTTTTTTTTTTTTTTGGTCTTTTTAGGGCCACACCTGTGGCATATAGAGATTCCCAGGCTAGGGGTCCAAAAGGAGCTGTAGCTGCAGCTGCCGGCCTGCACCACAGCCACAGCAACCAGGGATCTGAGCCACATCTGTGACCTACACCATAGCTCATGGCAATGCAGGATCCTTAACCCACTGAATGAGGCCGGGGATCAAACCCGCATCCTCATGGATGCTAGTCAGGCTCGCTAACTGCTGAGCCACAACAGGGCTTGCCGGGAACTCCCCCTCAGGGATTTTTGAAATCCTTCATTTGGACCTCCTCTCTTTCTCTCTGGGCCCTTTGACCATTTTTTCTTCACCCTTGACTCCCGGCTTCCCTCCCCTCAGAGCCCAGTGACCAAGGGAGCAACACTTGAACTCTAAAGTGGTTTCAGAGGCCCTGAACCAAGAGAGGACCAACCTCCACAAGGCCTTGCTGCTGTGAGGGCCTGGCCTTGAACAGGAAGGCCGAACCTGCTAAGAACCTGCTTAAAGAGGGAGGCAGGGTCAAGAAGAGGATAGAGCTGGCTGACCAGGAATAACAGGACTTCACTGAGCCTGATGGAGAATCTTCTGGAAGAGAAGTCCTGGAGGACAGGAAAGAACAGCGCTTTCAATAAGGACAGAGCCAGCCCAGTCCTGGCTCTGCTGCTGCTTAGCTGTGACCTTGGACACATTATCCAAGCTCTTTAAGTCCCTCTTCCACAGCTGTGAAATGGGGTAGTTGCCATCGTGGCGCAGTGGTTAACGAATCCGACTAGGAACCATGAGGTTGCGGGTTCACTCCCTGGCCTTGCTCAGTGGGTTAAGGATCCAGCGTTGCCGTGAGCTGTGGTGTGGGTTGCAGACGCAGCTCGGATCCTGTGTTGCTGTGGCTCTGGTGTAGGTCGGTGGCTACAGCTCTGATTCGACCCCTAGCCTGGGAACCTCCATATGCCACAGGAGCGGCCCTAGAAAAGGCAAAAAGAAAAAAAAAACAAAAACCACAGCTGTGAAATGGGGATGGCATTGATGGGGACCCTCAGGTGTTGGGAAGAGAATTAAAGACAGTATGTGAAAAATGCTTGCCAGGGTTTGGGGGATTCCAGGGGAGATTCCCCCCTTTTCCCACTAGAGGGCGCTCCAACTTGCTCTGCCTCTCAGACAACTTTGCAGGGATTTCAGCAACTGAGATGCAAGGGTTGCCAGCTTCCAATGGCCTGGTGTTCTGTTAAGATCGAGCATAGACATAGAGCTTGAAGGGCCTGCAGAAATCTACTTCAAAGCTTTCCTGATTTAAAAAATATATACACAGGCTCTGTTTTTTCTAAGAAAATCTTAGGTATGACATGACCTTAATCTTTCCCTTGCCCATCCATCCATATTCATTACATGTAGATACACAAAGTTTTTTCCTTAAATGGGAGAGGAGTACCCAGGGACCCCCTTGTTCAGGCTTCCCCTGGCTCTCCTCTGTGATGCTGAGGAAGTCACTTAGGCAAAAACCTCTCTTTGGCCCCTTGAGTTCTTTGGAGCCCAGATAGAAAATGTCCGATCTAGTAGGCATCCTTCCATCTTAACAGCCGAGAAACTTTGTGGACAAGCGTGGGGCAGGACTAGCCCAGGTCTTCTGACTCCCAGCCTTCCCCCTGCCCTGTCCCCACCCTTCCTCGCAAGGACCCCAGTAGAGGATGGTCTGCTTCACAGCTCAGATGCCTGAGGACAACCTAAGGAAGTGACTCGGAACTTTGACCTAAATGACACGAGGAAAGAGCCAGGGGGAGATCTGGAGGAAAAGTCCCCAAGGCAGGGAGAACTGCAAATATAATTGCCCTTAGGTGTGATGATAGGGCTCTCAGGGCAGCAGATCGCATGGCCTGCAGTGAGCGATGAGCTTGAGATGAGGCCCAGGACTACTCAGGGTTTATAATCTACAGACAGCTTTTGGGTTTTATTCAGAATGTGTTGGGAAATCATCAGGCATTTTAAAGGAAAGGAATAGGAAAATATGATAAACATTTTCTAAAGATATGCTGATGCTGGTGGCAGATAGATAATGAAACAGACAAGAACAGAAACAAGTAGACCTGTCTGGGGCTGTGGAGTTATCCAGCTGGGATCTGTTTGTGTCTTGGACCAAGATCGTGCAGCATTGCTGGGAAGCTCCTAGCGGGGCTCCATCTGGAGACGGCCTGCACCTCAGAGGTGCCCCAGCCCCTCACCCCTTTCAAAGACACTGGTCTTCATCCCTGTCACCACGGCAGCCAGGCCTCCTCAGCTCGGATTGGCTGCTGGACCACATCGTTGGTACGGCGACTGACACCATGATGGGGACTGGTTACCATGGTTCTATCAAGTATGTAAACAAAGAGCTGTCATTCTCCTCCAGTCTCAGGGGACCGACCAGCCTTAAGTCTAATGGAAAATCTCCAGAAGAAGCTGGGATTAGAGATGGGGACCAGAGAAGGGCCGGCACTCCGACAGTTCCTGGGTCTTGGGTCTTAGGGCTTATTCAGATGGAGATGCTACTGAGCCTTGTTCTGAATTTGGTTGGAGCTGGGGTGGATGAGGGCGTGGCCACCCCTGCCTCAATGCATTCATTGAAAATCCCTATTTTCTTCCCATTTCCGGCTGCCTTTGAGCTGTTCCTTACTCTGAGTCACAACCTTGAAGCTTATTAAAACCTCACAGAGGAGTTCCCGTCATGGTGCAGTGGTTAACGAATCCGACTAGGAACCATGAGGTTGCGGGTTCGGTCCCTGCCCTTGCTCAGTGGGTTAAGGATCTGGCGTTGCCGTGAGCTGTGGTGTAGGTTGCAGACGTGGCTCGGATCCCGCGTTGCTGTGGCTCTGGCGTAGGCCACTGGCTACAGCTCCAATTCAACCCCTAGCCTGGGAACCTCCATATGCCGCAGGAGCGGCCCAAAGAAATAGCAAAAAGACAAAAAAAAAAACCCTCACAGAAAGCCCCCCACCCCCCACAATGACCTTGCTGCTTTCAAGAAGGGCAACTTCAGACTGACCCAAATCTGGATTATTATAGCTGACTTTCAAGCAAACTCTTTCTACAGACTTATTGGAGGCAGGATGGGTGGGGTTTGGACCTGACTGGAGGAGTTTCGAGGTGAGAGAAGTGGAATCTGAACACAGGAAACTTGCCCTGAAGGCCTGGTTTCAGATTCCTTCCTCCTCCCCAGACCGATTCTAAGGCAGGTAAAAGGCAAGGTGGAATCCCAGCTGCCACAGCGGCCATCCCCACCTGCAGCCTTCAGATGTGTCTGGTTTTTTTGTTTTGGTTTTTTTTTTGTCTTTTTTAGGGCCTCACCCATCGGCATATGAAGGTTCCCAGGCTAGGGATCCAATCGGAGCCACAGCAAAGAGGGATCTGAGCCGAGTCTGCGAGCTACTCCACAGTTCATGGCAATGCTGGATCCTTAAACCACTGAGCAAGGCCAGGGATCAAACCCGCATCCTCATGGATACAAGTTGGGTTCATTACTGCTGAGCCATGACAGGAACTCCCGGGCTTTCTATTTCTCAAAGCACCTTCGCACTCTGCTCGTTTGATCCTCACAAAGGGAAGGACATGGGAAAGTATGAAGTTCATTGTCTTAGTCTGTTCAAGAGACTATAACAAAATACCTTAAACTGGTTGCTCATAAACAATGGAAATTTATTTCTCACAGTTCTATAAGTGGGAAGACCAAGATGAAGGTGCTGGCTGATTAGGTGTCTGGTGAGGGCCTGCTTCCTGGTTCCTAGACAGCTCTGGCCTGCTGTAAACTCACCTGGAGGAAGGGCAAGAACTCTCTGTAGGGTCTCTTTTATTTACTTTTTAATTTATTTTTATTTATTTATTTTTTCTTTTTAGGGCCACACCTGCAGCATACGGAAGTTCCCAGGCTAGGGGTTGGATCAGAGCTACAGCTGCCAGCCTTTGCCATAGCCACAGCAACACCAGATCCAAGCCATGTCTGTGACCTACACCACAGCTCATGGCAATGCCAGATCCTTAACCCACTGAGCGAGGCCAGGGATCGAACCTGCATCCTCATGGATACTAGTCAGGCCCTTAATCTGCTGAGCCACGATGGGAACTCCCTCTAGGGGCTCTTTTACAAAGGCACTAATTCCATTCATGAGGTCTCCACCCTTATGACCTTATCACCTCCCAAAGGCCCCACTTCCAAATACGATCATTTTGGGGATAGGAGTTCGACATACGAATTTGGGGCAGGGAACATAAACATTCAGACCATGGAAGCCACCCACTGAAAGAGCACAGAGAAACCGAGACACTCCTCTGGCAATACAGGCTTCAACGTGCTGCCAGTGCCTGTCCCCTTCCCTGCATCCTTGCATCTAAGGACATAGCTAAACAGAACACTCAGCATATTTATCTGTATCTAGTTCTTCTTGGCTAGGTTGACTCCCCCATGACCCAACCGACCTTTTCCCATCATGTATTCACTGTGCCTGGCCACTGCTCTACACCGTTCCTGCCTCAAGGCAATTGAAGACCAGTCAGGGAAGTAGGTCATAGATACTGCATCTTCATACAATAGATATTTATTGAACCCCTGTGTAGCTGACCCTATAGAAGCCCTGCTTCCTGTCCCCCTGGCCCATAGCTGAGTTCACACACAGCTGCAAGTGCCCAGAGTCTGCACGTGCTGACAGCGTCCTACCTCAAGCCACGGGACTTTTCTCATGAAGTGGATTTTCTAGAATGCCTGAGGAAGTTGCCTACCTATGCCCAAGAGAGCTGATGTAACACCCTTAGAAGCAGCGCTCAACCAGGTGAGGACTTAGTTCAGCGGATAAATAGTCCAGCACATCCTTCCCTTGGCGGCGGGGTGGGGGGGTGGGGGGGTGTCAATCTGAGATAAGTTCTACACAGATCCTCAGCGGGGTTTACTTCCATTTGCTCACTGTGATGGTTAATTTTCTGTGTCCATTCGACTGGGCTAAGTGATGGTCAGATGGTAAAGTTTTATTTCTGAGTGTGTTTGTGACAATGTCTTTGGAAGAGATCAGTCTTTGAATGAGCAGAATGAGTAAAGAAGAGGACCAGATAGGCAGTCATCATCCAATCCACCGAGGGCCTGAAGAGCACGAAAAGGTGGGGAGTTCCTGTTGTGGCTCCTCAGGAATCAACCCAACTAGTATCCATGAGGATGTGGGATTGATTCCTAGCTTCACTCAGTGGGTTAAGAACCCAGCATTGCCATGAGCTGTGATGTAGGTCACGGACACGGCTCAGATCTAGCATTGCTGTGGCTGTGGTGTAGGCTGGCCGCTACAGCTCCAATTGGACCCCTAGCCTGGGAACCTCCATATGCCTTGGATATGGCCATAAAGAGGAAAAGAAAGAAAGAAAAAGAAAAGAGAGGAAAAAAGAACAGGCGAAGGAAAGGCAATTTGCTCTCTGTGTGAGCTGAGACCTCAATCTTCTGCCCCTGGATAGCGGTGCTTCTACTTGTTGGGCTTTTGGACCCAGACTGCATCACAGCACCAGCTTGCCTGGCTCTCTTCCTGCAGATGGAAGATATAGGACATCTTCTTTAAGAAGAATTGTGTGCTTCCCCTTTCCTTCCTTATTTTATTAATTGTGTGCTTCCCCTTTCCTTCCTTATTTCATTATTGAAAGAATTTTTACTATGTATACATGTATGTGTAACTGGGTCCCCATGCTGCACAGTGGAAAAAAATAAATTGAAAAAAAAAAGAAAAAAATGGAATTTTTAGTATTCTAGTTTAGGGCATCAATTGCGGATTTTTAAAAACTATCTATAGTTTTTTTAAGTGGTTGCTCTAAGGATCAGAGTATACCTACTCAACTTTTCACAGTCTGCTTATAATCACTGTTTTACCATTTCCATTGGAAAGCAGAAATCTCACCAGCATACAGGTCCTGTCACTCCCCCCCATTTCTGCTCTAGTTGTCATTAGAATCAGTTACATCTACGTACATTGAAAACTCTATCACCCAATGTTGTAATTTCTGCTTTCAACCATCACACATAATTTAAATGATTCGAGGGAAAGAATAGTCTATGATATTTACCCCAATATGTCCTATTTCTATTGCTCTTCCTTATTCCTGAGGTTTCAGGTTTCTTTCAGACATCATTTCCCTTCTACCCAAAGAACTTCCTTTAGTAATTCTGAGTTTTTCTTCAGCTTTATTTCATTTTCATTCCTGAAAATGAATGATTCTATACTCATTTTACTGAGTATAGAATCCTGGGGTGACAGCTCATTTCCTCACCACTTAGGATATGTTATTCCACTTCCTTCTGGCCCCCACGGTTTATAATGGAAAGATCCATAGTCATTTGGACTATTGTTCTGCTTGAAGTGATATGCTGCTCTTCTCTTGGTTGTTTTCAAGATTTTCTTCTTTTCTTTTCTTTTTTTTTTTTTTTTTTTTGCTTTTTAGGGCTGCACTCTCCACACATGGAAGTTCCTCCCAGACTAGGAGACAAATCGGAGCTACAACTGCCGGCCTACACCACAGACACAGCAACTCAGGATCCGAGTTGAATCTGCAACCTACACCACAGCTCATGGCAATGCTGGATCCTTAACCCACTAAGCAAGGCCAGGGATCAAACCCACATCCTCATGAATATTAGTTGGGTTCGTTAATCACTGAGCCATGAAGGGAACTCCCAAGATTTTTTTGCTTTTAGTTTTCTGACGTTTGATTGTGATATACTAGGACATCAGGTTTATCCTTTTTGGAGTTCATCGAACTTACTGAATCCGGAGGTTCATGGCTTTTGACAAAGTCACTGTGGTGGCTTGGACTGGGCAATCACACTGAGCTGAGCACTTCCAGCTGGCCCTGCACTCTACCCAGAGGAGCTTGCACCTAAGGGGGAAGCCAGACCTGCATGCTCTCCAAGGGAGCAGCTTCTGACTCCTGTCACCATGGCAACTGTGCTTCCTTTGCCCTATCTGTTGCTAGGGTGATTGTCAGCACAGACTGAGAGATTCCCACAGTAAGAATTGGTTGCCATGGCGTAAGATGAGCAGACGAGAATCTGCCATTCTTCCCCAGATTAGGGTCCTTGATTAGCTCTAAATCTAGGGGAAAATCAGGGCCTGGAGAGAAGATTAGACACAGAAGCCAAGGGGAGGCTGGCTGTGGGGCAGCCACTGTACCTCAGGACTTACCCAAATCAGGACTGATATTAGAGCCCCTTATTTATTGGGGGATGGGGATTTTTCATTGTGGGGAGTACTCTATACACAAAAATCCAAATCCCATCTTTCCTCCCCCTTTAGGGCTTCTCTGAATTGTTTCCTTCCCTGAGCAAAACTTGGTAGCTGATCAAAGCAGCCCCATCCTCCACCTCCTACATTGCCATCCACAGGGCAGTTCTAGGACAACCTGCTTCCAAATTTTTCAATAGGTTATTGTTAAAACCCTTTTTGTGGGCTTGTCTGGTGGCAAGACAGGTGGGCTCCAGCCAGAGCCTCTGAAATATGTAAGGTCACAACAGAGAGGACATTTGGGGTGGGATGTTAAACAGCTCCTTGGTGCAGGTAGAAGCCTGGTTTCTTTGGGATGGTTTTTTTTTTTTTTTTTTTTGGTTGGAGGGGGTGTCGTTTGTTTGCTTTGCTTTTTAGGGCTGCACCCAAGGCCTGTTAGCGGTTGAATCAGAGTTGCAGTTGCCGGCCTATGCCACAGCCACAGCAATGCCAGATCCAAGCCACATCTGCAACCTACACCACAGCTCAGGGCAATGCTGGATCCTTAACCCACTGAGCGAGGCCAGGGATGAAACCCACATCCTCATGGATGCGAGTTGGGTTTGTTACCACTGAGCCACAACAGGAACTCTGGAAGCCTTTTTTCTGATTTCTTTCTCTTTCCAGACATCACTCATAACATGAATGCAAGGCAGGGTAGGACCACAGCTGAAGTGCAACTTTTCTTTCTTTCTTTCTCTCTCTCTCTCTTTTTTTTTTTTTTTGGTCTTTTTGTCTTTTCTAGGGCTGCTCCTGCAGCATATGGAGGCTCCCAGGCTAGGGGTCTAATTGGAGCTGTAGCTGCTGGCCTACACCAGAGCCACGGCAACACCAGGTCCAAGCCAAGTCTGCGACCTACACCACAGCTCACGACAACGCTGGATCCTTAACCCCCTGAGCGAGGCCAGGAATCGAACCCACAACTTCATGGTTCCTAGTCGGATTTGTTAACCACTGAGCCACGATGGGAATTCCTGAAGTGCAATTTTTCTTCACCCACTTCCCCCCGACCAGCACCTGCCATGGTTTATGGTGGTCTCTTTTCCCTTGGGAAAGGAACCCCCTCCCCTTGAACTCCAAGTCCAATAGGCCTGATAACTTGCTTGGTCTTCTGAGGATATCACTGTCAGCATTAGGGCCCTCGCCAAAGAATAGCAAAAAGAAGTGCAATATCAGTGCATGGAAAATGTATCATTTTGATAGCCTTTTCCCTGGAAGTTTGAAATCTTAAACGGGAGCGAGAAGTACACTCATGTCTGCTCAACCCACCCAAAGACCAGTATGTCCCTTTTTCCTGTAGCATTATACTTCTCAAAGCGGATTCATGCTCATTTGCTCCTAGGCCTAAATTATTTCGGTAAATAATATAAAAGTATCATGTAGGGAGTTCCCATCGTGGCTCAGCGGTAATGAACCTGACTAGTATACATGAGGATGTGGGTTCAACCCCTGGTCTCGCTCAGTGGGTTAAGGATCCAGTGTTGCTGTGAGCTGTGGTGTAGATCGCAGATGAGGCTCGGATCCTGTGTCACTGGCTGTGGTGTAGGCTGGTAGCTGCAGCTCCGATTTGACTCTTAGCTTGGGAACTTCCATATACCACACATGCAACCCTAAAAAGCAATAAATAAATAAATATATTATGTACAACCCAAATCACTGATAACCAGTTCCTGGTAAAAGAGCTTGGATCAGACCCTCCCACTAACATTAAACGTATATACTCTAGGAGTTCCCGTCATGGCACAGTGGTTAACGAATCCGACTAGGAACCATGAGGTTGAGGGTTCGATCCCTGCCCTTGCTCAGTGGGTTAACAATCCGGCGTTGCCGTGAGCTGTGGTGTAGGTCGCAGATACGGCTCGGATCTTGCGCTGCCATGGCTCTGGCGTCGGCCAGTGGCTACAGCTCCGATTGGACCCCTAGCCTAGCAACCTCCATATGCTGCAGGAGCAGCCCAAGAAATGGCAAAAAGACGAAAACAACAACAACAACAACAAAAACGTATATACTCTAGATAAAATATAGGGGTTGTCTGAAAGCATGGAGACCAGCCAAAAGCAAGAAAAACTAGAGATACTATAATCCTTGAAACAAGGAACCCCCACCCCCAACCAATGAGTTCCATGTTTAACAGACTTTTCCCCTAAGGATGCTTGACAGTTTCCTGCAGCACATGGAGAAAGAGGCATGAAAAGCAGCAAGTGGAAGCCTGAATGGCTGAGGAAGTAGTGGTTGGGGTATGGAAATGCCAGAGAAGCTGGAGATTGAGCAAGAATTCTGGGAAATGAGTGAGTGGAAAAGAAGGGAACCTAAAATCCACATTCAAATTTCCCTCACAACCTTGGATACCTTCTAAATGGCACAAGTGCAGGGTGCGTTTTGACGCACCCGAGTGGAAAAGGCAACTATCTGAATAGAGATTTTCACAGTTGCCACAGTGTTCGAGACAGCAAGTTTGGAGTTCAGGACCCACAAATTTAAAAGGCTTTGGTAAACACGTTGGCATGTTCATGAAATCCCCAAAGGACGACACGCTAGCTGTACGTGTGATGCGCCAGGACTAAGGGATGCAGCCTAGGATTAAGAGAACTACAATACTCCTGCCCTAACCAGGCTTCAAGGCTTTCTATCAAAAATTTAGTTTCATCCAGAATAAACTCAACGGAAACGAGTATAAATCAGAGTCTTTACCCTGCATTGACCTCAAATGTCCAGGGTACAACAAATAATTGATTGGTAAAGAAGCAGGAAAATGCCAACCATAATCAAGAGAAAGTCATTAATAGAAACAGACCTATAGGTGAGCTGGATGTTAGCAGATGAGGAAATAAAGACAGCTATTATAAATATGTTAAATAATTTATAAGGAATGATAAACCAAAAAAAAAAGAGAAAGAAATGATAAACAACTGGGAAACTTCAGCAGAGAAATAGAAACTGTAAAAAAAGAATAAAACTCAAATTCTATAATTGAAAAAGTATTATTTGTTATTCATTGAAATTAAATTCATTGAATGAGTTTAATAGCAGACTAGATGCAGCAGAAGGGATCAAGTTAATAGAAATGATTCAAACAGAAGCACTGAGAGAAAAGGATCAGAAAAAAAGAAACAGAGCATAGAATCTAAGACCTGTAGGATAATAGCAAATAGTGTAACATATGTGTAATGGGAGTTTTAGACGGAGAGGAGAGCTCATCAATTTTTATTGATGTTTTTGGAGACTGACCAAGATGGAAGGAAATGTAGAATAAAAGAGTTTCCCCACTTGTGCTTAAAAAACAATCAGGGAGTTCCTGTTGTGGCTCAGTGGTTAATGAATCTGGCTAGGAACCATGAGGTTGCAAGTTTGATCCCTGGCCTCACACAGTGGGTAAAGGATCAAGGGTTGCCATGAGCTGTGGTGTAGGTCACAGACGCGGCTCTGGTCTGGCGTGGCTGTGGCGTAGGCCGGTAGCTACAGCTGCGATTAGACCCCTAGCCTGGGAACCTCCATATGCCTTGGGTGTGGCCCTAAAAAGACAGAAAGACCAAAAAAAATTAAAAATAATAAATAAATAAATAAATAACAGATTTAGGAGATTGAAAGAACTTTTGTCTCTTTGGTTTTTTTTTTTTTCCTTTTGATTTTGAATTATCATTTGTTCCTTGCTGCTTTAGGCATATTCTTTTTTTTATTATCAAATGAATTTATCACATCTGTAGTTGTATAATGATCATAACAATCTGATTTCACAGGATTTCCATCCCACAGCCCAGGCACATCCCCCCATCCCCCAAACTGTCTCCTCCGGAGACCATAAGTTTTTCAATGTCTGTGAGTCAGCATCTGTTCTGCAAAGAAGTTCAGTCTGTCCTTTTTTCAGATTCCACATGTCAGTGAAAGCATTGGATGTTGGTGTCTCATTGTATGGCTGACTTCACTTAGCATGATTGTTTCCAGGTCCATCCATGTTGCAAAAAATGCTGGTATTTTGTTCTTTTTAATGGCTAAGTAATATTCCATTGTGTATATGTACCACATCTTCTGGATCCACTCCTCTGTTGATGGACATTTAGGTTGTTTCCATGTCTTGGCTATTGTAAATAGTGCTGCAATGAACATCAGAGTACATGTGTTTTTGCAAGTCATGGTTTTCTCTGGATAGATGCCCAGGAGTGGGATTGCTGGATCCAATGGTAGTTCTATGTTTAGTTTTCTGAGGAATCTCCATACTGTTTTCCACAGTGGTTGCACCAGTTTACAATCCCAACAACAGTGTACTGGGGTTCCTTTTTCTCCATACCCTCTCCAGCACTTATTGTTTGTAGACTTTTGGATGATGGCCATTCTGGCTGGTGTAAGGTGGTACCTCAGAGTGGTTTTGATTTGCGTTTCTCTAATAATGAGTGATGTTGAACATCTTTTCTTGTGTTTCTCGGCCATCTGTATGTCTTCTTTGGAGAACTGTCTGTTTAGATCTTCTGCCCATGTTTTGATGGGGTTGTTTGTTTTTTTTTTGGTATGGAGCTGCAGAAGGTGTTTATAAATTTTGGAGATTAATCCCTTGTCAGTCGATTCACTTGCAAAGATTTTCTCCCATTCTGTGGATTGTCTTTTTGTGTTGTTTAGGGTTTCCTTTGCTGTGCAGAAACTTTGAAGTTTGAGTAGGTCCCGTTTGTTTATTTTTGTTTTTATTGTCAATACTCTGATAGGTGGATCTGAGAAGATGTTGCTGTCGTTTATGTCAGAGAGTGTTTGGCCTATGTTTTCCTCTAGGAGTTTTATAGTGTCTGGTCTTATATCTAGGTCTTTAATCCATTTTGAGTTTATTTTTGTGTATGGTATTAGGGAGTGTTCTAATTTCACTCTTTTCCATGTGGCTGTCCAGTTTTCCCAGCACCACTTATTGAACAAGCTGTCCTTTCTCCATTGCATATTCTTGCCTCCTTTGTCATAGATTAGTTGGCTAGGTGCTTGGGTTTAATTCTGGGCTTTCTATCCTGTTCCACTGATCTATATTTCTGTCTTTGTGCCAGTACCATGAGGTTTTGATGGTTGTTGCTTTGTAGTATAGTCTGAAGTCCGGGAGCCTGATTCCTCCAGCTCCATTTTTCTTTTTCAGGATGTCTTTGGCTATTCTGGGTCTTTTGTGCTTCCAAACAAACTTTAAAATATTTTGTTCAAGTTCTGTGAAAAATGTCCTTGGTAATTTGAAAGGGATTGCATTGAATCTGTAGATTGCCTTAGGTAGTATAGTCATTTTGATAATATTAACTCTTCCAATCCATGAGTTGAGGCATATTCTTATAACCAAAATTTAGCAACTGGGAACTTCATGGTGATTTGTATGTACTGAGGTTTTTCTAGTATTCAAAGGGTATATAGTAAATACATTTTCATTAACAAATTAAAAAAAAAGGAGAGGAGAGGAGAGACACAAGAGGGACAAAAAGCATTTGAAGGGATAATGACTAAATATTTTCCAATAGTGATGAAATACATCAACCCACAGATAAAGAAGCTCAGCAAACCCCAGGCAGAATAAATGGAAAAGATCACATATATGCTCATCATAACTAAGTTGCTGAAAATCAAAATAAATAGGAAAATATTTAAAGTGGAGAGAGAAAAAAACAGATGCATTTCTCTCAGAAGGACAACACTAAAGATGAAGACTGTCTTAACCACAGAAGCTGGAAGACGGTAGAATAATGCCTTCAAATGCTAAAAGAAAAAAGTAATCCCTCAAATTCTATACATAGAAGAAACTTTTTTTCTTTTTTTTTTCCTTTTTGTCTTTTTAGGGTCACACCAGTGGCATATGGAAGTTCCCAGACTAGGGGTCAAATCAGAGCTGCAGTTGCCCTTCTATGCCACAGCCACAGCAATGCCAGATCCCAAGCCATGTCTGCAACCAACACCATGGCTCACAGCAATGCTGGATCCTTAACCCACTGAGCAGGACCAGGGATCAAACCCCATCCTCATAGACACTAGTCAGTTTTGTTACCACTGAACCACAACAGGAACTCCAAAACATCTTTTTTTTTTTTTTGCAAATTCTTTATATTTCCAGCTGTTGAAACAATATTTTTGAGAGCTGAGTTTACCTCTAGCAGCAAAACCAGAATTAAGCAGCCAGAATGCTATGGTAATTGAATACATGACCATTTCTCTTTTAGCACGTTCCTTGTTCTCCTCCTCTAGAAGTTGTAGACATCTGTTTAGTTTGATTATCTGTCATCTTAACGAAGCTGCATCTACAACAGTCATGTCATCTGAAGTTCCTTCAACAGCTGTATCTATATTTGAAATTCCATACATGGAGTCAGTTCTGACTAGCTGTCCGTTTTGGCGAACGGCATTTTCACTCATAGAGTACTCTCTTTTTAGCCTGCCAACTGCACAGCTTTCTTCATTTTGAGGGGTTGGAGGAGGTCTTTCTAAATCTAGGTGGTGTAAGCACACGAGGTGGTGTTTTTAGTGCCAGAGGTTTAAAGGGAGTTGACTGTGTAAGGTCAAGATTTGCTGGTCTTGAAAATGGAATGTTTTCATTATTTCCTGCTACAACAATTCTCTCTGGAACCTGCATAATCACACTAGCATTTGAAATTCCTTCTTGGAATCCTTGTTCCAGGTCAGCATTTGGTGGTGCTACCTTTAATTTTTCCGGGAACTTCATTTGCTAATACCTTCAGTGTATTAAAGATTACTTTCCTTATATCTTTAAAATTCTACTGACTTATTAAAGCAAAATAAGTTTAAAAAGTATTGTGTGGTTTACAAAATATGTAGAAATAAAATATATAACAATAGTATACAATGGGAGTGGCAAATGAACTATATTGTCAAAAAGCTTATACGTTTTTTAGTAATGTGGCATAAACTTAAAGTAGTTGTGACAAACTAAGGATGTTCACGGACATTTCTAAAGCCACCTCTTAAACTAATACAAAAGAGTATAAGATTTCCCATTGTGATTCAGTGTTGATGAACCCAACTAGTACCCATGAGGTTGGGGGTTTGATCCCTGGCCTCACTCAGTGGGTTAAGGATCGGACGTTGCCGTGGGCTGTGATGTGGGTCACAGAGGTGGCTTGGATCCCGCCTTGCTGTGGCTGTGGTGTAGACTGGCAGCTACAGCTCTGATTTAACCCCTAGCCTGGGAACTTCCATATGCCTCGGGGGTGGCCCTGATTTCATGAGGGCAGCATAACCAAACACTTAGAAAAAAAACAGGAGAAAATCTTTAGGAACTTGGAATAGGCAAACATCCTTTCTTTTCTTTCTTTCCCTCTTTCTTTCTTTCTTTCTTTCTTTCTTTCTTTCTTTCTTTCTTTCTTTCTTTCTTTCTTCCTTCCTTCCTTCCTTCCTTCCTTCCTTCCTTCCTCCTTCCTTCCTCCTTCCTTTCTTTGTTTTTAATATTGATTCTTTAAAAAAAAAAAAACCTGTTGATTTAAGCATTTATTTAGCCACATCTGCAACATGTAGAATTTCCCAGGCCAAGGATGGATCCTTTATCTACTAGGTCACCAGCTAACTCTGGGCAAACATTTTTAAGGACACAGAAAGCATTAACCGCAAAAGATAAAATTAAAAAATAAGACTTTCTCAAAATTAAAATATTTTGCTTTTCAGAAAACACTATTAAAAACAAGGACCTACTGTATATATAGCACAGGGGACTATGTTTAATATCTTGAAATAATCTATAATGGAAAAGAATGAAAAAGTATACACACACACACACACACACACACACACACACAACTGAATCACCTTGCGGTACACCTGAAACACTGTAAATCAATTACACTTCAATAAAATAGAACAAAAGGAAAAATACTATTAAGAACCTTAAAATGAAATGTTCAGGGTTAGAGAAAGAATTCACAAATCATCAATCTGTTAAAGTCGTTGTACCGAGAAGTATTAGAGAGTTATGTACACTAGGGAATAGTAAATCTTTTTAGACATTGTGTTCATCTCCAATTGTTGCTGTAACAAACCTAAATTTTGTGGCTTAAAACAACACTCATTTGTTATCTTACAGTCCTGGAAGTCAGAAGTTAAAATCAAATTGTCAACAGGGCATTGATCCTTCTGGAGGCTTTAAAGGGAGAACACATATTTGTGTCTTTTCAGCTTCTAGAGTCTGTTTGCATTTTGGGCTGTGGCCCCTTCCTTGCCTCACTCAAACCTCTTGCCTCCCATGTGATAGCTCCCACTGCTGACTCTGACCCTCCCGTTTCTCTCTTCTAAAGACCTTTAGGAATAGACTGGGCATACCCAGAAAATCCAGACCACTTTCCCCACCTGAAATGAACCATTTTCTAAGGCCAATCACACATGCAAAGTCCCCTTTGCCATGTAAATTAGCACAGTCACAGTTTCCAGGGTTTCAGATGTGCACATCTTTGGGATGTCCCAACTGGTATTGTGGTTATGTAAAAAACTATATTAATTCTAAAAGATGTATATCAAATTATTTAGGAGTGAAATGTCCAGATGTCTGTAAATTATTTTTAAATGCTTCAGAAAGAAAAAGGAGCAATTGTGACAGAATCATCATAGTTGTTAGGTCTAAGTGGTAGGCCTATTGATGTCCATTTCATTCTTCTCTTTTTCAATATTTGAAAATTTTCATAATTAAAATTTTAAGCGTAATTAAAATTTTTGAAATGCCAGTTTAAAGTTTAGGAAACTCACACAGTAGCCTAAAACTAAAGAAGAGCAGAAGCAAGGGATCAGTTAGCTAGCTAGTTAGTGCAAGACCTCTATTAAAGAGTACAGAGGAGTTCCCATCGTGGCGCAGTGGTTAACGAATCCGACTAGGAACCATGAGGTTGCGGGTTTGGTCCCTGCCCTTGCTCAGTGGGTTAACGATCCGGCGTTGCCGTGAGCTGTGGTGTAGGTTGCAGACTCGGCTCAGATCCCACGTTGCTGTGGCTCTGGCGTAGGCCGGTGGCTACAGCTCCGATTTGACCCCTAGCCTGGGAACCTCCATGTGCCGCGGGAGCGGCCCAAGAAATAGCAACAACAACAACAACAACAAAAGACAAAAGACAAAAAAAAGAGTACAGAGCTATGGCGGTGGACATGGGGTAAATGGATGGCATACACTGAGCAGGTGGAACCCACGATTGCTGAAGGTTTTTAGGTGGGTGGGGTAAAGTAAGCATCAGGATTAAAAAAAAAGAGATTAAATTCATTGAGTACCCATTATCCAGTCGCTGTTCATATTTAATCCTCACAACAAACCTATGAGGTGGGTACAATTCGCACCCATATTTTGCATGCAATCTGTTTCTCCAACCTTGGGACTGGGAGTAGAGGTGGTAGTTCCTGGGGCTTGGATTATGTAAAAAAGAAGTGGGCTCCTGACAGTGGGGTTGAGGGGGGGGGCTGTGGGGGGCGGTAGGGAAAGTAGGGGTTGGGTAGGCGTCCGCAGGGGCAGGGCGCTCCAGCGATTGGCCCAGCTGCCAAGGGAGGGTTGTGCAGATTCAGTCTGGCCAGCGGGTGGGAAGCGACAGCCCCGCTCAATCCCTCCAGCAACTGTCTCTTCTCTGCGACTGAAGTGGGGAGCCGGCGCGCCGAGCCCGGGAGGATGCAGTGCCCGCTGTGGCCTGGGGGCTCCCAGGGGCTCTGGCTGCTCCTCTGCTTCCTGCTGCTGAACAGCCACACTGGGGGCTGCAGCGACATTAGTGGCCACGGTCAGGAGGAAACTTGGGGCGGGGTGGGGGTGGTACGGGAAGGGCCAGGGAGTGATTCTGAGAGGAGAGGGTCGTGGGTGGCGGGGGGGGGGGGTGGTCTCAAGGTTAGTAAGCTAGGAGGAAAGGAATGTGTTTAGGGGTAAGAAGAGGTAAATGTAGAGAGCATCTCGCAGAAAGAGGTACAGGCTTGGAGTGGGACTCGGCATGTGAAATTTGGACCTAAGAGAAGCGGATTCAGAGGAAGATTGGGGATTCGGAAGGAGGACGGAAAAACCTATGGGCAGAGGGAAGTAAAACCGGCCTGTGAAGCCACAAGAGAAGCAAGACGCGCCGAGGAGCCAGGGCGAGAGATGCCCGGAGCTGAGGCATGTAGGGGACCAGGATGTCTGGACAGTAGGAGGAGGGGCCCTGGTATCAGGGTCATAGCTCTGGAGAGAAGGCTGGGCCGAGGGATGAGCCAAGACTTCCTTATAAGTCCTCGGAGCCTGGGCTCTGCGATCCAATGTCCGATGAGGGGTTAGCTAGGGATAAAAGCGGATGAAGGGGGAAAGGGTCCATCCTTCTTCCTGCCCCTTCGCTCTGCGCCAATAGGGTAGACAGCCGCTGACTCATTTCTGAGCCGTGAGAGACCTACTGCGCAGACTCAAGGATTCCAGAGCCCGGGGCGAGGGACCGACGGCGCAAACTCCTAGCCAACTCACCTTGCCTGAATCTTGGGTTTAGAGGCCAAGGCAGAGGATTCTCGAAGAACTGTGGGAGGAGGCCTAATGGCCTCCAGAATGACTGGAAGCGAGCCGTAGGGGGTAGGGGGTAGGGGGCGGTGGTGGTAAGTATGGTCAAGCCTTGTGGGAATGCCTGGCCTTCTTTACCTCCCAGAGCGCTTCCGGGCCAGGCTTTGGCCGCCGCTCAGCACCATGGACAGCGCCAGTCACGCTTGGGGACCAGGTCACAGCTTTTCCGATCACTTACAGGAAAGCTACCACAGAGAAAATGATCTCTCCTTCCAGAAGCTCTTTTTTCTTCTCAGTAGGGTACTGGAGGTTCTGCTGCTCCCTAAAACCAGGAGACTAGGATCCATTTCACTGGGGGGATTTTCCTTTTCATAATGACTCATGGTAATTCCACTATAGGAAAACAAAATGGACTCCCATCTACCTGGAATAAGGAAAGTGTGTATAGCATGAGGAATGAGTATCTTTACCCACTGTCCTTCCCTTATGCACAGTCAGGCAAACTGGCTTTCAAAACAAGGACCCACTCAAACCCGTACATACCAATACATTCTTCAAGGACTCCAAGACTCCTTTCTAATCCCTTCCAGTCTTCAAAGCTTTCTCTGAATGCAGTTCATCTGCTTTCCATGCCCTACCTCTTCACCTGACCATCCATTCCTTGTGTGTAACTTTCTGAGTCTCTGCTTAGTTCAATCTCCGCATGATGCTCTTTGTCCGTAAGCTTGGTTCTTATCTGGAAGTTGTTAGCAAAGGTAAATGAGGTGCAGGGGCCAAAGAATAGGGCAGGTGGTGATTGGGGGGAAGGGAAAAATGAAAAGAAGGAGGACTTGAAAAGAGGAAGGGATCTGGTGAGAGGGACAGAGACTAGTGGACACAAGGGTGATGGTGGATGGAAGTTGATTTCCTTCAACTGGAATTTGGAAGACTTCTGGCCAAGCTCCTTTCTCATACCACTATTTCGCCCTTAGATGGTCAGGGCCAAGTGGGAGTGGGGCAGCTCTGGCCCCTCCAAGGATTTACCACCCCGATCTTCCAGCATTTGCAAGTTGTACTCCAGCAGATTGTGCCCCAAGGTGAGTAAGAGCTGGAGAAGAGAGGCTGGGCCCTGGTCAGGTATGGGGGTATACTGAGGGGCCTTTCAATCTGAGAATAAGCTTTCTTTCCCAGAAGGCTCTACTTGAAATTTTCCTGTCATGCTCACCTCATGGAGAATGGGGTGAGACCAGAGTGGGGGTGGAGCTGGAAGAGTAGGCTATCTGCCCTTGAACACCCTGGAGGAGCCCAGCAGAGGCTTCTTGAAGAAGCCCCTGGAAGAGGTCAGCATCAACCTCCTTGGGACTAGCCCCAACCCCAGGCTCTATCTGAGTTTTTCCAGAGCCAAGAATCCTTAAGTTCTTAGCCAAGAGAAAACACACACACACACACACACACACACACACACACATATCTAAGCCTCTGGGTAGGAAGCAGAATACATTGTGTGACAAATAGAGGGAGGATGGAAAGGGAATGGGGAGTCCTTTGAAGACAGCTGACTGACCCTTCATTAGAGCAGATTTTCATGACTGGGGGAAGAGTCAGATAGGAAATCTGGCTTTAGTTCATATTACTATTACCACAAGTGATGTCTAGTGTATATAATGCTTTAGAAGAGTGGTTCTCAAAGTGCATGCCTGGACGAGTAGAATCAGCATCACTAGGAGACTTGTTAGAAATGCTAATTTTTGGGAGTTCCCGTCGTGGCGCAGTGGTTAACTAATCCAACTAGGAACCATGAGGTTGCAGACCTCCTGAATCAGAAACTCTAGGCATGAGGAAGAGCAATCTGTATAACAAGACTTGCAGGAGGTTCTGATACACCCTAAAGTTCAGGAATCACTGCCTTAGAGTTTTCTCAGCACTCTTTATATCCCTAATCTCATTTAATCCTCACAACAGCATCAAATGAGTCAGCAAAAAGAGAGTAAAATCCTAATCCTGACTGAATATTACATGCTAGGCACTGTGCTAAGCAACTTTTATATGCCATCTCATTTAATTCGCTCTGCAAGTTGTGATCCTTTATTTTTTATTTTATTTTATTTTATTTATTTGTTTATTTAGTCTTTTTAGGGCCACACCTGAGACATATGGAGGTTCATAGTCTGGGGGTCAAATCAGAGCTGTAGTATACCACAGCCACAGCAATGCAGGATCCAAGCCACATCTGCGACCTACACCAGAGCTCTCAGCAACAATGGATCCTTGACCCACCGAGCGAGGCCAGGGATTGGACCTGTGTCCTCAGGGATGCTAGTCAGATTCACTTCCACTGAGCCATGACAGCGACTCCATGATCCTTTATCTTGAGGGAGAGGAGGAGTGTTGCTCTCACTCTGGTCCCTGGTGTGGGCCAGTCAGAGGATCCCAGGTGTTAAAGTCATCATATCCTTTCTTTCTGCAGGTTTGTTCTGGAAGGATGACATGACCCAGAATGTGATGACCCAGAAGATGGGACATATCAGCCAACTCCACCCCCAGGATCCATGTGTGAGGGTTGGGCAGGCAGCCTCTCCCACCAAAACCACTGGGGCAAGGTGTGTGAGGAATATGGCTTGTCCATGCTCTCTGGTGGATAGACAGAGCAAGGAGGGGATGGGTATTCAAAGTGCAGTTAAGAGCTGCCATGAGCATTAGGAGAATGATTCAAAAGTCCTGGCTGGGGTCTGCGGTAAACAATTCCATGAGCCATTAGAGAAAGGGAAAGGTGGTGAGTGCTAGCAAGCCTAGGTCCCATTTTTCATTCCCATCTTTTTTAGGGGCAAACAAGAGGAGAAACTTCGGCTCCTATTCCCCAAGGTGAGACTCATGTGTCTTTTTAAGAATTTTAAGCTCCTGACTTTTGGTCCCATCTCTTTCTCTCTGGAGCCCTGTTGTCTTTTCTACCTGCTTCTTGACTCTTGGCTTCTCTCCTCACAGAGCCCAGTGGTCAAGGTGAACAGGGATCAGTGCTTTACCTCCAAAGTGGTTGCAAAGGCCCTGAAACGAGAGGTGGCCACTCCTGTCAAGGTGAGGGGCTTATTTTTTCTAGGGAGGTTGGAGGCATCACCAAGAGCCTGTTCAGATGAGGGATGCAGGTGCAAAGGAGGGACCGAGTATTGGAATGTGAACAGAGATGCTGAAGGAAAGATTTTTCCTATTGAAGGGTACCCCCACTTTCCTGTTTCCCAGACTACTTGTGGGTGTCCATTTGAAAGGTGGTGGGCCATGATACAAGTGCTAGGAGCCTCTAAGGATGAAATGATCTATGGAGTCGCACACAGGCATTGAGTTTAAAATATGCATGGAAAACTGCAGTCTTCAAAATTAAGTAAAAGATCCTCCTTTCCTCCATGTACTCCCTTGTATGTAGCAGGTGACAGCAAAGCTTCTTTGGATGAATGGGAGATGTTGCCCAGAGGCCCTCACATTGGGCACCTTTCCACATTGTTCTATTCTGGGGTCTGGACAAGTCACCTGGACAAGGCTCTGGGTTATCTCCTTGGGATGCTTGAACTCTTTAGAATCCAGGTTGAAAACATCCATGTAGCCCTCCCATCTCTCTTTAAAGATAAGACATTGGAAGTTCCCGTTGTGGCTCAGCAATAATGAACCTGACTAGTATCCATGAGGATGCAGGTTCAATCCCTGGCCTCACTCGGTGTGTTGGGGATCTGGAGTTGCCGTGAGCTATAGGGGGTAGGTCGCAGATGTGGTTTGGATCCTGCATTGCTGTGGCTATGGCATATGCCAGTAACTGTAGCTCTGATTCAAACCCTAGCCAGGAAACTTCCATATCCCTGGGTTTGGCCCTAAAAAGAAAAAAAAAAAAAAAGATGAGACATTGGGGCCCCAGTTGGTCAAGCAACTTACTCAAGGCTGCTTAGGAAGTTCATGGCAGAGCCAAGCCTGGACACAGGTCTTCTGATTTCCAGCCCTTCCCCTATGCAGCCTCTATCTTTCCTCTCGGAGACTGCAGTGGGTGTTGGGCTGTCCCAAATATCGGACTCCTCTGAATTGACAAAAGTTTTTTTTTTTTTGGATTAAGACCTAAATTACAAGAAGGTAGCAGCCAGAGGAAGATATGAAAGAAGGGCTTCCCAGGAAGAGAGCACCACAACAACCAATGCCCTGAGACAAGGATACCATGGCATGTCCGGGGAATAGACAGGAAAGTCAGCAACAGAAGGTTGGATTGGAGAAGTGGGCCCCAGGTTGACCATACAGGGGCTTATAGATGGTGAAAGGTTTGGATTCTATTCCAAGTGTAGTGGAAAGTTGACTGGGAAGTTTTTTTTTTTTTTTTTTTTTGGTCTTTTTAGGGCTGCACCCGTGGCATTTGGAGGTTCCCAGGCTAGGGGTCTAATCAGAGCTGTTGCTGCCAGCCTACTCCAGAGCCCTAGCAACACCAGATCCGAGCTGCATCTGCGACCTACGCCACAGCTCACGGCAATGCCGGATCTTAAACCACTGATCGAGGCCAGGCATGGAACTCAAAACCTCATGGTTCCTAGTCAGATTCGTTTCTGCTGCACCACAATGGTAACTCCAAATGGTAAGATTTTAAAGGAAATTTTAAGGAAGAGGATGTCATCATATGATATGATTGGGGAGCTTCTGTTGTGGCTCAGCAGGTTAAGAACCCTGATTAGTATCCATGAGGATGCGGGTTTGATCCCTGGTCCCACTCAGTGGGTTAAGATTCTGCATTGCCATGAGCCGTGGTGTAGGTCTCAGATGTGGCTTGGATCCTGAGTTGCTGTTGCTTTGGTATAGGCTGGCAGGTGCAACTCCAATTCAACTCTTAGCCAGGGAACTTCCATATGCCGCAGGTACAGCCTTAAAAACAAAAATAAATAAGTAAATAAACAAACAAACAACAAACAAACAAATAAATAAATAAATAAAAGGCCATTCTAATGATAGTGGGGATGGATTATGAAAAGGGCAAGTGTGACAACTGAGATTTCTGTAAGGAGCCCACCATTCTGCTCCAGGGGAGATTGAGGTGGTGACAGTGGAGCTGGCGCCTCCAGCTGGCTGTGTGCTCCATCCAGAGGCAGCCTGCACCTCTGGGGGCTTCTAGCCCCTCATGTCTCCTGGGAAATTGGTTCTCACTCCTTTAAGAGCAGCTGGGTTTCCTAAGCCTGGATTCGTTGCTGGATCAACATACTCAGAGCTAAGTGACAAACCAGCTTGTGAAGGACTTGTTGCTGTGGTGCTTTCAGGAAAGCAAACAAAGTGCTGCCATTTCTCTCCAGCCCGAGCCCAAGGGAGAATCAGGGGATGAGAACCCTATGATCCTGTGTGGGAGCAAAGGGGACAGGCGCTCAATCCAGGGCTGAGTCACCGTGGGCTTGCTCACATCAGGCTGTTATTGAAGCATGTGGGGGAGAGTAGGAGAGGAAGGGGCCCCCTCCCCACACACTGATTCCAATCCTTTGCTTGTTTCAGGGCTTCTTTGAGTCATCCCACACTGTGGGCCACAACCTTGTCGCTGACTGAGACCTCATGCGAAGCCTTTTGCCCCAGTGCCCTTCCCTTTGCCCTCCCAAGGGGCAGTTCCAGCATGACCTGAATCTGGATCATTAAAGTGACTTTCACGCAAACTCTCTGTGACTTGCCCTGAGGCAGGATGGGTGATGTTTGGACCTGGCCAGGACCTCTGACCTGAGAGTGGGGGGACCAGAACAGGGGGATGGGGTGAGGAGAGCTCAGTTGCTCCTTACTGCTAGAAGGCTGCCTCTGTCTTGTTTTTCTTCCAGTGACCATTCCAGAAGTGGGAAGAGCGAGGGTGGGCCCGCAGCTGGAATAGCAACCTTCTTTACCCACACCCAACTATGCTGTGTGGTCCTTCCATGTCAAGCCGGGACCCTGCTATTCTGTGGTCCACCTCCAGCATTCCTGCCAGGGTTTTCCTGCTTTTCATGCTCCAAGAATCTACATAGAAGTGCTGTAATGAAAGTGCACGCACATTAAATGTTTTGCTGACTCTTGCCAGTTTGCTTCTGGTGGCTTAAAAACTTAAAAAGGAGTGGGTAGGGAGTTCCCATTGTGGCCCAGTGGGTTATGAAACCAACTAGTATCCATGAGGATGCGGGTTCAATCCCTGGCCTTGCTTCTGTTGGTTAAGGATCCGGCATTGCCATGAGCTGTGGTGTAGGTAACAGATGTGGCTCAGATCCCATATTGCTATGGTTGTGGCTGTAGCTCTGATTTGACCCCTAGCCTGGCAACTTCCATATGCTGCAGGTGTGGCCCTAAAAAGCAAGATAATAGTAATAATAATAATAATAATAATAAAAGGGAGTGGATAATCTGATCACCCATGCTCCAACAGCCTAACACCAGAATGTCCTATTTGCAGAGCTTTATACTTTGCAAGGTACTCTCATACACATTGAACATTCACAGGTATGAGCAAATGGGCAGATATCAAGATTTTGTGGGAGTTCCTATCGTGGCTCAGCAGAAACGAATCCTACTAAGAACCATGAGGTTGTGGGTTCGATTCCTGGCCTTGCTCAGTGGGTTAAGGATCCGGCATTGCTGTGGCTCTGGTGTAGGCCAGCAGCAACAGCTCCGATTAGACCCCTAGTCTGGGAACCTCCATATGCCATGGGTGTGGCCCTAAAAAGATTTTGTTTTCCTAAGAAATCTCACTCCTTTGAGCAACTCAGAGAAATCAAGTGAGCAGTTCTCGATGGCACAGGGTCTTGATCATGCTGCTGTTCTTGCCTTCTCCTCTCTATTTGTTCTGTTCAGGGATGTACCTAAACCCAATACTAGTCCAGTCATATTCATTTATACCTCGTCCTCATTAAATCAAGCAAACTTTTCCACTCACCCACATTTTCCCCTCGTTCACTCCCTCTTTCTTTCTCATTCATTCTCAAACATTTAGAAAACCCTGTGCTTCACTGCGCCTGGCCTCTATGAGTATGTCTGTTTCCTTCCCTCAAAGACCTTGAAGAGTAGTCAGGAAAGTTAGCCAGGAGTTCCCATTGTGGCTCAGTGATAATGAATCTGACTAGTATCCGTGAGGAGGCAGCTTTGATTCCTGACTTTGCTCAGTGGGTTAAGGATCGGGTACTGCTGTGAGCTGTAGTGTAGGTTGCAAATGAGGCTAAGATCCCATGTTGCTATGGCTGTGGTGTAGCAACTGCAGCTCCAAATAGAACCCTAGTCTGGGAACTTCCGTATGCCACAGGTGCAGCCCTAAAAAAAAGCCAAAAATAAAATAAAAGGGGGAAATTTGGAGACAAACATGCACAGAGGGGAGATGACAGGAAGAGATACAGGGTAAACATAGCCACTAACAAGCCAGAGAGGAACCTGGAAAAGATCCTTCTCTCATAGCCCAAGAAGGAACAAATCCTCCTAACACTTTGCTTTTAGACGTCTAGCCTCCAGAACTGTGAGACAATACATTTCCATTGTTTAAGTGCCCAGTTTGTGGTATTTTGTTACAGCAGCCCTCAGAACTAATACAAGGTGACTTGTTGTTGTTGTTTTGTTGTTAGAGATGTTCTGCCTGAGTGAATAACCAATGCTACTCAAGGAGCAGGAATGTCTGGAGGGTTGGTTGGGGAAGGAAAATGAATGCACTCTTTCAAGGTTAAAGCCAAAAGCCTATTCAAGGACATCACAACAGCAATTGTCTCCTACATCATTACTTTTTCCCTGGATGCCTGATTGTTTTCATCAACATGTAAATTTACTGCAGTATCTCCTAGATTTAATTTTTTTCTCTGGTAATGGCACACTAGGTAATTCATACTGTTCTGCCTGCTGAAGACAACTTGTCTTAGTCTGATTCCTCCGCACATCAAAGCCTGAAGTAAGAGCTTGCATGGGTGGGTGTCATGCCATTTGGGATTAGATTTTAAGATGAAGAGAGAGGGGAGTTCCTGTCGTGGCTCAGCGGAAATGAATCTGACTAGCATCCATGAGGATGCAGGTTCAATCCATGGCCTCATTCAGTGGGTTAAGGATCCAGTGTTGCTGTAGCTGTGGCATAGGCCAGAGGCTACTGCTCCAAATTCGACCCTTAGCCTGGGAACCTCCATATGCTGTGGGTGTGGCCCTAAAAAGACCAAAAATAAAAAAGATGAAGAGAGAGAATGGGAAGGGTGAAACAGAAGGCTTGGGAAGATAATTGAAGGGTGTATTAAGGAGTTATGGACAACTGAAGTCAGTCCTTCAGAGGACTCTCTTAGGCATCATGTACAAGGCCTCTCACAGCTGTCCTCTGAGATAGAGAAAAAGACAGTGTCCTATGGGCCCATCCCCCATTGGGTCAAGGATTGCGCTATAGAATGCTAATTTCCTCATACTTCCAGGTTTTTCATGCATGGGAATGTCTGAGCAGATTCTCATGAGTATCTAATGCTGTGGTAGCAGAGAGGACCCAGGCCAAAAACAAAAGATATGCAGAGCAGGTGAGGCAGGTAGTGTCAGATACACCTGTATGTAACCAGTGGCTGCAGTACTAGCTTTAGTTAAAAGGTAACCCAAGAGGATCCTAGATGGAGCATAAGTGGTGTCTGATATACCTTAAAAGCTGGATGGAAAAGTATCCAAAACCTTCTTAAAAGCATCAAGCCGCTAGCAAAATAATGAGGCATAACTGACTCAGGTCAAGATCTAGGAAAGGAACAGAATCCAGATATGGTACACTCAGAGATCAGCATTGCTTTGGACTGGAAATTTCCCAGTCTGAGAAGCAGACAAAAAGCTGATTTAGACAGCCTATGGAGCTAGAGGAGTAGATGCTAGTGTCCAGGGCTGTGAAAGGAAGAACAGTGAACCATTCTCTGTTTTGTTCTGGAACCAAGAGGCAAACTCTAGGAAGAAGGAGAAATGGAAAACAATCTATCCTTGCTTAGACTGCAGCATGTCTGAAAATGGATTAAGGTTATATCAGATTGCTAGTGCTTTTGTAGGCAAAAGTAAATGAAAAACCTCTAGGACCTTAAATTATTTATACAAATAACTTTTCAAGTACTATACTCTGCACAGCAGAAAACAGAAACAAACCCACAGTGATCCAATGATTCCAAACCAAAACAACTATGCTTACTCTGTTTGAGCATATAAAAGCCAGATTGTCATTTCTGACAAGGATCTAGAAACCACAGAAAGTAATGTAGATTTTTTTAAAAGAATAAAGCATGTTGGGAGTTCCCATCGTGGCTCAGGGGTTAATGAATCCAACTAGGAACCATGAGGTTTCGGGTTCCAACCCAGCCTTGCTCAGTGGGTTAAGGATCCGGCATTGCCATGAGCTGTGGTGTAGGTCGCAGACGCGGCTGGGATCTGGTGTTGCTGTGGCTGTGGCATAGGCCAGCGGCTGCAGCTCCTATTAGACAACCAGCCTGGGAACCTCCATAGGCCATGGGTGTGGCCTTACAAAAGACGGAAAAAAAAAAAAAGAATAAAACATGTCAAAACACATGAGGCCGGAGAGAGGATTAAGGTGGCGGAATTGAAGGACTGGAGCTCAACTTCTCTCCTAAAAACAACAAAATTCACAACTAAAGGCTGAGCAATCTCCACCCAAATGGACCGGAAACCTTAAAAAAGATACCCTACTCTAGAAGAAAAAGAGGAGGCCACATCAAGAGGTAGGAGGGGTGATTTCATGACATAAACAACCCCATACCTCAGGGGTGGGAAGCTCCACAGACTGAAAACTAACTGGTTCACAAAGACTCACCTCCAGGAGTGAGAGTTCTGAGCCCCACATCAAACTCGCACGTGCGGGGATCTGGCACTGGGAGAAAGAGCCCTTGGAGCATCTGGCATTGAAAGCCAGTGGGGCTTGTGCGCAGGAGCTCCACAGGACTAGGGGAAACGGAGACCCCATTCTTAAAAGGCGCACATGGACTTTCACGCGCACTGGGTCCCAGGGCAGAGCGAGGTCTCCAGAGGAATCTGGGTCAAACCTGACTGCAGTTCTTGGAGGACATCCTGGGAAAACGGGTGAATATGGCTTGTTGTGAGGGACTGACATTGAAAGCAAATCTCTCGGGAATATTCAGCAGCTGCCTTTCTCTGGAGGGGGCCATTTTGGGAAAATCTGGCCCCACCCTTCAGTCAGCCTGAGAAACCCCAGGGCAAACAACAACCCAGGTGGGATCACAGCCCCGCCCCAAAGTAAACAGGCCACCTAAAAACCCCTCAGGCACTCAGCTGCCTCTAATCCCATCCAGAGACTAAGCCCCACCCACCAGAGGGATTAGAATCAGCTCCACCCACCAGTGGGCAGGCATCAGCCCCTCCCATCCGGAAGCCTACAGCAAGCCCCTCATACCGACTTCAGACACAAGGGGGGCAGACACCAGAAGTAAGAGAGGCTCATATTTTCCATTCCACTTCTCCAGAGGGAGTCACTTAATCTCTTTCTCAAGATCCATGATATAATAATCTGTGTGAATGTAATTATGTTTAAATATATGTATTTTATTCTGTAAAAAAAATAAAAATAAATACTTGATAAAAAAGTAAAAAAAAATAAAAATAAATACTTGATAAAAAAGGTAAAAAATAAGTAAAATAAAAACACATGAGGAGGAGTTCCCGTCGTGGCGCAGTGGCTAACGAATCCGACTAAGAACCATGAGGTTGCGGGTTCTACCCCTGCCCTTGCTCAGTGGGTTAACGAGCTGTGGTGTAGGTCGCAGAGGTGGCTCGGATCCTGCGTTGCTGTGGCTCTGGCGTAGGCTAGCAGCTACAGCTCAGATTAGACCCCTAGCCTGGGAACCTCCATATGCCGCGGGAGCGGCCCAAGAAATGGCAAAAAGGACAAAAAAAAAGACAAAAAAAAACACACGAGGCAGGAGTTCTCTTGTGACTCAATGAGTTAAGGATCCCGTATTGTCACTGCTGTGGTGAGGGTTTGATCCCTGGCCCCAAGAACTTCCACATGCTCTGGGTGTAGTCAAAAAAAAATACATGAGGCAAAATTGATAGGATTGAAGGGAGAAATAGAAAGATTCACTTTTGTAATTGGAAACATCAACACTCCTCTGTCAGAAATTGATAAATCAAGCAAGCAGAAGATCAGTAGGCACATAGATGACCTGAACACAACAATCATTCAGTTTGATCTAATTGACATTTAGAATACACCACCCAACACTTAGAATACACAGATTGGAGTTCCCGTCGTGGCGCAGTGGTTAACGAATCCGACTAGGAACCATGAGGTTGCGGGTTCGGTCCCTGCCCTTACTCAGTGGGTTAAGGATCCGGCGTTGCCGTGAGCTGTGGTGTAGGTTGCAGACTCGGCTCAGATCCCACGTTGCTGTGGCTCTGGCGTAGGCCGGTGGCTATGGCTCCGATTCGACCCCTAGCCTGGGAACCTCCATATGCCGCGGGAGCGGCCCAAAGAAATAGCAAAAAGACAAAAAAAAAAAAAAAGAATACACAGATTTTCTCAGGATCTCATGAAACATTCATCAAGATAGACCACCATAAAGCACACATTAACAAATTCAAAAGATTAGAAATCATACAGAATACATTCTCAGACCATTATGGCATTAAACTAGAAATCAATAACAGAAAGATTGTTGGAAAATACCCAAATATCTGGAAAACAACAGCTTTCTAAACAACCCAGGAGCCAAAGAAGAAATCTCAAGAGAAATTTTGAGATATTTTGAAGTAAAAATGAAAATGTAATTTATCACAATTCATGGCATGAGGAGAAAGCAGAGATTAGAAGGAAATTTATAGCCATGAATACATACATTAGAAAGTAAGAATAATCTAAAATCAATAAACTAAGTTCACACTTTAGAAAACTAGAGAAAGAAGAGCAATTTAAGCTTAAAGCAAGTAGAAGAGATAAATAATAAAAATTAGAGCAGAACTCAATAAAATTACAGGAAGATAATAGAAGTCAATAAAACTCAAAACAAGTTTTCTGAAAAGAAAGTAAATCAAATAGGAATTTTAAAACTTTAAAATATGAGAACCAAAAGTTTAAACTATTTGACTAGGTTTAATAGCAGATTAGAGACAGCTTAAACAGAATTGGTATACCAGACGGCAGTTCACAAGAAACCTAGCCCTTCCCTCCAAAAAGTAGAAAAAGGCAAAGGATAAAAAATTCAGGGGTAAAAAAGGGTGAAAAAACAAGGGGTACAGTGAGGGGGTCTACTCTTCATTTAACTGAAATCCCAGAAAGAGAAGATAATAGGTCATAAGCCATATTTTAAGAGATTGTAGCTGAAATTTTCCCCAAACTGTTGAAAGATATCAGTCCACCAATGCAAGATAACCAACAAATCTCAAGCAAAATATTAAAAAAAAAAAAAAACAAAAACAAAACTAGGAGTTCCCGATGTGGCTCAGTGGTAAGGAACCCGAATATATCCACGAGGCTCAATCCCTGGCCTTACTCAGTGGGTTAAGGATGTGGTGTTGCCATGAGCTGTGGTTTAGGCTGCAGATGCAGCTCAGATCCTGCATGGATGTGGCTTCAGAGTAGGCCAACAGCTATAGCTGCAGCTGGACCCCTAGCCTGGGAACTTCCATATGCCACAGATGCAGCCCTTAAAAAAGCAAAAAAAAAAAAAAAAACCCTAAAACCTAAAACTAAAACAAAAGCTGGAAGTTCCTGTTGTGGCTCAGCAGGTTAAGAACCCAACAAGTATCCATAAGGATGTGGGTTCAAACCCTGGCCTCACTCAGAGGGTTAAGGGATCTGGTATTTCCAAAAGTTGCAGCATAGATCACAGACACAGCTCAGATCTGGCGCTGCCATGGCTGTGGAGTAGACCAGTGGTTATATCTCCCATTTGACCCCTAACCTGAGAACCTCCATATGGCTCAGGTGTGGCCCAAAAAAGACCAAAAAAAAAAAAAAAGTATGATGAAACTGCAGGGGAAAAAAGACAAAGGAAAAAAATCTTAAAAGCAGCTGTGAATGTGGTGGAGGAGTTATTTCGAAGGAGCAACATTTAGTCTGATAATGAATTCCAAAATAGCAACAATAGAAGCCAGATAAATGACATATGTACTGAAAGAAAATAACTGTTATCCTAGAGTTCTATAACTAGCAAAATTATCCTTCAGGAGTTCCCGTCGTGGCGCAGTGGTTAACAAATCCGACTAGGAACCATGAGGTTGCGGGTTCGGTCCCTGCCCTTGCTCAGTGGGTTAACGATCCGGCTTTGCCGTGAGCTGTGGTGTAGGTTGCAGACGCGGCTCGGATCCTGCGTTGCTGTGGCTCTGGCGTAGGCTGGCGGCTACAGCTCCGATTAGACCCCTAGCCTGGGAACCTCCATATGCCTCGGGAGCGGCCCAAGAAATAGCAACAACAACAACAACAACAACAAAAGACAAAAGACAAAAAAAAATTATCCTTCAAAATGAAGGAGTTGGAGTTCCCATAGTGGATCAGTGGAAAGGAATCTGACTAGTATCCATGAGGACATGGGTTCAATCCCTGGCCTCTAACAGTGGGTTAAGATTCCTGAGCTGTGGTGTAGGTTGCAGACTGGGCTTGGTTCCATGTTGCTGTGGCTATGGTGTAGGCCAGCAGCTGTAGCTCCAATTCCACCATTGGCTTGGGAACCTTCATATGCCTTGGGTGTGGCCCTAAAAATATAAATAAATAAATAAATACAAAATGAAGGATTTGCACTTCTGTGTGGGCTATAAGAAACTTAAAGATAAGTGCTTCCATTCTTTTTTTTTTTTAACTTTTTAGGGCCACACCCATGGGATATGGAGTTTCCCAGGCTAGGGATCAAATTGGAGCTGTAGCCACTAGCCTATACCAGATTCAAGCCCAATCCTCAACCTACACCACAGGTCACAGCAATGCTGGATCCTGAACCCACTGAGAAAGACCAGGGATCGAACCCTCATCCTCATGGATCCCAGTCAGATTTGTTCCTTGGAAGGGAACTCCAGTGCTTCCATTCTAACAAGAAAATAGCTAGTTTACTATAGAATCATAATTATTTTCTTTTCTTTATTTTATTTTATTTATTTATTTATTTATTTCTGTCTTTCTGTCTTTTCTAGGGCCACGGCCACGGCATATGGAGGTTCCAAGGCTAGGGGTTTAATCAGAGCCACAGCTGCCAGCCTACACCACAGCCATAGCAATGCCAGATCCAAGCCGTGTCTTCAACCTACACCACAGCTCATGGCAACACCAGATCCTTAACTCACTGAGTGAGGCCGGGGATCAAACCCAAAACCTCATGGTTCCTAGTCGGATTCGTTAACCACAGAGTCAGGACAGGAACTCCTCTTTTCTTTTCTTTTTGTCTTTTTAGGGCCAAGCCTGTGGCGTATGGAAGTTCCCAGGCTAGGTGTCGGGTCGGAGCTGCACCACAGCTACAGCAACACCAGATAGTGTCAGATCCTTAACCCACTGAGCAAGGCCAAGGATCGAACACTCATCCTCATGGATACTAGTCAGGTTTGTTACCACTGAGCCACAATGGGAATTCCCAGAATCATAATTCTCAAGTGCATCAGAAAGCTAAGGACACAGGGAGCTGATTTCTTTCAGGGCAAATTTAGACAGACACTTCCAGGTTCTTTACATGAAATTTCAGCCCTGAGCTCATCAATTTTTGCCGCCAAGTCTCCAGAGCATGTAGAAAGAACTAACCCATCCTATAACATTCCTTATCTCCCTAAAATACTCTATGGCAATAAACTCTTCGTCATTCAGAATTTAGCTTTCTATAAGCAATTGATTACAAGCATCCCCAAACAACGATTTGAAGAATCATCTTGCCACTGCATGTCATGGACTGCCAGCATTCACTTTACCACTACAAACAGTAATTAATGCCTTTAATTTTTTTTTTCTTTTTTTTTTTTTTTGCTTTGTAGGGCCGAACCCCCGGCACGTAGAGGTTCCCAGGCTAGGGGTCTAATCAGAGCTACAGCTGTCGGCTTACACCACAGCCACAGCAGCGCCAGATCCAAGCTCTTTGGGAACCACTATCTGTGCCATATTCCCATCAGCCAATGTTTAATCAAAGAGGCAGAACCACTAGGGATTGTAGCAGCTTTGTTTGAAGTAACTTGGAAAGGAAGCTTCTTTTTCACTCCCACTTCTTTTCCCTGCCACTTTATATCAAGAGTACTAGTATTGGACAATGTCTTAGATTTCACATGAGGGTATGTCCAAATTAAGGGATGTGTGTGTCACTTGTCATAAGGGTACAAGGTTTTCATCCAAACAAAGGACAAGAGTGGAACCTGGAATTAAGGTAGAGAGTTCCCGTTTCCCCACTCATATTTGTGCTCCATCATTCTTCACCTTGCTCTATGTCCACAAGTTAATGCCTTTGGACTGCATCAACCAGAGGCCCTTGATCACTGACTCCTGGTTGGATCTGTCCGATAGCAGGTATTGGCTAGATGCATATTCCTCTGGCTCCTTCCCTGACAGGCTGTGAAAGGACAGACGTTTCTATTCCTTCACCTGTCCACACCTTTATGAATATCTCCTTCATTAAACTTTTACTCAGAGTAAGTAAAAATTATTTACTCTGATTGAATGTGTCATATGTTTCAGGCCAAGTTCAAGACATCAGACTGTACAAAGATGAAGAGAAAGTTAGTAAACTAGAATATGCTTCAAAAGAAAATATCTAGAATGAAGTGTAGAGAGACAAAAGAATGGAAACTACAAAAGATAAAGGAAAACCTTAGAATGTACCACAAGAAATTCTAACATAAATTTGCTTGAAATCCCAGAAAGAAGAGGAGCAAGAAAGTTGGGGCAGAGTCAATATTTAAAGAGATAATGTCTGAGATTATTTCAAAGCTGATGAAAGCCATCAGCCCTTGTATGCAAGAAGCCCTTTTATTAAAGAGAATAAATAAAAAGAAATCCCTCCTAAGTCACAGCCTACTGAAACTGTGGACATATCAAAGACAGGTTACCTACAAAAGAGTAGCAAGAATACTGACAGATAAGTTCTCCCCCCAAAAAGAAGAAGAAAGTGGATTAAACAAGCACTACCTTAAATTTGCTCCTAGGATCCACCTGCCTGTCTCCACCCTGTTTTCTGTCCCAAGATACCGACCTAAATGGACCATATCAATCAGCTCCGTATTGCTCTGGATTCTGTTTACATTAGGATGAAGGTAATATCTAGAAAGAGATCAGAGGGAGGGAATGAGAAGAATGAGGAGAGGGTATCAATTTTCCCAGCTTCTTCCGTGTGAGGAGTTCAGGGTGTCTGCTTCCCCCAGCACACATGTGCCAGAGGAAACATGTACAGGGGTATATTTGTAGTCACAACATTCATGACAATCCAAGACTGGGGATAATCCAAAATCCAGGTAAAGAAATAATCCAAAATCCAGGTAAAGAAGCTTTTCTTTACAGTGCTATAAAGCATGCATCATGGCCAAAAAGAAAATGAATATTAGTTACCTTTGGGAAGAAGATATGACTGAGGACACAATAAGGCTTCTAAGGTATGGAAATGTTCCATTTCTTTTTTTCTTTCTTTTTTTTGCCTCATTTTATGGAAATGTTCCATTTGTTGACCTGGGTTACATGGGTATTCATTTTGTGAACATTTATTAAGCTCTTTATTTTTGCTTTATGCACATGTCTGTTTTTCATATTTCATAATTTACAAAGATCTTAAAAAGGAAATAAACACAATGAAGTGATAAAGATGGCAGGGGAATTGTGGAAGGTGCAGAGAAAGAAGACTTTTCTGAGCATATCTTTATATAGGCTTGACTTTTGAACAATGTAAATATTTTACATATTCAAAAATAAAGATGTATCAAAATAGAAATAAAAATAAAATCCTCTCATGAAAATGAACAGGGAGTGGCTGGTGGCTCAGCGGGTTAAGGATCCAGCATTGTCACTGCTGTGGCGTGGGTTTGATCCCTGGCTGGTGAACTTCTGCATGCTGCTATTATGGTCACTAAAATCAGTTCTTACTAAAAGCGGCCAAGTCTCTTTGGAGCAATGGCTGTTTCCATGTCTAGGCCAAAGAATAAAAAAATTACTCTGGGAATTCCCGTTGTGGCACAGCAGGAATCAAATCTGACCAGTATCTGTGGGAATGTGGATTCGATCCCTGGTCTCACTCAGTGGGTTAAGGATCCGGCGTTGCCATGAGCCATGGTGTAGGATCACATAGATTGGCTTGGATCTGGTGTTGCTGTGGCTGTGGCTGCAGCCCGCAATTACAGCTCTGATTTGACCCCTGGCCTGGGAACTTCCATAAGTGCAGGCGTGGCCCTAAAAAGCAAAAGAAAAGAAAAGAAAAGAAAAGAAAAAAAAGAAAAGAAAAGAAAAGAAAATGTACATCTTGAAATGATGGAAAGCAATGGAGCTCTCAGTGATTAATGGGAAGTTTCAAAAGGAAACAAGAGCTGCTTTAAAGGAGGTTTCACTTTGGGACAATTTGAATATCAAAAGAACAATTACTGTGATGGACTGATACACACTGAGCATGCAAAAATCCATACTTCCATAGTAATGTTCAAACAAGAAAAATCATAAAAAATATTTTTAAAAAATTGGAGTTACCTGGTGGCTCAGCAGGTTAAGGATCCAGTATTGTCAGTACTGTGGCTCTGGTTACTGCTATGATGTAGGTTTGATTCCTAGCCAAGGAACTTTTGGGCACAGCCAAAAAAGAAAACAACAAACTTATTTGCTACTCTTGGAGGTAACTATTATACCAACTCATTACTCTGCAAATTAATAAAGAGAAGAAACTAAGAATGTATACTACCTTTCCAGTTAGAATTGTATTTCAGGGTAACTAAGCCTAGTTGATGAGAAAATGCTCTCTTTTTTTGTTTTTGTTTTTGTCTTTTTAGGGCTGCACTCAAGGCATATGGAGGTTCCCAGGCTAGGGGCTAAATTGGAGCTGTAGCTGCTTGGCCTACACCACAGCCACAGCAACATGGGATCTGAGCCGCATCTTTGACCTACACCACAGTTCACGGCAATACTTAACCCACTGAATGAGGCCAGGGATCAAACCCATATCCTCATGGATACTAGTGGGGTTCATTACTGCTGAGCCATGACAGGAACTCCTGAAAAAATGCTCTTTATGAAATAATATCAGCTAACCAGTGTTAAAGGAATGATAGAATTAGAAAAGCCACCTTTTTAGTCAAGGATCGTCAATGAATGGCAAAACCTTAGATGTAAAATTGATGGGGAACTAGATATTCTCACAGTGCCAAATATCTTCCCATGGACTACACACATACTAGTCACAAGAGGAAATCATAACTTGATGATAGAGCACTGTTTATGCTAATTTCTTCTTTCTTTTTTCCTTCCTCCCCTCCCTCCCTCCTTCTCTCTCTTTCTTTTTTTCTTTTTTCCTTCCTCCCCTCCCTCCCTCCTTCTCTCTCTCTCTTTCTTTCTTTCTTTCTTATGTCTTTTCTAGAGCTGCACCCACGGCATATAGGGGTTCCCAGGCTAGTGGTCTAATGGAGATGTAGCCACCAGCCTACACCAGAGCCACAGCTATGTGGGATCCGAGCTGCGTCTGTGACCTACAGACGTCAAATCCTTAACCCCCTGAGCAAGGCCAGGGATCAAACCCGCAACCTCATGGTTCCTAGTTGGATTTGTTAACCACTGCGCCACCAAGGGAACTCCAGTTTATGCTAATTTAAAGAGAATTAAGAAATATAACCAGATGCAATGTTGGGGGTTTTTTTATTTAATGATTTTTATTTTTTCTATTATAGTTGGTTTGCAGTGTTGGTTTTTGATTGACTCCTATTTTAAACAAAACAGCAGATAAAAGTCATTTGTGGAAAAAATTTGAGATATTTGAATATGAACTAAGCATTAAACAATATTTGCCAATTATTGTGAATTTTGCTACATGTCAAAGTGGCATTTTAGTTATATGGGAAAATATCCTTATTTCTTGGAGATGCATGTTGGAACATTTAGAAGGGAAATATAATGTCTACTGGCTACTTTTAAGTAAACAATAAAAAGAAGCGAATATGGCAATAGTATCAATAACTGGTAAGTCTAGGTAATGATTGTATGAGTATTTATTACGCACTATTATCTTTTTTTGTATTTTGTAAATTTTTTACTAAAGAGCAAAAGTAAAATGATCATTTTTTTTTTTTGTCCTTTTAGGACCAAACCCGTGGTGTATGGAGATTCCCAGGCTAGGGGTCTAATCAGAGCTGCAGCTGCTGGCCTACACAGCCACAGCAATGCAGGATCCTCAACCCACTGAGCAAGGCCTGGGATTGAACCCATGTCCTTGTAGATACTAGTTGGGTTCGTTAACCACTGAGCCATGATGGGAACTCCTAAAACGATCAGTTTAGAACTTTGGAAAGCTCACTCCTGAGCTTATTGTGTGACAAGAATGGAAACAAAAGACTAGTTAGATGATTACTGCAATAGTGTCATGAAAGAGCAGAGTGGTTGGACAGTGAGTGTGGAGAGAAGTAGACTGATGAAAGATATATTTTGCAAGTGGAAACTTTAAGGTTTTGATAGACTTGAAGTGGAAGCGTGTGACAGAAAGGCGAATCAAGGCTAATAACAAAAGTGAATATGGGAGTTCCCATTGTGGCTCAGTGGGTTAAGAACCCAACTAGTATCCATGAGGATGTAGGTTCAATCCCTGGCCTTGTTCAGTCGGTTAAAGATCCAGCATTGCCATGAGCTGCGTGTAGGTAGCAGATGTGGCTCTGATCTCACGTTGCTGTACCTGTGGGGTAGGCTGTAAGTTACAGCTCTGATTTCAACCCCTAGCCTGGGAACTTCCATATGCAGTAGGTGCAGCCCTAAAAAGAAAGGAAAAAAAGTGAATATGTATCAAGTGTTTAGTAAATGTCAGTGCAGGAGTTTTTCTAAGTGAGCCCCAAGAATTTAATTTCTGTAATCTTCACAACCACTTGTGAGGCAGTACAGATGGGGAAATTTGGCTCCGAGAGGTTAAGCAACTTGTCCAAAGTTAGGCTCTAGTAGGTGGCATTGCTAGAACTGGAATCCAAGCACACACACACACACACACACACACACACACACACACACACACACACGGCACCATTCCTGCTCTTAAGGATGACATCAGTACCACTAATTAAGATGCGAAAGAGTGTATTATCTATTCACTTTTATACTACTCATTTTAAGGTTTCTACGTATATTTCCTGGCTCTCAGGCAACTATAACACTTTTTGCCAACTCTTCCACTGGGTGAGAGAGGTGGTGGCCCCTGGGGAGAAGCATGTGTCAAGGTGAGGCCAAGTAGGAATTCTAGTGAGGCGCCTACTATTTGGCGTAGGAGGGATGGGGTGGGTAGGACCCTCGCTACGACAGTGCTCTTACGCCACAAATGACGCAAATCAGCGCAAGAGCTGGGGGTGGAAATACCGTCACCACCCGCCCGGGGTTGGCAGAGTTGCGGCGAGAAAGGCGTGTAGACCCCGCCTCGGTGGGTGGGGAGTGGCAAGCCCCGCCTCAGCCCCTCTGGCAGGCTCCTGCCAGCGTCGCTGCAGCTCTGGCAGCGGAGCTGGAGCGTGGAGCCCGGAAGGATGCGGCGCCCGCGGCGGCCTGGGGGTCCCGGGGGATCTGGGGGTCTCCGGGTGCTCCTCTGCCTGCTGCTGCTGGGCAGCCGCCTGGGAGGCTGCAACGCCATTAGTGCCCACGGTCAGGAGGAAACGGGGGGTGGGGGGCGGCGGGCTGGAGGATGGGCCCGGGAGCAAAACTCGGTGGGGGTGGGGGTAGGGGTAGGGTGGAGGAAGTGTCACGGAGGTAGGCAGCTCAGGTAGAATGCGTGTGTGGCGTGGGGTAGGGGAGGCACCGTGAGAAGAGGAAGAGGAGAGGACGTCTGAGAGGAAAGGGGCGTAGGCCCGGAGGTGGGGCTGGAAACCCGGGGGCGGGACCTAAAGGAAGCAGGTTCAGGGGACGATTGCGGTTTGGGAGGAAGAAACAGGGGTGCCTAGGGACAGAGGGGCCCAGAGACAGGATACAAGACCACAGGAGAAGCAAGTCGCTCTGAGGCGCCAAAGCGGCGCCCCGCGCTGAGGGCTGGAGGTGGGGGGGAGGGAGCCAGAGGGAACCCAGATCTCCGGGCGGTGGAAGTCGGGCCCGCGAGCACCGGGGTCCCAGCTTTCGGTAGAGGATCAAGTAGAGGGAGGGGCCAGGCTTTCCCTTTCAACCTGGAGAGGCCCATTGCTGTAATCTGATCTCCGATAAGAGGGGGGCCGAAGGGGGAGGGGGCAGAAGAGGGTGGAGAGGGAAGGGTCGTCTCCCGTCCCCCTCCTCACAGCCAGGCCTGGTGCTGACTCACGACGGAGCGGACTGAGACAGTCAGCGCTGACTCACGGGCAGGGGGTGGGGGTTGGGGGCGGGGGGCTCCTAGGGGAAGGGGCGCAGCATCGCCGTCTGGCGTCCTCCTTCCTCACCAGGCTTGGAGGCCAATGCAAGGTACTTCCTGTGGCGCTGCGGGTGGGTAGGGTGGACGATGAAGGCTGGAATGGCGGAGAGGTCAAGTCCCGTGGAGACTCCTCACCCTGTCACACTTCCTCCCCCCAACTTCTTCCAGGCGAGCCCTCAGCGTCACCGGGCTCAGAGCTTCAGCACCGCGAACAGCGCCCGCAGCACTGAGGCCTTGGACTCTAGGGAGAGTGCAGGGAGCATTGCCTTAGGGGGCACCCCATTTTACCCCTTTCCCATGCGAAGGGGAAGCGCGCTAAGCTTTCCATCTCTTCTGAGTCCCAGGCCATCAAAAGATGCTGTTGGAGGATTTGGAGAGTCCCTTTCCTCTCAGAATTTGGCCAAAAACTACCCCATAGTCATTGGATGAGAGTAGAAGCTTATGATTCTCCACTATCACTAGCCCCAGGCACCTGGAGGGCTTCTTCTTCTCATTACTCAGTTTGGCAAACTGAGACTTTTAGGAAAAGGGTCCAGATTCACAGATCTTTAAAATCCAAAGCCAGATCCTGTGCTTTTTCTCTTCAGAATTCTAGGCCTCTTCCTTCCTCTCCCCCGAGCTTAAAGCCTTCCTTGAAAGGAAAGAATGGGTCCCATCTGCTTCCCCCTTTCATAGCCTGTTCATCCATCTGACCAGTCTATGTGTGTGGGTGTCTGAGCCTCTACTCACCTGTCCTCTACAGGCTGTCTGTTTGACCGCAGACTCTGCTCTCACCTTGAAGTCTGTATTCAGGGTGAGTGGGGCCCAAACATAGGACTGACAAGAAGGGGGGGTGCACGATAAAAAAGAAATGGGGGAGGCCTGGAAGGGAGAAGGGGAACCGGGCTTGGGGAGAAGGGGGACTGGCCTGAAACAAAGAGAGGAGGTAGAGGGAGTGCTGTCTATTTGCAACCTGGCCTTTGGCAGGCCTCTTGTCCCAACCCCCTGCTGACACCACTTTTGTGTCCTTAGATGGCTTGTTTGGACAGTGCCAGGTGGGAGTGGGGCAAGCCCGGCCCCTTTTGCAAGTCACTTCCCCAGTTCTTCAACGCTTACAAGGTGTGCTTCGACAGCTCATGTCACAAGGTGAGGTCTAGGTGCCCGGGAGGAGAGAGACTGCAACTTGAATAGATAAGGGTGGGGGAAGCAGGGGCCACCTGACTCAAGCATTTCTTTCATGGGACAAATATCACACCCACTCTGCAGCATCACCTTCCCAGATCTTGCTGGAGAAGGAGGCAAGAAAAGTGTGGAAGGAACTCTAGAGATAGGCTGTTCACTTAGACTCTCTGGAGGAATCTAGAGGAGGCTTCTAGAAGAAGTCACTGAAAGAGGACAGCATCTGTCTCATTAGGACCAGCCCACTCTCTGGAACTGACTGAGTACTCCAGAGCCATGAATCCTGGAGTCCTCAGCCAGGAGAACACCTCACTCACCCAGTTCTCTCATTCAATCAATATTTATCAGGTCCTTCAATATGGCAAACATAGTTTTAGGTTCTTAGGATGTATCAGGGAGTAAAACAAACAAAGATTTTTGCCTACTGGGGTTTATATTCAGGGGGTGAAGGGACAGAATACAGTATATAGATTAAAAGACATTAGTTTGTTAGAAGATGACAAGAGCCATGGGAAAAACACATATTACAACAAGATAAAGGGATCAGAAGTGGGGACGTAGGAAGCTCCAATATGAAATTGGGTGGTCAAGATAGACGTTATTGAGACTATGAAATTCGCACAAAGACATCAAGGAGGTGGGTATGTTTTTCAGAAGGTTATCCGAGGGGAGTTTCAGGTGATCAGAGAGCTAGAACAAAAGCCCTAGCAGGAGCAGGAATTTAAGGGACACCGTGGAGAACACCTCCTCAGTGTGGCTGTAAAAAAGTGATGGAGAGGCAGAGTAGAAGATGTGTTAGGGAGGTAATGGAGGAAGGGATGCTCTTGGATTTTATAAGAGAATGTATGGACATTGGCTTTACTCTGAATAAAAGAGGAAACCATCATAAGGTTTGAGCATAGGGGTGTATGATTTCACTTCTACTTTTAAAGAACCACTCTTAACTGCTGTGTTGAAAATAGAATGTAGGGAGTCAAGGGTAGAAACACTAAACATTAAAAGCTACCACAATTGGAGTTCCCATTGTGGTGCAGCAGAAACGAATCCTACTAGGAACCATGAGGTTGCGGGTTTGATCCCTGGCCTTGCTCAGTGGGTTAAGGATCTGGCGTTGCTGTGGCTGTGGCGTAGGCTGGTGGCTACAGCTCTGATTAGACCCCTAGCCTGGGAACCTCCATATGCCACGTGTGCGGCCCTAAAAAGACAAGAAAGGCAAAAAAATAAAATAACAGCTACCACAATAACTCCTGTAAGAATAAGTTTGGACCAGGGTGATTATAGGAGGTAAGGAGAAAAGACAAAATTCTGCATGTATTTTTAAGGTAGTGAGTATGCTTTCATGAAATATTGGATAGGGCCAGGAAAGAAAGTGGGGAGTGAAGGGTGACACCCAGGTTTTGTTGCCTGAACATCTAGGCTGACAGACATATAATCAACTATGCAGAAGGGGAAATGGTGTTCAGTTTTGAATATATAGGTTTAAGATATCCATTTAAGGAGTTCCTGTTGTGGCTCAGTGGTTAATGAATCCGACTAGGAAAAATGAGGTTGCAGGTTCAATCCCTGGCCTTGCTCAGTGGGTTAAGGATCCGGCGTTGCTGTGAGCTGTGATGTAAGTCACAGACACGGCTCTGATCCCTTGTTGCTGTTGCTGTGGCTGTGGCATAGGCCGGCGGCTACAGCTCCGATTTGACCCCTAGCCTGGGATCTCCACATGCTAAAGGAGCGGCCCTAGAAATGGCAAAAATACCCCCCAAAAAAAATCCACTTAAGTAGAGCAGGAAGTTGAGTTTATAAGATTGGGTTTTGAAAGAGAGAGAGGTCTGCGGTGGAAGTATAACTTTGGAATTCTTTGGCATATAGATGGTAATTAAACCCAGGAGGTGGGTAAAATAACCGAAGGATTGAGTGTTTATGAAGAAGGGCCCTAAAGAATTTTAGAGAGACTGAGAGGGGAAACCAGCGAGGTAGGAGGAAAAACAAGAGTGTTTGGTGTCCTAGAACTAAGTGAAAGTATATCAAGGAGAAAGGAGTGATCAATGGTGTCAAATGATGGTGGCAGGTTAGGTAAGATGAGGTCTGAGAACTGACCCTGGATTTAGATATGCAGAAGCCACTGGCGATCCTTTTTTTATTTTTTACTTTTTATTTATTTATTTACTTTTTGCTTTTTAGGTCTGTACCCGCGGCATATGGAAGTTCCCAGGATACAGGTCAAGTTGGAGCTGTAGCTGCTGGCCTCCACCACAGCTACAGCAACGCAGGATCCAAGCCACATCTGTGATCTACACCACAGCTCAGAGCAACACCAGATCCTAAACCCACTGAGCGAGACCAGGGATCGAACCTGCATCCTCATGGATGCTAGCTGGATTCGTTTCCGCTGAGCCACAACAGGAACTCTGACACTGGTGAACTTGATGAAAGCAGTTTTGGTAGAATAGTTGGGAATAAAATCCTGAATAAAGTAGACTAAGAGGGAGTGGGAGGAAAGGAATTGGACACAGCCAGTATAGATAACACTTCCAAAGAGTCTTAATGTGAATTTAAAAAAAGCAAAGAAATGGGGCGATAGCTGGAAAGGAAGGTGGGATCAAGCAATATTTTTATGAAATGGCATCATTGTTATATGCTAATGGGAATGATCCAATAGAGAACAGAGAAAAGATGATGTAGGAAATAAAGGAGAACTGTGAGGAAGAGATTCTTGAGTAGGTAGTAGGAGATGAAATCTAGGGCTCAAGTGGAGGAATTGGCCTTATATAGGAACACAGATCCTTCATCTAATGTTAATAGACAAAAAAGGCAGGTATGGACACTATAGATTCCAGGGTATGAGATAAGAGCAGTACAGATTATTCATCCAGAAGCAAGGGGGGAGGAAGGGGAAATGGGGCAGAGAGTGGAAGACTATTCCTTTAGAACAGGTGACTGACCTTTCCTGAGAGCAGAGCTTCACGGATGGAAATGGTCAAACAGGAGATTCTGCCTCAAGATAAAATGATGTCAATGAATGTTTGAAATAGGAGTAGAGGGCTTTGGAGTTTCCCAAGCAACTTTCAGTTCCCTGATGGCACTTAATCTTTTCTGTGGACCCACCAAGTATGTATTATGGCCACTTTACAAATAAAGAAAACTAAGGTTCGGGATCAACAAAAAGAAGAGGAATAATAATTATGATGATGATGATAATAATAGCATTTATTAAAATCTCACTGTGTCAGGTACTAACTGTTTTATATGGTTATATTTTGATTATCACAACCATCTTAGGAGGTATGAACCCCATTTTTCAGATAAGAGAACAGATAGGTTCAGGCAAAATCACACAATTAGTACATGGCAGAGGATTTAAACCCAGTCTCGCCGGAGGCAGTCTCATTTCCAAATCTGTATCCGAGGGTGGGAAATGATCACCCAGCGGGTCTTCCTTCCTCTGCCCCTCTGCCAAATTCAACACTCTTCAGGGGAGGAGGAATGTATTTGATCTACTGGTCCCTGTTACTGGGCCCTCAGATGGTACCAAGCCAACCTCACCCTATCCTGTCCCCTGGCAGGATTGTCCTGGCACGATGACCTCACCCAGTTTGTGATCTCCCAGGAGATGGAGCGCATCCCCAGGCTTCGCCCCCCAGAACCCCCAGCAAGGGACAGGTAGGCATATACTGTCTCATCAACTCCCACACGGCAAGGCCGGTGGGTCTGTGGTCTTCCTGATGCACCGAGGGACGTGGGCATGGAGACCCGCAGGCTGAGGCATGGGTAAAGGGGTCCTGGAGTGGACATCTGACACAGTCACACGCCCAACATGAGCTGAGCTCATCTCCAGGGATCCAGCAAAACAGGGGCATCAGGGAGTTCCCATCATGGCTCACTGGTTAACAAACCCAATTAGAATCCATGAGGACGCGGGTTCGATCCCTGGCCTTGCTTTGTGGGTTAAGGATCTGGCATTGCTGTGAGTGGTGGTATAGGTCGCAGATGCAGCTCAGATCCTGTGGCTGTGGTGTAGGCCGGCAGCTGCAGCTCCAATTCAACCCCTGGCCTGAGAACCTCCCTATGTCACAGGTGTGACCCTGAAAAGACAAAAGACCAAAAAATAAAATAAAACAGGGGTACTGGAAAATGTTTTGAAACATTTGGACATCTGACATTTTCAAAGACACATCAAACTAGTCCTCATGGAACCAAACTAGGAGTTTGTCCAACTGAAGTTGTTTAATGTTCAGTTTTATTACTATGTGGAAATGCACACGGTAGGAGGTACCATCGTCTATATGTGCTTAGGGCTTCTAAAGGCATCATTCAGACCTCATAAAGCAGGGCACAGTAAATGAAGGCTTGGGATTCAGGTGATACCAGATGAAGAAGGCAGAGTGGGGCGGTCAGGGGAGCAGAGTGAGGGGTCACAGTACCGGATGTTTGAACCCGTACTTGGGCCCATGCAGGCAGGGGCAATGGGGCAAGCTGCAGCCACAGTTCATCTGGAGGCTCCCAGCTGCGTTCCCCTGCTCCCATTTGCGCCTTCTCCATCTCTAACCTCATGCTTCACCAGCTCTGCTGCTGTGTTTCAGGGACCCAGGCATGCTTACCAGGGAGGCAATGACCTCTGCCCCAAGCTTGGCCTCCGGCCTTCCTCTCACTACTCTCTCTTCTCCTGAGGCCACCTCATCTCTTCAGAGGTCAAGCTCACTCTATGCTACGCCTGACTGGTCCCACCACCTCTGCCTCATGGGCTCTACACACCTTTGCCCCACACAACCAATACACACACACACACACACTTTGCTTTCCTCCCCAGATCTGGCTTGGTGCCCAGGAGACCCGGTCCCGCTGGGGAGCTGCTTTTACAGGGCATCCCCACTGGCTCCGCCCCTGCTCCCCAGCATCGGCTTCCTCGACCTCCAGTAGGTGGGAGCGGAGCTGGGGCCAGCTCCCCCCTGTCCCCTCTGCAAGCTGAGCTGCTGCCCCCTCTCTTGGAACACCTGCTGCTGCCCCCACAGCCCCCCCACCCCGCCCTGAGTTATGAACCTGCCCTGCTGCAGCCCTACCTGTTCCATCAGGTGAGCTCTGGACACTGGCCCCACCTCAACCCCAATCCCCAGCCCTGATATCTGCTCTTATCTGGATCTCTGGTTTCCCACAGTTTGGCTCCCGAGATGGCTCCCGGGGCTCAGAGAGCTCACCAGGGATGGTCAGTGTTGGCCCCCTGCCCAAGGCTGAACCCCCTGCGCTCTTCAGCAGAACTGCCTCCAAGGGCATGTTTGGGGCTCACCCTGGCCACTCCTATGGGGACCCTCCAGGGCCTCCACCTGCTCAGCTTTTCCAGGAGTCAGGGCTGCTCTATCTGGCCCAGGAGCTGCAAGTGCCCAGCAGGGCCCAGGCACCAAGGCTGCCAGAGCAAGGGGGCAGCAGCCAGGCAGAGGACTCGTCAGAGGGCTACGACAAGGAAGGACGAGAGGGTCGCAGGGAGAAGCCTCCTTCCCCAGCAGAGCAGCCAGGTAACCATCCTTAGCATCCACACCCTGCTCGTGGGGCTGCTTTCTGGGGGTGGTGCCGGGAGGGGATGGGTCTTTCCTATCCACACATTGGTTAATTTGCCCTTAAAGTCATTAGTACATTTAGCTGATGTCTTCCAACCAGCTGCTCTATGCCAGGCACTAGGTAGGCAGTGGGGATATAGTGGGAGGTGGAGCTGACATGTTTCTTCTCCAACTGGGGAATCAAGGAGTCCCTACTGGGCTTGAAGTTTGGTCTTGGCCCCAGGAAGATCTTTCCTCCAAAGCTTGGACAAGGGTGGGAAGGGGAGGGCAGCAGTGTCCTGGTGTTTAAGAAGAAGTTCTTAAATGTGCCAGTGCCCTCCCACCCCCCAAATGCATCCCCAAGTTCATCTCGACACCAGCCCTAAGCTCTATGTGTGTCTGACTCCCAGCAGACGCAACTCTGCAGAGACTGGCGGCAGTGCTGGCGGGCTACGGGGTGGAGCTGCGTCAGCTGACGCCTGAGCAGCTCTCCACCCTCTCGACCCTGCTGCAGCTGCTGCCCAAGGGCCCAGGACGAAATCCGGGTGAGTGTCCAGGCAGAGAGACCAGCAGCTGCAGCCCCACAGAGGCCTCTTGCCCCACTTCTCAAGACCACAAGAAGCAGCCTAGAGGGGAAGGTCCAAGGTCAGGGAGGGAGTTCTTTTGAGATATGGGGTCATTACCAGCCAAGGGCAGGGGGTGAAGGGCGAGGGATGGAGAGCTGAGGAGTTAGACCAGGAATGGCCTAGAGGATGGAAGTAGCAAAAAAGAAGCCAACATGTCAACAGGAGGGTGTGAGCTGGGATCAGGAGGCACTGAGAAGGCTGGTGGAAGATAAGAAGGACCTAAGAAGGGGCGTGGCCAATGGAAAGGAGAAGCCAATGATAGACCAGTAGAGGGAGGACTGAACAAAGAATAGCTTTGAGAGGTGAGGCCAAAAAAACAGAGGGTGGATTTGATAAAACAATGAATTGCAAGGCAGAGGCACAGATACTCTTAGGATGAGGCCAACGACACTGTGGGGAAAGAGGCCACAGCAGATGCAACAGGCTCAGGGCCTCTGGCCCTTTCTCCCACCTGTGCTGTGTGGACCTTGGCCTTGGCGCTTTGCCCAGAGTCTTGTTTTTCCTGTCTCTGCAGGAGGGGTTGTAAACATCGGAGCTGACGTCAAGAAAGTGAGTTTGCGGCACTTCCCTGACCCCCAAGTGCCCCATGGCAGCAAAGCCCCTTGGCCGAAATCTAAACCTTAGGATCAGCACCCAGAATCTGTATCCTCCAAACCCTGATTTTAGGGGGACCAAGGCCCAGAGGCTGCAAGTCATTGTCTAAGGTCTCACCTCAAGTGGAAGACAGAGCTGGAACCAGAAGCCAGAATTCTTGATTCACTGCTTTTTCCATTGCAGTCATTTCGGACCACACTCTGAGGATCCCTAGGGATAGGGGGAGACTTGAGCAGGCAGGATCCTGACCCCCGTGCAGCTTGAGGCAGACTATCTCTTTCACATGTTGGACTTCTAAGATTTTGTGGCTAAACAAACATCAAAAAACCATTACCTGCCTGTCCATCTTCTCCCCTATCCCCAGCTTTCCTCACTCCAGACCTTCTCCTCCCCACTCCGGCCCCATCCTTTGAATTATTACTGATCATGACTAATCCCTCATTCAGTCCTTTATTCATTCATCCATCCATTCATTCATCCACTTGGCTCCTTTTCCTGGATGCCTTTCTGTACCCAGTGCTAACCTGGATGTGGGGATAGAAAGAGAAACAAGTCCTAAGTGCCCCTGTGGGAGCTCAGGGTCCGGGGTGTGGACCCCCTGCCCCCAGAGCCTCCACTGTCCGGAGACCATACCTCTCGCCTCATTCCTTAGCAGACAATGGAGGAGCAGGTGCAGAGCGTAGACACAGCCGAGCCTCCACCTGTCACGCCCTCCCTGCCTGGATCCCCCACTGCTGGCCCCACCTCCAATAAAGCCCAGCAGGACCTGAGCTCTGGATCCTCTGAGCCTCCCAAAGCGGCCAGCCCCCCTGCCACACCCGTTCTGCTGGAGAAGAAAAGTTCACTGGGCCAGAGCCAGCCCACGGCAGGAGGGCAGCCCTCAGCTCGGCCATCATCAGAGGAATATGGCTACATTGTTACCGACCAGAAGTAAGGGCTCTGGCCTGGGGCAGCCTCCCAGTCCCCTGGAGGGTCGGGGTGGCCTGCCTGGCAGGAAGCAGAAAGCAGAAGTGCAGATGTGAAGTAGACGGGGTGGGGTAGGGTGTGGGGGGTAGGGGGGGTGGCCAAGAAAGTCCCCACTGGCGTCTGTCTTGCTCCTCCCCACCTCCAGGCCCCTGAGTCTGGCGGCAGGAGTGAAGCTGCTGGAGATCCTGGCTGAGCACGTGCACATGTCCTCAGGCAGCTTCATCAACATCAGGTGGGGCTGGTACCTGGCTGGGCAACAGGGATCTTGCAGGTAGCTTGATGGGAGAGGTGGCTGGAGGGTCTCAGAGAAGGAGGGTAGGACAAGCTCTGGGTAAAGGGCCAAGGTCAGGTCAAAGATATTTGCAGCTGCACTGAAGCTACAACCACACTTAGTCCTGCTGCTGACCCAATCTGGTATCTCCCCAGCCTCAAACACCCCTGTATGGCACCTCTGATTGGTTTTAGCCCCATCTTCTAACGGGGAGAGGGCCAGAGTGGACCTCTCACTTTGAATCTGGGGTCTGTGGCTGGTGAGGCGGTAACATACCTCCTCTTCGGCAGTGTCGTGGGACCAGCCCTTACCTTCCGTATCCGGCACAATGAACAGAATCTGTCTTTGGCTGATGTGACCCAGCAAGCTGGTAAATACTTCCTGGCCCAGCCCTAATAGAATATACCCAGGCCTGTGGCTGATGCGCCCATTGAAATAGTCTCAGCCCACATGGGTACTGCCTGCTCCCTGGCAGAGCATGACATGGGGTGGAGACCACACGGGGCTGGAGAGAGTCTGACCTTCGGCCTCCCTGCAGGACTGGTGAAATCTGAACTGGAAGCACAGACGGGGCTCCAGATCTTGCAGACAGGAGTGGGACAGGTATGAGCTCACTGGAGAGTCATTCAAAGCCCCACTAGAGATGAAGGCAAACTTGACAGGCGAGCAGGAGCTGAAATATATCTGGCTGGTCCACCACTTTACCAAAGCAGCCCTCCCCATGCAGTTCTCCATATGACCAGCAGATGGCCTCAGCGGCTCCTGCTCCCGGTAGGTCCAGCCTTCTGTAGGAAGGTAGCATGCCTGGAAGACCTATCCTGAGCTGTCCATAGATCTTCTGGAGCAAAGTTTCTAAACTTGAAGGGGAAACCTTACACAGAAAGGACATTAAACTCAAAATATGTTTCTATTCGGCATCCAACCCTGATGCCTCACATTCTACTCTTTGACCCCTTGGATCTCGCTATATTTTTCGATATCCATTTTTAAATGCAAACACCTAGGTAGGGTCACCTGCTAAGTCTCTGGAAATGCAGTGTGCTTGACTTGGTCCAGTGAGGATTGAGAATGAGGGTCTCGGGTCTATCTGAGTCCTTCTGCCCGTACCACCTTGCCCCTGCCTCCCAGCTCTGCCCCAGGAGATACCCTCGCAGGGAGTATGGCGAGGGACAGGAGTGAGAAGCTGCTGCTAAATCCATGCCTCCCACCACCGCCACTGCCACTGCCCCTCTTGATTCTATAACCTTGTTCCCACAGAGGGAGGAGGCAGCCGCCGTCCTTCCCCGACCGGTCCACAGCCCCTCTCCCATGCGCTCCGTGCTGCTCACTCTGGTGGCCCTGGCGGGTGTGGCCGGGCTGCTCGTGGCCCTGGCAGTGGCTCTCTGTGTGCGGCAGCATGCCCGGCAGCGGGACAAGGAGCGCCTGGCCGCCCTGGGACCCGAGGGCGCCCATGGTGACACTACCTTCGAGTACCAGGTGTGCATCCCTAAGAGCTTGTTGATGAGAGTGAGTGGAAAGGCTTGGGAGACTGGTCTCACATGGGATAAGGGTGGGGAATTGGGTGGGAATGAGCGCCCATCCCTGGGAATGTCCAGGCAGAGGCTGGAGAAGCCCCTCTGGGGGTCTTGTGGGGGTGATTTGGAATGAATGGAAATTGGGACCAGATGGTTCCTGAAATTCTCTCCCAGGCTACAATTCTGGGGTTCTAGGATTCTGCTCTGTAATACCTGAGGTTGCCATAGGCACCACCCAAGCAGTATAGCCCTGAAAAGGATGAGAGCCACGGCAGAAGACCCTACCCTGGAGGAGATGGGTCCATTCAGAATCAGTCAAGGATGGAGTTCCTGCTATGGTCAGCAGTAACAAACCCAACTAGTATCCACGAGGATTCGGGTTCAGTCCCTGGCCTCACTCAGTGGATTAAGGATCCAGCATTGCCGTGTGCTGTGGCACAGGTCACAGATGTGGCTTGCATCTGGGGTTGCTGTGGTGGTGATATAGGCTGGCAGCTGCAGCTCTGATTCAGCCACTAGCCTGGGAACTTTCTTATGCCGTGGGTGTGGCCCTAAAAAGCAAAAAAAAAAAAAAATCAATCAAGGACAAGTCCAGGGACTCTGTTGAAAAGGCTTCAGGGGACCTTGGGCCATGCCCGATCCTTCTTCTGCAGGACCTGTGCCGCCAGCACATGGCCTCAAAGTCCCTGTTCAATCGGGCAGAGGGTCCACCGGAGCCTTCTCGGGTGAGCAGCGTGTCCTCGCAGTTCAGCGACGCGGCCCAGGCCAGCCCCAGCTCCCACAGCAGCACACCATCCTGGTGCGAGGAGCCTGCCCAGGCCAACATGGACATCTCCACAGGACACATGATTCTGGTCAGGAGAGGGCGTGGGCATGGGGTGAGGGGACAGGAGGGCAGGAGGGACAGGGCAGGTGGGGGGGCCAGCGCCAGGCTGTGGTGTTCCTGCAGGCATACATGGAGGACCATCTGCGGAACCGGGACCGCTTGGCCAAAGAGTGGCAGGCCCTGTGTGCCTACCAAGCGGAGCCCAACAGCTGTGCCACCGCCCAGGGGGAGGGCAACATCAAAAAGAACCGCCACCCTGACTTCCTGCCCTGTGAGTGAGTTCTGCTGGCCCACCCGGCCCAGCTCTCTGTCTGCTGGGAGCTCTGATGGGCTTGGGGGAGGGGCTGGGCTCCTGGCTCAGGCTGAGCGGCAGAGGTGCCAGGACCCCAATGACTGGAGGGGCCTCTGGGGTGGGATGCGGGGTCTGTGCAGATGACCATGCTCGCATCAAGCTGAAGGTGGAGAGCAGCCCTTCTCGGAGCGATTACATCAACGCCAGCCCCATTGTGAGTGGCCTGGCTCCAGCCCCCACCTCCGCCCCGCTTTCATCCGGCCCCGTAGACTCCATTTCCTTAAGGGTCACCACCACCCCACCCGAGGCCCTGGAATTGTGGGCCTGATATCCTAGCATGGAAACTGGGGTTCCCAGGCACCCCCAGACCCCCGGCCTGCTCCTTCTGACCAAGTCTCTCCACAGTGGCAATTCCCATTCTGGCTCATGATGTATCTTTCCTGCCCCCAGATTGAGCATGACCCTCGAATGCCAGCCTACATAGCCACCCAGGGCCCGCTGTCGCACACCATCGCAGACTTCTGGCAGGTGAGCTGTTGGAGGGAGGGCTTCTCCCAGGATCAGGGGCCCTTATGGGCAGCCAAGGAGGTTAGAATGGAGCTTACCTGGGTCTCTGTCCCTAGATGGTGTGGGAGAGTGGCTGCACCGTCATTGTCATGCTGACCCCGCTGGTGGAGGATGGCGTCAAGCAGTGTGACCGCTACTGGCCAGATGAAGGCTCTTCCCTCTACCATGTATATGAGGTCAGCGAGACAAGGAGTCAGTGGGAGAGGGGAGAGCAGATGGTACACCATTCACACATGTGAAAATGCCTGTACATAAACCCACGTGTACACACAGACATTCATTTCATGAATACTTTGTTTGTTTTAGGGCCACACCTGCAGCACGTGGAGGTTCCCAGGCTAGAGGTCAAATCGGAGCTCTAGCTGCTGACCTACACTACACCCACAGCAACACTGCATCTGAGCCGCATCTGCGACCTACACCACAGCTCATGGCAATGCCGGATCCTAAACCCACTGAGCAAGGCCAGGGATCGAACCCGCAACCTCGTGGTTCCTAGTCGGATTCATTTCCTCTGCACCACGACGAAAACGCCCATTCTTTTAATTTTTTAAAAATTAGTCTCATTTGTGGTTAAAGAAAGAAAAAAGTACAAAATTTTATCAAAACGTATCATGTGTGTAGCACAGACATTTAGCTAGATTCTGTTCGGAAGAGGAAGGAGAAACTCTGATATCAAAAAGCTCACAATAGTTGTGTCTAGATAGAAAAGCTCCCAGTTGTCCTGAGCAGTAGCCCAGTGACACAGACAGCTAGGGTTTGGGGGGGACAGCTGGGACTATTGGGGCAGGAGGTCAGGTAAGCTTCCTGGAGGATGTAGAATTTGACTGGCCTGGGAGGCCGGGAGGATTTGGGAGGATTGGAGAGGCCCTGCCCGCTCAGACCTGCTCCCCCTCCTCGGCAGGTGAACCTAGTGTCGGAGCACATCTGGTGCGAAGACTTCCTGGTGCGGAGCTTCTACCTGAAGAACGTTCAGACCCAGGAGACGCGCACGCTCACGCAGTTCCACTTCCTCAGCTGGCCGGCAGAGGGCACCCCGGCCTCCACCCGGCCCTTGCTGGACTTCCGCAGGTGAGCATCCCCAGGGCCTGGGCGGTGGGGTGGCCCCAAGGGAGGCTCCGAAGAGCGGGAAGAGAGGCTCACAGGCTTGGAGGTGTCGGGAGTCCCACCATCTCCCAGCCCCTCAGCTCCTCCACGGGCCCTAGGTTATGTTAGTCAGGCCCTTTAGTCTGACCTGAAGCCTTGGCATCTGGTCCACCAATGCCCCCTTCTAGACACCCTCAAACCAGAACTGACTCTGACTTCCTGGAGCTCCCTTCCAGACCCCCCACGCCCCCCACCCAAACCAAGACTGACAGATTGTCTCGCTGTGCCCATTTCTCCACCACCGCTGTGGTCCAGCTCTCTGTCTCCTCCCTCTCTTGCCCTCTTCCCCCCCCTCCCCCCCCTTTTTTTTTTGTCTTTTCTGGGGCCGCACCTGCAGCATATGGATGTTCTCAGGCTAGGGGTCTAATCGCAGCTGTAGCCGCTGGCCTACACCACAGCCACAGCAACGCCAGATCCGAGCCACATCTGCGACCTACACCACAGCTCACGGCAACACCAGATCCTTAACCCACTGAGCGAGGCCAGGGATCGAACCCGCAACCTCATGGTTCCTAGTCGGATTCGTTTCCGCTGCGCCAGGATGGGAACTCTGCCTTCTTTCTCCATAAGACTCTTCCCCACAAGAAGGGCTCACCTTATTTCTAACTCTCTCCTTCTCTTGGTCCCCTTGGCCCCTCCTGCTTCCTCCTGACCAGCCTGCCTTCCAGGTGTCCAACACTGATCCCTGTGTCTGCTGCCCCCTTGCGGTCCCTCGCTCCGCCCGCCGTCCCGCTTCTTTATCCCTCTGTGACTCTTTGCCTCTTTCCATCTCTCCCTCTGCTTCTCTTTCCCTCCCTTCCTTCCCTCTTCTCTCTCCCCCACCCTCCCTCTCCAGCACGTCTTTCTCCATCACTGTCTCACAGTCTGTCTCCCTCTTACCCTCCAACCTCATGTCCTTCTCTCTGTGCCTCTCTCTGTCCCTTCTCCCGCTCCGTCTCTTCACCTCTCTCCCACCTCTGCCTATGTATGCCTGTCTCTCTGTCTCCCCCTCCCTCTGCCTGTCTCCCCTCTCTGTCCCCTCCCTCCTCTCTCTCTCTCACAGCTGCCAGCGTCATTTTTGTGATCTGCAGCTAGTATTCTCACTCCAGTTGCATAGTCACAAAAGTGATCATTGGCAGGTGTGGCCGCTGCATGGACAGGACATGAGGACGTGTGGGCCCAGGGACCACCACCCTGAAGCCTGCCGGGAGAGCCAGGGGCTGGTGGGTGGGGGGACACTCAGGAAAGGAACAGATACTACTATCAAAGGGAGTCCAGAAGGATCTCTGGATTCTTGGGCACTCAGTGGAACCACGTGGAGGCTGGAACCGAAAGCTAATGGAGGGACTTGACCTGTTCTGACGCTGAAACCATGACCGGGCCAGGCTTCCAGCATCTCCTGCCTGTGCACGCTCCCCACTGGCCCCCAACAGGTGGCTGAGAAACGGCAGGGGCCTCACCCACACGGTGGCCTCCTCCTGCTTCTCTGCCCCTTGCCAGGCTGGCCTGAGGTCTCTAGGCACTGGGCCAAGAGCAGAGGAGCAGAGTGTGGGTGGGAACCTGGGGTAGTTTCTGAGCCTCAGGACAATGGTTTCTAACTGGGGTCCCCAGGGCTGAGGCACAGCCTTCTCAAAAGCAACACCAGGTATCAGAGCTTTTATATTTTCCACATTTTAAAAATCTTTATAGAACTAGTGCATGGACCTGTTTTAAGGCTGCACAGGTAAGCCAAAAGGTTGTATTTCTGTGCTTTAGGCTGGAATTATGTAAACTCAGTTGGCATTAGACACCCAGCATAAATTAATTGCTGCTTAATAAATACAGTTTGGTGAAGGTCTACCAGAGGGAAGATAAAATAACTTTTAAGTCCTAGAAAGTGACTCTGAGCAAGGCCTTGACCTCCATCCGTTTCCTTACCTGTGAAATGAGCATGAGGACCCATACTTTAGGGCGTTGTTACAAAAGTCAACAGCATAAAGTCTAGAAAATCTGCTTGAAGTGCCTGGCATACAGCAAGGGCTCTATGAAGTCTAAATACCATTTATTGTCATTATAATTAAACGATCAGGAACCATTGTCACAACTTCTGTTCCACTCCAGCCCTGATGTACTAACCAATGTGCTAGAAAACCACGTGGTCTCCTGGAAAACTATCGGAGTCTACCTGGCCCCTGCTAGCCTGGGGGGGACCAGAGGGAAGGACCACTAGACACTCTCGTAACCCGCAGGAGGACCAGAAACCCCAAGAAGGTCCCCCCCTCACCCTGGCCCACTGGGCGTATCAAGATTCTACAAGTGACTCTCAAAATAGGAAGGTCAGAAGGGACAAGGGAGGATTAGACCAGGCCATTGAGAGAGAGAAACCCCCTGCTCCTTGCTGAGCTGTGCTCAGGGCAGCAGAGTCTGAGGTCCAGGTGGACCCCAAGTCTGAATATGACCTGACCGCAGAGCACCTGTGCTGACCTAAGACTTATCCAGGGAGACAGGCAGCAGCGTAACATGCAGAGCTGAGCGGTTGTCTTGCCCTAGCAGGAAGAACTCTGTGCCCAGAGCTACTACCTGACCTATTGCTAACAAGAACCACAAGGGGGAGTTCCCGTCATGCCTCAGTGGTTAACGAATCTGACTAGGAACCATGAGGTTGCAGGTTCGATCCCTGGCCTTGCTCAGTGGGTTAAGGATCCGGCATTACCGTGAGCTGTGGCGTAGGTCGCAGACATGGCTCGGATCCCGTGTTGCTGTGGCTGTGGTGTAGGCAGGCAGCTAGAGCTCTGATTCGACCCCTAGCCTGGGAATCTCCATATGCCGCAGGAGCGACCCTAGAAAAAGGCAAAAAAAAAAAAAGAACCACAAGGGGCCTGAGTGGCGAGGGGAACACCCTGGGCCGTTGTAAGGGCAGAGCAGGGATGTGGCAAGGTTGACAGCCCCGAAGTCACCAGAAAGTCTATCCTCCTTGGACTTCTGGTAGAGGTGGCTATTAATATGATTATTCATTGTACTCTCATTTAATGAGCACCTACTGTGTGCCAGGTCTTTTACTTTATTCTTCACATGGATTATCTCATGTAATCACAGTGAGAACCCAAAGAAGGAGGTTATTCTTCTTATCGCTCCCATTTTACAGGTAAGAAAACTGAGGCTCCAGGAGGTTAAATCAGTTGTTCCAGGTGCACAGCTTGGGCACATAGCTCATAAGAGACCAGGCAAGCCCAGTGCCACCCACGCCATCTCTGGTTCTTTGCCTCCAGCCCTGACTCCTCTCTCCAACCCCTTCCCTCCTCCGCGCTGGGCACATGGAGAGAAAAGGAGCCAAGAGAGGCCCGCAGGTGTGTGTTTCGGTTCCCCTTTCCCTCTGCTGGCGCCCCTGGCCTCACACCCATTTCTCGTTGCAGGAAGGTGAACAAGTGCTACCGGGGCCGCTCCTGCCCCATCATTGTGCACTGCAGGTGCGTGCAGAGGGGCTGGGGGCTGGGGTGAGGATGGGGGGGCAGGCCAGGCCAGGCCAGAGGGCCCTGATTCCCACCCCCTCTGTTCCTACTCCCTGTGCACATGTCCCACACGCACTGCGCGCCCATCCCCTAGATGCCAGCAAACAACCCAGGGGCCAAATTCAGCATCTATTTTTTTTTTTTTCTTTTTAGGGCCACACCCACGGCATATGGAAGTTCCCAGGCTAGGGGTCAAATCAGAGCTGTAGCCGCTGGCCTACGCCACAGCCACAGCCACAGCCACACAGGATCTGAGCCAAGTCTGCAACCTACACCACAGCTCACGGCAAGGCAACGCCGGATCCTTAACCCACTGAGCAAGGCCAGGGGTCCAACCTACGTCCTCATGGATGCTAGTCAGATTTGTTTCCGCTGAGCCAGGACGGGGACTCCCAGCATCTGTTTTTTAATGGCCCAGGAGCTAAGAACAATGACCATATTTTTAAATAGTTGAAGAAAAAAAAAGAGTATGCAACAGCGATGCTATGTGGCCTACAAAGTTGAAAATATTTACCATCTTGGCCATTTACAGAAAAAGCGTGCTGAACAATAGCCCGGCTAGAGGCTGAAAAAGGCTTTTCCCTCTCCCTCTTGCTGCCTACGCCCACGGGTGGAGCCAGGGCTCTCCCTTGCTATTGGCCCACTGCCCAAGAGACATCCCAGGGGGCTCAGGGACCCCACTCAAGGACCCAGGGGCTTTGACCTCTCCCTCATCCTTGGCCTGCTCATGGCCCCCTCGAACTAACCCTTTGGGCTCTGCGGGCCTCCTCCCCCCCCCAAGCCTCCACCTCCTCTGCTTCTCCCCCTTCCTGCTGGGCCCCAAGCTCAGCTGTCACCATCTCCTGTTTCAGTGACGGGGCGGGAAGGACTGGCACCTACATCCTCATCGACATGGTATTGAACCGCATGGCAAAAGGTGAGCACCTTCCCCCGTGGCCGCAGCCCAGCCCGGGACTAGAGTTTTCCCCAGCAGCGCTCCCCCCCACCCCGCCCCCCATCCCCAGGGTCACAGGAGTTCCTGGAGGGCAGGTTGTCACATCCCCAGGCTTTGTCCAATCCTCCAAGTCTCCCATCCCAGGATGCCCCAGACTTTCTAGCTCCTACTCTCCTCTGGACACCCTCTGAGTCCCCCCGTGACTGCCCCCACCCCGCCAGGAGTGAAGGAGATTGACATTGCGGCCACCCTGGAGCATGTCCGTGACCAGCGGCCTGGCCTCGTCCGCTCTAAGGTGACCAGTCCCCCTGCTCGGACCCTAGCCACCACCCTCCTCCCCGCCCCTGGGAAAGGGGCAGCAGCCTGCCTCTCCTGCCTGCCTCCCCGCCTCCCCCAGGAGGATGCCCTCCTCCCCCAGGTGACCTCCTCAAAGCGCCCCGGGACAGGAGCAGAGGCCAGGCCCCCATGACTCTCCCCCACCCCCGCCCTTCCCCAGGACCAGTTTGAGTTTGCCCTGACTGCGGTGGCGGAGGAGGTGAATGCCATCCTCAAGGCCCTGCCCCAGTGAGACCCCTGGGGCCCCTCGGTGGGCAGCCCAGCGTCTGCTCCCTCTCTGCCTGTGTGAGCCTCTATCCATGTACTTGCTCCTCACGTCCCTGTCCGCCGCCTTGGCCCCTCTTGGGCATGTCTGGCCCTTCCAAGAGGAGCATGGAAGGAAGGGAAAGCGGGAAGGGGCGGATCTGCCCTGCCTCTCACCTGCCAGAGCCCGGGTGTCCCATGGGGGAGCTGGCAGCCGGCCTGGAGGAGAAGAAAAGTCCTAAGCAGCAATTCCACCTAGAGCCTCCTCCTGCTTGAGTTCCCTGGCCCCCATCTCCCACCACTCTGGATGCTCCCAGTGTGTGGCAACGCCCCCCCGCCCTCCAGTGTGGATAAGAATGGGGTGAGGGCTGCCATGCCCAGCTCTTCCTGCTTCCCCAGCCCTGCCGCCCCGCTGTCCCGCCTCCGAGCCCCACACTCTGGCCCTGGCCCTTCCCACCCCCCTCCCCCTGCCCTCCGGCCACGTGCCACTCAACTCTCTCCCTCTGGTACAAGAGAACATTTCTAGAAAAATCTACTTTTGTATCAATGTGAATAAAGTTAGTGTGTCGCTGTGCAGCTGCAACCCAGACTCCTATGCGCTTCTGTCTGCTGTGCGTCCAGCTTCCAGCCCCGGCCTCAGCCTGGGGCTGGGTGCTGCTGCGTTTCTCAAGTGAGAGGGTGATGGGAGAGCCAGGCTTCAGAGTCAGGCTCTCCAGGGCGCAAATGGTAGCTAATAACAGGCAGGTGTTTTTCAGGCTGCGCTCCCTCTGTGTCCGGCAATCTCTCTCTCTCTTTTTTTTTTTTTTTCCGCTTTTTAGGGCTGCACCTATGGCATATGGAGGTTCCCCGTCTAGGGGTCCAATTGGAGCTGCAGCTGCTGGCGTATGCCACAGCTCATGGCAACGCAAGATCCCCAACACACTGAGCAAGGCCAGGGATCATCGAACCTGCGTCCTCATGGGTGCTAGTCAGATTGGTTAACCTCTGAGCCACAGGGGGAACTCTGTGTCTGGCAATCTCCAAGGTGCTGTACATACATTAACTTGCTTAATCTTCATGACAACGCCCCATTTTACAGGTGAAGAGACTGCAACACACAACTTGCCTGAGGTACCACTACTAGTAAGTAAGTGGTGAAGTGAGGATTCGAATGCAGGCACGTGTGGCCTCTTTATTGCCTCTCCTCTCAGTTCCCAGGCAGCCGCCTTGGACCCCTGGGCCTCAGGAATGATGTATTTTGTGCAGGACTGAGGTTAGGACTGAATGAGGCCATGCGGGCCAAGTGCCTGCCACACCTTAAGCAAAAGTAACTAAACTCTGCTAGTCACTCAGACCAGGCCTGTGAGCTGTCACGACAGTCACTCGCCTGAGGACAAGGGGCCCTTTCTTACCTCTCCCCTGTACGCCCCCAGAGGAGCCCTCATCTGCATGTCCTGTGGTGTCCTCGGACAAAGGAGAGAGAAATGGGGCAAAAAGAGCCCTGGACCTACAGCTACTCTTAGGGCCACTTAATCTTGCCAAGGCTCAGTCCCCTCACATAAAAAATGGGTAACACCCACCTTGCCCAGGAAGAGAAGGGACAGGGAGCAGACTGCAGGGCCCCTCTGTGTTTGGCTGAGGTGCAGCACCAATGTTGTCGTCTCAAAGGTCGGAAAGGAACAGGACAGTCATTTGCTAAAATGAAAATCTTCCAGAAGATTCTCTCCCTCTCCCTTTCTCTCAAGGTAAAAAGTTGAAATTCCTCTTTCAGGGCAGGCTGTTTCCTTGTTTTGAGAAAAATATAATGTACGCCCTTTGGGTAGAAGACGAAGCCAAATGCTTATCCTGGAACGGAAGAGTATGGGGTGGCGGGGAGCCACCATGCCCTGCTTGACAACGCAAAGGTGCTTGTCACGTGGCTGGGAGGGCATCTCTGCAGGTTTCTGGAGAGAGAAGGGGGAGAGATACCTGGCTTTCTTCTCCTCAGGCCCTGATGAGTTGGGGGCCTGGACCCTGGCGGGGGGCTTGTGCGACTGGACATGAGAGAAGCAGGTCTCTGACACTGGCCAACTAAGGAAACTTGTGGAGAGGCTCAGTCTCTGGGCCTGGGAGGAGGTGTTTATAGGTTTTCACCTTTTTATACATTTTCAGCTTTCTGCTGTCCTCATGTTTTCAGTCAAATCATACCTCAGTCTGGTCCTAGCTGCACTGTGGAGTACTGGGTGGCAGATGGCTTTGCAAAGGAAACAACAGCTGCCTGGAGGAAGCCAGATGTGGGACCCTAAGAGGTGAGGGCAGAAGAGTATGGGCATTTCAGAGGATTCCACGGCATACTTAGGGAGAGCCGCCTGCTCAAAGAGGGGCACATCAGCTGTCAGGTGGGAAGGCTTTCGGCCTCTGAAGTCCTGGACAATAAAGGGAGGTGGGTCACCCGCTGGTCCCACAGGGTCCCTCCCCGGCCACCCCGGGAAGAAAGCACAAGGAACACAGCATCCCACCAAGCTCTCGAAACTCAGCTTTATTGACTTCCAGTGTTTTCCTCTTGGTCTGAGCTCAGCCCAGCTGGCTTTGATAGGTCTCTGAGACTCAAGGGTACAGGGGCTGGCAACACCCTGGCTCCACCACTCCCCTCCCTGGCCACCCGGCTCCCCAGGGAGGGAGGGGGAGAGGCAGCTTCTGCAGTGTTGGAGAGAAAGAATGGGCAGCGGGGTCAGAGATCAAAGAAGCCATACAAGCAGCAACATGCCTGGAGCATCCGTCACACACCAACTCCAGCCACACACACACACACACACACACACACACACACCCGAGAGGGCTTCCTTCCAAGCTCTCTGCCAGCCCGTGCCCATAGCCCTGCTGCATTGATCTGCTCCGGCTCATCCTCAAACTCCAGGACTGCGCACAGGGAAGGAGCCTCCCCTGGCTGCCACAGGGCCTTGATTTTTATGCTCTAACCCGAGCGCTAGCAAGAGCTGTCAGGGGAAACAGAGCTCGAACCATTACCCCTTCATCCACATTCTTGCTACCCCTGCCAGGGACAAATCAAATGACAAGATCTTCCCCATCTTACAGCAAGTGTCAGGCTGACCAGGGCCAGAACTACATGTCCCAAGATGCACAGCCCTGTAACCACGTGCCACCTCCCCCAAGCATGATCTAACAGCAAGGAGGCAGGGTGCATTGCATTCTGGGACTTGTAGTCCCCAAGAGAGCACCAAACACCCAGAGAAGCGTTTCCAGGCTAAGACTACTGCCCACCCAGCCCCCACCCACCACCCAGGCCCGGCTCTATGCTCAGCACAGGCGAGGGAGAGGAATGGAGGGTCCCCTCCCAGTGCACAGGGTTGGGCGCTGTCCTTTTGGAACTGTGCAGCAACTCTGGGTCCTGGACATCCAGCTCAGAACACATCTGGGGAGAGAGCAGGGACGGGGTGACAGGAGAGAGGGTCAGCAGCAAGCCATGGAGGAGGGCGCTCAGCATGCAGCCCTGGGCTAGCCCTGTGGCCTCTCCCTGAGCCCTGATGCATGGTGCGGGAGGACGAGGTCCGGTCCCCTCCTAGGCCTCCCTCCTGGGGCACCCTGGCTTCATCCCCCCTCTCCAGGGTTAGCCGGCCTCACCTCTGGCTAGTCCCGAGGCCCGGGGCAGGCTGAGGCAGCAAGAGGAAGGGAGGAGGAGTGGGCTCCGGTTCCGAATCTGGACGGCCGAGAGGCTCCCGCCCCACCCAGCTAGCCTCCCCGGAAGACCTTATGGCCCTACCGGCCACAGCATCTTCCTCGCCACAAAGAGGCCTTCTGGGGGAAGGAAGAAGGGAGTCCCAGCCAGACGGCAGTGAGAGCAAGCGATGCGGCCCGCGGGGGATGCAGAGAGAAGAGTGCAAGGGAGGAGAGAAGCAGCACCAGGAGGGAGGGAAGCAACAGAGACGTCAGAGCTCAACACCGTGCAGAAACCAGGGTGGGGTGTCTGCAGCCGGAAGAGGAGCGCCGTGGCTGCCGACGGGCTCAGAGAACCTCAGGCCAAGTCCTCCTTAACATCATCAGCAACACAGGTGGCAGAAGACGGGGCGGGGGGGGCGGGGCGGGCAGCAAAGGCCTGACCCAAGCCACTAGTGCCCCTGGAAATGCCCCGTCTAATAAGTGCATCCTGATCCCCAGGCCTTCCCACTGCCCTAAGTCCCCCCACCTTGGGCTTCCCCAGGGACCGATCAGCCATGGCCTGAGCACAGCAAATCCCGAGTCCACACTGCAGGGGGGTGGACCTGGGAGGAATCATGGAGGTGGAGAGGGTCCCCTGCAACTCAGGCCACGCCCCTCTCTGCTCGCCTGACAGTGAGCAGGACCCCTGGTCCCCCTGAATCGGGTGGGTTGGGCCTGGTGATCAGAGGATGAGGCAGCGAGAGGCCTTCTCCTCCGGAGATGGGCTGGGTTTGGCGGTGTCGCCCCTGGCACCCTCACAGGTCTCCCCTGTGCCTGGATCTTGGTTCTGGGCCTTGGGCTGCCCCTGCCGTCGTCGCGGTGCCCCCCGCCCACCTGCCGGTTTCTTCCCAGCCGCCTCCATCTCTGACAGGCTGTAGGCCATGGCAAGCTGCAGGTCCTCGTCATCCTCAGAGAGGTCGCCGTCGGGGGAGCGTGAGGCAGGGGTCTGCCCGATCTGTGTCGCCCCAGACCTGGAGGTGACGGACTGTTGCTGCTCGCGACGGCTCAGCTCCAAGCCCAGTGCCAGGTCATCCGGGATACCTGCAGAGTCACGGCCACCATGACCCAGGCCCTCTTGACCCCGGCCACAGGAATCCTGCCAGGCCGACTCCTGTAGCAACAACTCTGACCACTTACAGCCCCTCCTCCGGAACTGGCTGCAGCATCTTGGCCCCCAGCAGAGCGGTTATGAGCATGGGCAGGTATTCGGCTCTAGCAGGTACGAGCCATCTCCCTGGGCAAGTGACTCAACCTCCCTAAGCCTCCCTTTCCTCATCTATACAATGGGATGATGAAAGTGCCTGCTAGGTCCAGTTGTTCCAGTGATTATATAAGACAGCCTGTGAAAGGCCCTTGGGCACACAGGGCTCCCAGTCGGTGGGCATGAGAGGGTAGCCATGGTGACCATCCGTATGGTGTAGCCTTGTGGGAGGAAGAGTTCAGCTCCAGGAAACCTGCTTCCTGAGTTTCATTCCTGACTTCACCCTTTGCTAAGTAGGTCAAAGCCTTGGGCCTGGGGCCATTTAGCTGTGCTGGTGCTGAGGATCAGTCTCCTGAAAAGTAGGGCGAATACCAACTGCCCTGCTTTCCCACGGCTGTTTTAAGAACCTAGGGATATGGTATGTGTGCAAGTGCTTGAAAAACAGCCAAGTGCTATGCAAACTCCAGGCACCCCACTCATGACAATGGTGATGAGCTGGCTCCCTGAGCCTCCACCATTCTGTCCCAGCCCCTTCCCCGGGATCAGCATCCCCAGTCCTGCCAGTCTGGCCTGTGGCCATTGTGCCCTCCCTGCCCCAGGGGGATTCAGAGAGGAGCAGTTTGGGGAGGGGCTTTGGGGCTGGGGCTCCCTGCTGGGACTGCCCTGCATGGCAGAGCCACTCCTCACCGTTGATTGTGATGGATTTCAGCTGCCCATCTTCCTCCACTTCCACCCGCTCCTGCCCGTTCTCCATGATTCTGTGGGAGACAGCAAGGTTCATTCAGCAGGACGCCCGAGTCCTGCAGCGCCCGCCCCAGCTCTGGGACACCGCAGTGGACAGGACAAACTGGGCTCTGCCCTCAAGGCGCTGCCTGTCTGGTCATGTGGAGCTCCCCCCAGGCCCACCCCCACACCCCTGCACTCAGCGTGGTCCCAGGGGCCCTGACCTGCGCGTCGTGATGCGGCGTCCTTGAACAAAGGTGGTAGATGTAGAAACGGAACGAAAAGCACCAGCCCCAGGACTGAAGGAGAAAGACGAGGAGGAGAAATCTGGCGTGGGAACAAAGGGGAAAAAGAGAGGTTATCACTGGGCAGGCTGCAGTCACAAGGGGCCAGGAACCTCTGCGGGGTCTCCCCACAGAGCTGCCCAGACGCAGAGCTCCAGAGACGCAGAAGGCTTGGCAAAGTGACGAGTGAGCTGGCTGAGGCGAGGGCTCCAGGGCTCCAGAGCTCCAAACATGTGCAAACACGGGAAAGGACGGCACTTACCAGAGTGCCCGGGGAAGGAGGAAGAGAAGGTGAAGAAAGGGCCAGAGTGCCGGGGACCCCGGTTCTGAAGCTCTGAGAAGGGACCCAGGTCGTCTGCAATGAGTAAGCAGATGAACCATTACCTGGAGAAAGATTCCGCCCCCCGCCCGCCACCCCCAGAATAGGCGAACCCTGCTCTTAAGTCTCAAAGTATGAGCTCCTAAGCAACTGGGTACATTTCTGATTTTTTTTCTTTTTTTGATGGACAAGTTGAATTCCTTTTAGTATTTCATATGCAAAAGTTCCCAGGTCAGTTCTGTCCATCATGAAGAATAAAGGGAGGGAGGGAAAGAGGAGAAGCGCCCCTTCAGTTCTAGGCGGGTAAGCCTGGTGTGAAGTCAGGCAGACACGACCACAAGTCCCAGCTCTGCCCCAGCTCTGCCCCGGCTCTGCTGTCTGCTGTGCAACTCTGAGCAAGTTATTTGAACATGCCTCAGTGTTCTCATCTGTGATCGGGGTTAAAATTATCTACCTCATAAGGTTCATGTTCACCATTCAAAAGAGTGGCATCTGTGGTCTATAGTGGCACTGTTACTGCCCCATGATGCTTTGTGTCTTGCTTTCTGGGCTATCGTTGTGGAAGTCTAACAATGCATTATTGTCATCGTTTAGCAAGGCAAGTCCCCGAAGCATCACTCCAGGGTCACGTGGGTTCTGACATGTGTAAGGTTCTGTGCCAGTGCTCACTGGATCCACCCCCACAAAGTCTTCTGTCCCTGGAATTCTGCTTCCCTCTAAGGGCCTCCCAGCTGATGGAGGGTGGGCCCAGAAGCCTCCTGAGCGCACTCACCAAAGAGCTCCGCAAAAGGGTCCCCACTCCCGAAGAACTCCCGGAAGACCTCCTCCGGGCTGCGGAAGGTGAAGGTGAAGCCAGGCCCGCCACCGCCAGCTTCTGCCCGAGATGGGCCAGTTCCTGGAGGAGAGGCAGGATGAGGAGGGGGCTTAGGGCGTGCATCTGGCCCTGAGCCAGGGGACCCCGGCAAAGGCACAGAGATCCCAGGAGCCTGGAGAGTGAGAATGCACAGCCACTGTAGGGATCTGCCTTCCCCCCTCCTCCTGGACCCACTCCCATCCCTGGGTGCCCCTGCTCCACCTACCTGCCCCAGTCAGCCCTTCCCGGCCATAGCGGTCGTAGATCTCCCGCTTATGCTCTGGAAAGAGAGACCAAGATCATTTCTCCCTCCGTCTGCGTTGACCGCCTCCCCTTCCAGGCTAGGCCCCTCCGAGGACTGTCCAGAGACCGACACTAGGGGGGCAGCAGGGTGCACAGTGGACACAGGCTATAGGTTTTAGCAGCAGCTCAGTCCTTCACTCAGCAGGTCCTTCTCATCTGTAAAATGGACACAGTCACAGCCCCCACCGCATGGTTGCAAGGATTAAATGAGATATCTACCTCAACCACTTAGCATGGTGCCTGATGCACAGTAAGCATCTCCTAAGGGTTAGCTAATTCTTACTATGTTATTATTTGTTTTTAACTTTATGGTCACACCACGGCACATGGAATTGCCTGGGCCAGGGATTGAACCCAAGGAGCAGCTGCAACCTACATCACAGCTGTGGCCACAGCAGATCCTTTAACCCACTGCACCGGGCCTGGGATTGAACCCAACCCGAGCTGCTGCAGTCAGGTTCCTAACCCACTATGCCACAGTGGGAACTCCACTGCTCTGCTATTATTAATCAGGGCCTAGCCTGAATGTCACAGAGAGACCTTCCTTGACGACCATCAAAAACCAGTGCCCATTCCCTGTTCCCTATCACATCACCCTGTTATGCTCCTTTGGAATAACCTTGTCCATGCATTTACTTGGTTAATGACTAGGCTGGATAAACCCATGAGGACAAGGACAGGGCCCACCTGACCTCCATTGTTCCTCAGTACCCAACAAGGGCCTGGCATCATAAGCACTCCATGAATATTTCTTGAATTACTGAATAAAAGACCTGGAGCCCTATTCCAGCTCCGTGTGGCCCTGAGCACCTCTCTTAGCCTCAGCTACCTTACCTGAAAAATGGGGGTGGTAAATCCTGCCTTGCAGGATGGCTGTGAGGACTCATGGAGACTACACCAACCAATGCCTGGCACAGAGGAGGCTGGGAACACCCTGGTTATCTGCCCTGCTTCCTTCCCCGTGTCAGGACCCATGCTGCAACTACCAGGTGCTGAGGAGCAACACTGAGACAGAGGATCAGGGGAAGAATAAAAGGGTGCTTGGCACACAGTAGGTGCTCCTCTGGAAAAAAAAAAAAAATCCCAAGGGAGAAAAAAATCCCGGAATCCCTGTGAGAGGAGGACACTTAAATACCAGGTTTGAAAAGGCACAGAGCAGACTAGGGTGATGGCAGCATGGCCTTGGGAAGGAGTGTGATGGGACATGAAGCGGGGACGATGGGAGCCACCTGCCCTGACCCTGGCCCTTACTGTCCGACAGCACTTCGTATGCCTCTGCCACCTCCTTGAACTTCTTCTCAGCAAACTCTTTATTATCTGGGTTCTTGTCTGGGTGCCACTGTAAAGCCTTCTTCCGATACCTGCAGGAAGTGGGTTCAGAAAGGAAGGGTCAGGGGACAAACGCAAGCACTTGCCACCAGGGAACAAAATGACCCATTTCCTGTTAGCCCACTACAGCCTGTTCACCACTCAGATCCCAGTCGATCCCAGCTGGTAGGGCTACCTCTGCAGCAATGTTTTAATGGAGTCCCTATCTCTCCCCTCTGCAGTCAGTGCCAGGGATACATACTTGCATTAGCCAATGATAACCTAGGAGTGAGAAAGTCCCAGCTCTAACCTCTCTTTGGGGCTCACTGGGGCTGGGGCTGCAAAGGATGTGGGTACTTGTGGCCAGGAAGGGTACCAGGCAGTGGTCCCTCCTAATCACAGTGCTTGAGCATCTTTGCACTGCATCCTGAGAAAACCCACACCTAAAGGCTGGGGGTTGAGGTAGCAGTAAAAGGGAGGGGGGAGGGGGGGTGGGGAGGGGAGGGGAGGCCGCACTGGAAAAGAACCCACACGGCAGCTCCCAGGGGAACGTGATGCTTTGGACTTTGTCCTACTGATCCAGGCATCTCCTTCCTCCCAACAGGGGTCACTCTCTGAGGGAGCCCCTCTCCCCAGTCCTGTCTAAGGAACTGCTTCCCTAGGCCCTGCCTCTAAATGGCCCATGGGGTTGGAAGGGGGCGGTGGGCGTGAAGGGGGGCGGGTGAGTGGCTTTCTGATGCACAGCAGAGGCACTTACGCCTTTTTGATGTCATCAGCCGTCGCACTTCGCGGCACGTCTAGGATCTCGTAGTAGGATGCCATGGCAACTCGTTAGTCGTCAGGCTGGCCTCCTTGGGGCTGCGGTAGAGAAGGAAGCGTCAGGCCGAAAGAACCGAGAGCCCCTCCTTGGGGCTGGAGGCCACCTGCTACCCCCACCCCGGGGGCAGCGGAGCCCTCTGGGCTGTGCTTGCGGATGGTGACTAGGCTCCCTCGGACACCCTTATCGGCTCCCGCAGGCCGGTGCCGCGGGCTATCTCGGGGACCAGAGCTGGGGCGCCCTATCTCAGTCCTCGAACTGCAGCTGCCCGGCCCAGGGCCCCCTAGCCTGAGCTGGGGCCCCCCGCCCGCACCTCCTCCGCCGGGAGTCCCTGGCCTCCAGCAGCGCCCCGCCCCTGCCCCCCGCCAGGAACCGTCTGGCACCCGCTGCCCGGCTCGCGGCTGCTGCGTAGGACGCGGCCGGCCCAGCTGTGCGCGCAAGCATGCGACAGCGGCACGGAAACTACTAGAGACCCAGAGGGGGCCGGCTCGGCCTGTCACCTGGAGGTGGGGGTGGGGAGTGCTGCTGCAGGGGCTGCCGGGAGATGGGGGCGGAGCCAGCTATTTTGGGCTTGCACCAGGACAACGTCATCCCCAGATGGGACCTGGGAGACAGCCGAATGCTCCCTCCAGGCGTGACGCATTCAAGAAACGAGCACCCCCTCCCAGCCCCAGCCCCTGGCTCTTCTGCCGCATTGCCTGTAGACACGCTCGAGGGCCGGTGGTTACTCACCGGGAGGACATCAGCACCTCAGGGACTCACAGACTCCTCTCCTAGGTCCTCCCCCTTGTTCAGATCCCTGCTCTAGCGTCAGGTCCTCAAAAGAGGCTGCCCAACTTCCCGGAGTAGGTCAGACCTGTCTCGCAAAGAATCTCATGGCATCCGTCCTCACACTGGTCAGAGCTACAAGTTCGCATTTATTAGATTATTTGATTGATATTCACATCTCCCACGAGGATGTAAATTCCAAGCGGTAGAGGTTATGACTTTTTTCTCACTGGAGTATTAGGACAGTAGTGGAGGTCAGACGATCATTGGATGATTAAATAATGAACAGATGGGAACATGTTAACAGTTCTGACACATTTGGGAGAGGTGGAAGTTAAAGAGAAAAAGGAAAAACTTTTTTGAAAAGGAAAAGGAAATTCCCCAGATTCGAGGTTTTTCTTTCTAAACTGATCCTGAGTAGAACTCTTCTGTCTTAAGGTGATTTCTGGGTTCAGACCGCCTGGGAAAGTCAGAGAACCTTCTAGAACTGGCTCCCGGAGTTCTGTTGTGGCTCAGCAGAAGCAAATCCGACTAGTATCCATGAAGATACAGGTTCGATCCCTGGCCCCACTCAGTGGGTTAAGGATCTGGCGTTGCCCTGAGCTGTGGTGTCGGTCGCAGATGCTGCTGGGATCCTGAGTTGCTGTGGCTGTGGCTTAGGCCTGCAGCTGTAGCTCCGATTAGACCCCCTAGCCTGGGAATTTTCATATGCCGCAGGTGCGGTCCTAAAACGCAAGAAAAGAAAATAGGGAAAAAAAGAAAAAAGAAAGAACGAACTGGCTCCTGCTTCATATCCAGGCCAGTCCACGAGTATTAATTGAGCATCTTCTGTATTGCACATGTTGCCAGAATGTAAAAAGAAGACTGTGGCCCAATCTCTGCCTTCACAGAACTCTGACTTGCTAAGATACCAGCCCATCAGTATAGCCCCCTGGGAAACGCCAAGGCTTTGGAAACAGATCTGAGTTTGCAACCTGGTACTGCTGTGTGACAGGAAAACCTCTGATGACTTGGTTTTTCCTCCCTAAATACAGGTAACACCTAGGGCCGTTTGAAAGTCAAAGGGAGCATGGTACACAGTAGGTCTTAGTACAGGTCTTCTCTGGCATCATGACTGGCCCTGGTAATAATGATGACGTGAATCCAGGAGAGCGTTTTAGGCTGGGTGACCCAGAAATGCTACCACACTGGGCAGACGAGGGAAGAGGGTGCTGTGCATTTATCCAGGTTGCCTGGCTGCTCACAGCCTGAGCCTCCTGCCTGCCTATGGCGAATTCCCATTGCATAGGCTTTGATGGGAGGCAGGCCACTACCTGCCACAAAACCTGACCCTTGCTCTGCCAGACTTCCCAGCTCCAAGAGGAAAAGCAAAAGCTATTCGTTCTGCCAGTGGGAAGCTCCAGTGGGGGCTCTGAATCTGGAGCAAGTCACAGAGAAGCCAAGACAGGGAATTCATTTCTTTCTGCAGTGGCAGCTGCAGAGCCAGCAGCAGCCTCTAGTGTCTGGAGGAGGAACAGTCAGCCTCAGTGTCAGGGCAGGAGCAGACCTCCCAGCAGTGGGTGGAAGAGTTAGGGGTCTTTTTAAACTTTTATTAATTTTATTTTATGGCCGCACCCCCGGCACATGGAAGTTCCTGGGCCAGGGATTGAATCTGAGCCGCAGCTGAAACCTATGTCACAGCTGTGGCAATGTCGGATCCTTCTGCGGGGACCTGGTATTGAACCCATGCCTCTGCAGTAACCAGAGTCACTGTGGTCAGATTCTTAACCCACTGCACCACGGTGGGAACTCCTGAGACAGGGGTTGTTTAGGCAAGCTGTCCTATGCCCTGACCTTGACTGTGGTGCTGGCTGCCCAGCTTCCTTTGGCGCCTACCTGTTTGCAGAGCCTTCATTGGCAACCTATGTATTGATTCTGTATGCTACCCAGTGTCTCTCCAGGTAGTGGGGGGGATGGAGTGGGGGGGAGAGGGGGTCCTTTTCTTTTTTCATTTTGCCAGAGTTAGTTTCTTCTGTTTCCAGCAAGAGTCCTGACTGACCTTGGTATAAGAAGAAGGAATGGATAGATTTGGAAATCTTCCAAATCTCTTTCTTCTTATGTCTGTTATGCCAACAGGCATTTGGCTAGCACCTATCAAGTAAGTGGTATTGTATTAAGAATAGGAATACAAAGAGGTTTATGTTTTCGTCCCTGTACTCAGGGGACGAAAATCTCATTGGGACATAGACAAATGGCAGCTGTGGGAAATTATGTGGCATGCATCTGGCAAACAAAGGGTTAATTTCCCTTGTTCACAAAGAATTCTGACAAATTTATAAGAAAAGACAAATAATGCAGTTTTTTTTAAATAGGCAAAGGACACAGACAAGACAGTTTACAGAAGAGAAAATACTGGCTTTTAAACATGAAATAATGCTCCATCTCATTCATAGCAAGGGAATTGTAAAGGAAAGCTACAACAAAATACTTTCATTTCTCAGATAACTGAGAAAGATCAAAAAGTTAAAAAAAAAAAAAAAAAGGAGTTCCTGTCGTGGCGCAGAGGAAACGAATCCGACTAGGAACCATGAAGTTGTGGGTTCGATCCCTGGCCTTGCTCAGTGGGTTGAGGATCTGGCATTGCCATGAGCTGTGGTATAGGTTGCAAACACGCCTTGGATCTGTCATTACTGTGGCTCTGGCGTGGGTGGGCAGCTGTAGCTTGGATTGGAGCCCTAGCCTGGGAACTTCCATGTGCCAAGGGTGTGGCCCTAAAAAGCAAAAAAAAAAAAAAAAAAAGTGTTTACTACGTTGTAGGGGCAAGGCCGTGGGCACAGGCAGTCTTATACATTGGTGATGGGTGTGGTAATTTGGATATAACTTCCAAAGAAAGCAACATGGAGTATATATCAAAATTAAAGGTGTGTAGCCTTTGACCCAGTAATGCCAATTCTGATCATTTGTGGTTGTACATATGTGCAGAGAAACACGTACAAGGGTTGCAGCATTCTTTTCAAAGCAAAAAATCTTTGCTTTGAAAAGATTTGAAACAACCTAAATACCCATTAATAGCAGACTGGTTAAATAAATGATGGTTTGTTGTGCTCTGGAATATTATATCATCACTAAAGAGAATGAGGCACATCTAAACGCACTGATATGGACCATCTTCTAGATTTACTGTTTAGTGAAAAAACAAGAGGCAGAGCTAAGTACATTTAAGCGTGTATTCACACACTAGGACATACATAGATGTCTGGAGGAAAACACTAACAAAAATTGAACACTGGTGACTGCCAAGATGGGGGCAAATGAAGGGGTCGTATTTTTGCTGCTGGTAAATCTCTTTGGTACCTTTTGAATTCTGAAGCATGCACACATAATAACTGGTCAAATACATACATAATCTTCTAAAATCTAGCTGAAGAAATAGGATATCGGCAAAAAGCTAAGGGCTACGGCCCAAGGCAGTCCATGCCAAGTACCAAATGAGTGAAAGAGACAGCCAGTAAGAGGGAGACTCTAGAAGAGGGAGAGGTCTCAGGGCTGGATGGATCTGGGTGACAGTGACCTAATTTGGAAGGAATGGCAACATTGCGGCGAGCAGGAGGAGGTGGCCTTCTGGAAGCAGGGATGCGGCTTGGAGGTAGGAGGTTCCTGACACATCAGAGGGGAGAGAATAAATGTGTTGGGAGGAATCCACGACTGGGGATCCTCTTGTGTCTGCCTGCAGGAGGTAATTGTACCCTGGTTTTAGAAGCCTCAGGGATGAAAGCATTCCCCTGCACTGAGGCAGTCCCCAGAAGCCAGGCTGGGTGGCACTCCCAGCTGTCCCATGGAAATCTGTGTTGTCACCTCCCCACATCCACACCCAGTCCAACCCAGGCCTGCCAGTGCTTGCCCGCAGAGTTCCAAGCTGGGAGGAGGTGGCTGTCCAGCTGCCCAGAGTGAGCTGGCTGGTCCAGCAGTCAGGAGGAGAGCCTGACCATCTCTGCAGGTGACCAGCCACCTTGGCAAATGAAGACCTCACCTTCCTCAGAGCCCGCCCTCCTGGCCTCTCCCAAGCCCTGCCTCTCCTCCTGTGAGACGTCAGTGAAAGGGAGGACTTTTAGAAGGTACTGACAGCTCCCAGACCTGGCCCCAAAGATGCTTCTGCCCTTGTTCGGCCCCCAGAAGCTGGGTCCCTGCTCCCAAGCCTACACCCTCCACCATGGTGCCTGGGCAAGGGAGTGTCAAGCGTCACCCCCTCCCTGCCTTCAAGGCACCTGAGTCACTGTCTGGGCACTGGGGACCTGGGAGGCCCAGAAGAAGTGATATCTGGAGTGGTGCCTGGATCTGCTGTGGGCAAGGGGGAGGACACCCGAGGAAGGGGAGGGCAGCAGCATAAGCTTTGGCCCAGACTGGCCTGAGTTTAAATCCCGACTCCTCCACCTACTAGCTGAGTAACCTTTGCAAGTCACATGACTTCTCCAAGCCTCAGTCCCCACATCTATAAAATGGGCATTCATGGAATAAGTTTACTTAATAAGTCTTGAGACTCTCATATGTGTCAGGCAGCATTCTGGGTGCTGAGAGCAGGAAAGGCCTTATTCTTGTAAGCCTCCAATCCAGTGGGTACAATAGCTGTATTTACCTCAGGATTCAACAAGACAGGATGGGTACAGAGCCTAGTATGTAGTAGGTGCTCAATAAATGACAGCTATTTCTTGGGATTTGAAAAACTCTCCAAATAAACCCTCTTCCCTGCTCAAGTTTGAAACCAGTTGAGAGAAGGACCCAGGATAGAGATTTGAAAGTCAGTCCTTTAGGAGTTCCCATTGTGGCGCAGTGGTAATGAACCCGACTAGTATCCATGAGTGAGGACACAGGTTTGATCCCTGGCCTCAGTGGGTTAAGGATCCAGCATTGCCGTGAGCTGTGGTATAGGTCGCAGATGTGGCTCAGATCCCACCTTGCTGTGGCTGTGGTGTAGGCCAGCACCTGCAGCTCTGATTCAGCCCCTAGCCTGGGAACCTCCATATGCCACAGGTGCGGCCTAAAAAGACCAAAAAAAAAAAAAAAAGAAAGAAAAGGAAAAAAAAAAAGAGAAGCTCTCATCATGGCGCAGCAGAAACAAATCCGACTAGAAACCATGAGGTTGTGGGTTCAATCCCTTGCCTCCCTCAGTGGGTTAAGGATCTGGCATTGCTGTGGCTGTGGCATAGGCCAGCAGCTACAGCTCTGATTGGAACCCTAGGCTGGGAACCTCCATATGCCACGGGTGCAGCCCTAAAAAGCAAAAAAAAAAAGAAAAGAAAAAAGAAAGTTAGTCCTTTAGAGAAAAAGGGGGGGGAGGCATTGGAGGATATAGCTGAGCTATTCAGTTAAAATGGGCTTCTAGGAGTTCCCGTGGTGGCGCAGTGGTTAACGAATCCAACTAGGAGCCATGAGGTTGCGGGTTCGGTCCCTGCCCTTGCTCAGTGGGTTAAGGATCCGGCGTTGCCGTGAGCTGTGGTGTGGGTTGCAGATGTGGCTCGGATCCAGCGTTGCTGTGGCTCTGGTGTAGGCCGGAGGCTACAGCTCCGATTAGACCCCTAGCCTGGGAACCTCCATATGCTGAGGGAGCGGCCCAAGAAATAGCAAAAAGACCAAAAAAAAAAATAGGGCTTCTAAATAATTCAATTACACATACAGACACACCCCACCCCGACACACACACACACACACACACACACACACACACACACACACAATTGCAGGCCTCTGTCTTGCCAGGACAGAGCTTCCCCTGTCCGCTGAGATGCTCAGAGGCCTTGAGAGTACTTGCTCTCTCAGGGTAGATCATCGCACTGTGGAAGAAGGAAGCTGCTGGGCCGGGTGTGCCCATTTTCGCCTCTAAACCCCCCTCGATCTTGTTGCCCCGACTCCATCCTCTACTGAACGAAATAATTACTGAGATGAGAGAGACAGGGACAGGTGAGGGGGACCAGGTGAGGAAGGGGAGGAGTCACTGCATTTCCAGGTTTACCTGAGTGGCACCCAGTGTCAGACCTACGTGCAGGTATGTGCAGGTGTGTGTTTTGTTGGCCTTGTTTCTCTGAAATCCATTTTCTCACCTTCCCTGCCTTGCTCACATCTCACAGACTGCAGCCCCCTTTCCCTAGGCCCCCTCTCACCAGGTAGCTTCTGTCCACGTTCAGCCAGCAGGACTCCCTGGCTGGAGATCAAGAGTGGGAGGAAGGGGAGTTCCCCTCGTGGTGCAGTGGTTAACGAATCCGACTAGGAACCATGAGGTTGAGGGTTCGATCCCTGGCCTCGCTCAGTGGGTTAAAGATCCAGCGTTGCCATGAGCTGTGGTGTAGGTCGCAGACGAGGCTCGGATCCTGCGTTGTTGTGGCTCTGGTGTAGGCTGGCAGCTACAGCTCCGATTCGACCCCTAGCCTGGGAACCTCCATATGCCGCAGGAGCGGCCCAAGAAATGGCAAAAAGACAAAAAAAAAAAAAGAGTGGGAGGAAGGGAGCAGCCAGGGTGTTTCTCCCCTTCTCTCAAAATCAAAGAGTTGGAAGTTCCCTTGTGGTGCAGTGGGTTAAGGATCCAGCATTGCTGCAGTTGTGGCGGCAGGTCACAGCTGTGGAGCAGGGTCCATCCCTGGCCGAGGGAACTTCCACGTGCCATGGGTGTGGCAAAAAAATAAAAAAATAAAAAATCGAGGGGTAATTCAGGTAGTACTGGGTCTCCTGTGTGGCTCTGAAGCCTGCCAAGTGCCCCTCCCCCCCAGCCCTCCTGCTCCCTCTGGGTAGCTCTGCTGTGGCTCCAGCTCTCACCCAGTGATTCCAGCTTCAAGGCTCTGTCATCGCCATCTCCTCCCTGCCTCCTCCAGCCCTAAGGGTGATAGCAGCTTGCTGGTGTTGCTGACTTTTAAGTTTCCTTGCCAGCATCCAGTCCTGGGAAAGGGAGACTGCAGGAAGGACAGAGCCGAGGGCAGCCCTGAGCAGTGCAGGCAGCACTGAGCAGTGAATCTTGCCGAAGCTGGAGGCGGGGCGGGGCAGGGATGGCCCTGGTGCCAGCACCTCCAGTGGTTAAATCATCCCTCCAGCCCAGAAGGTGCTACAGAAAATCCACATACCAGGATTTTAGGGGCAGCCATCTGGTTGGCAGTGGGGGCTCAAAGCTATGCCCCAGGCATAGATTTAAAGAAAGGTCATTTGTCTTTATTAAAAAGTGGTGTAGGAGTTCCCGTCGTGGCTCAGTGGTTAACGAATCCGACTAGGAACCATGAGGTTGTGGGTTCAATCCCTGACCTTGCTGCAGTCTCCCTTTCCCAGGATCTGGCGTTGCCGTGAGCTGTGGTGTAGGTTGCAGATGCAGCTTGGATCTGGTGATGCTGTACCTCTGGCACAGGCCGGCAGCTACAGCTCCGGTTAGACCCCTAGCCTGGGAACCTCCATATGCCACGAGAGCAGCCCTAGAAATGGCAAACAGAAAAAAAAAAAAAAAAATGGCGTAGGAGTTTCCTGGTGGCCTAGCAGTTAAGGATCTGGCATTGACACTGCTGTGGCGTGGATTCAATCCCTGGCCGGGGAACTTCTGCATGCTGTGGGTATGGCCAAAAAAAAAAAAAAAAAAGTGGCATGATGTAGATTACAGAGAAGTAAGGCCGCCCCCCCACCCCTAGCCATTCCCCCATTGTCATTGCCTCTGTGCCACTATTCTGCCTTAGTGCCAGCTTCCAGACTCTACACCCAAGTCTCTTGCCTGAGGAGGAGAAAGTCCCAATCCGTAGAGTGGACTAGTGAGCACCAGCTATTTCAGACTCCTCTAAGGCACCACTCCAGATCCCCTGGCCTCACTAAGCTCTTGTTGCAGCCGCGTGCACCTCAGACCAGCTTCACACACCCGACAACTCAATAACACCTCGCCTCCCGCCCCAGGGTTTCCCTGGTGACCCTGCAGCCCAAGTGTGTGCACCCTGGAAGCGCAGGCAAGTTAATGCTTGAGTAGGTGACGGTTTCACCAATAAGACAATGGAGCCAGTGTCTAGATTCCCCAATATCATCTCTCCTGCCAGCTCTCGCAAGGAAGGGTTCTGATATGCTGTTTGTCCAGCTCTATCTTCTCCAGGGTGAATTCTCCCTCCTTCTCCGTCTAACTCCCCCTTTACCTCTCTTCTGCTCCCTGGAACTGCACTCTAATGAAATCTGAAGTCAGATCTGCTTTCTGGGGAACCCAGGCTGAGATTCCAGCCTGCTGATCTCTCCTGAAGGAAAAGCCCTCCCCGTGTGGTTTTTCCCAAGAGAAAAAAAGACATTTGTGAGACAATAGGCCGCAGCACTTTATTTAGAACAGACTGGAAGGAGTCCCCTAGTATTCGTCCCCCTCTTCCTCTTCCCCCTCCCCCTCCACACTATCCATGCCCACCTCCTCGTAATCCTTCTCCAGGGCAGCCATATCCTCCCGGGCCTCAGAGAACTCGCCCTCCTCCATGCCCTCGCCCACGTACCAGTGCACAAACGCCCTCTTGGCATACATCAGGTCGAACTTGTGGTCTAGGCGGGCCCAGGCCTCGGCGATGGCGGTCGTGTTGCTCAGCATGCACACGGCACGCTGCACCTTGGCCAGGTCACCCCCGGGCACTACGGTGGGGGGCTGGTAGTTGATACCAACCTTGAAGCCCGTGGGGCACCAGTCCACAAACTGGATACTGCGCTTGGTCTTGATGGCAGCGATGGCGGCATTGACATCCTTGGGCACCACGTCTCCTCGGTACAGCAGGCAGCAGGCCATGTACTTGCCATGACGGGGATCACACTTCACCATCTGGTTGGCAGGCTCGAAGCAGGCGTTGGTGATCTCTGCCACCGACAGCTGCTCGTGGTAGGCCTTCTCTGCAGAGATGACTGGCGCATAGGTGGCCAGGGGGAAGTGGATGCGAGGGTAGGGCACCAGGTTGGTCTGGAACTCCGTCAGGTCCACGTTGAGGGCCCCGTCAAAGCGCAGGGACGCTGTGATGGAGGAGACGATTTGGCTGATGAGGCGGTTGAGGTTGGTGTAGGTGGGACGCTCGATGTCCAGGTTGCGGCGGCAGATGTCATAGATGGCTTCGTTGTCCACCATGAAGGCACAGTCTGAGTGCTCCAGGGTGGTGTGGGTGGTCAGGATGGAGTTGTAGGGCTCGACCACGGCTGTGGACACCTGCGGGGCAGGGTAGATGGAGAACTCGAGCTTGGATTTCTTGCCGTAGTCAACAGAGAGCCGCTCCATCAGGAGCGAGGTGAAGCCAGAGCCGGTGCCGCCTCCAAAGCTGTGGAAGATGAGGAATCCTTGGAGTCCTGTGCACTGGTCAGCCTAGAAAGTGAAGGCGAGACAATGTGGGCTGTGGGGCACAGCTGACCAATAGCAAAGAACCAGCTCGTGCTGCCTCACGTTTCCCCCAGAGTCTCATCAAATCCTTGGAAGACTTGTCCAAGGGCACAAAATAGACCCTGATAGGGAGGTCCTACTTTCTCCCTATCACTCTTCATCTCTAAAGGCTTGTGCCATAGTCATTTTTGTCATCATAATTTGCCAGCTCCATTCAGCTTCCTACCCGTGCCCCCCCGATCTAACTTCAGATGTTTCTGGAGGGCTTCTCTACTGAGATGAGCAGCCCAGGAACCCGATCTCCATCCTTGCTGGAGGTCAGAGACGATCAGAGAGCCTCAGGCAGGCATTGTTGGGAGTCCTGCTTTTCACTGGGCCTTCTGCCCACATCCCTACATTACGAGGTGATATTCTGTCAAAGCTTGGCCAGGCAGCTATCGATTGGTTGGCACTGGTGGGCACTCTGCCCAGCATCAGGTCAGTTGCTGTAGGAGAGAAAAAGGACACCCAGCTCCAGGCTGGAGCCCACACTCTGCCTCCCCTCCTCATTACCCGGATCCTGTGTCTTTAGTACTTGTCCAGGAGGCCTCTCCCAAGGATGGAAGCTGTGTTTGCCCCATGTAGTCTCTCAACAATAACAGGAACCCAGATTCCCCCTTTCCCAACACTCAGCTCTTCTCTTACCAGCTTCCGAATTCGGTCCAGCACCAGGTCAATGAGCTCCTTTCCAATGGTGTAGTGGCCTCGGGCATAGTTATTGGCCGCATCTTCCTTCCCAGTGATGAGCTGCTCCGGATGGAAGAGCTGGCGGTACGTGCCCGTTCGAACCTCATCTGCAATGGGCAGAGTTTTAAGCCCCTGTCCCTTGCAGCCCGGCTCCTGGAGTCCCAGGATACCCAGAAGGAGTGTGATCACCAGGCCCTAAGTTCTGCCCTAGAGGAGCCCCATTCAGGCTGCTACTATTGCCTTTGACTTTATTTGCTCTTCAGTGAAAAGGGAAAATATGTGAAGTGACCTTGAGACTCTGGAGCTGAGTTCTGATTGGCTGCAGCAATTGAGAACCATAAACTCCCATGCTGTCCTGTTACAGAGAAGGACTTGCTGTGATACCTGGGTCAAGGCCGTAGCAGGGTCTGATCATCACTCACCAATCACAGTGGGCTCCAAATCCACAAACACCGCCCGGGGCACATGCTTTCCGGCGCCAGTTTCGCTAAAGAACGTATTGAAGGAGTCGTCCCCTCCTCCGATGGTCTTGTCGCTGGGCATCTGCCCATCTGGCTGGATCCCATGTTCCAAGCAGTAGAGCTCCCAGCAGGCATTGCCAATCTGCACACTGGCCTGGCCCACGTGGACTGAGATGCACTCACGCTGAGTGGGCAAAGGGCAGAGAGAAGCGTATCATGTCTGGACAGCATTCCTGCCTTCCTTCCTTGAGTGGTTCTGTGGCTGAGGGCAAAAGTTCCTGGACTCTGCTCTCCATGCCCCCCCGCCCCGGCCCCGAGTCAAGCATTTCCTGGTGTCACTGAGTACCAGGAAGCATTGGCTCTGGGGGCTGGGCCAGAACCCTCAAGGGAAGCAAAATGTGGCTCGTTCTAAGATTATGGTCTTGCTCGGTGACTAAGCCTCTTGAGGAACATCAAGGGGCTCAGATGAGTCTGCCAGAGCACGGAGGTCACCCCACCCATGTGCAGAAAGAAACTAGGGGCCACTAGTGAGGGAGGCAAGATCCAAGTGAGGTTTCAGGGGTCAGAGACAAGGATGAGGTTTAGAAAAGCAAAAGAGGAATTCCCGTCCTGGCGCAGGGGAAACAAATCCGACTAGGAACCTTGAGGTTACGGGTTCCATCCCTGGCCTCGATCAGTGGGTTGAGGATCCAGTGTGCCCTGAGCTGTGGTGTAGGTCGCAGATGTGGCTCGGATCTGGCGTTGCTGCAGCTCTGGCGTAGGCCAGCAGCAACAGCTCTGATTAGACCCCTAGCCTGGGAACCTCCCTATGCCACGAGTGCGGCCCTAAAAGGACAAAAGACAAAAAAAGAAAAAAAGAAAAGCAAAAGAACCCTGGATTCATGTCACAACTAGAAATGCCAGTGAGGAAGGGGAAAGTGGGCCTGAAATGGCTGCATGTGCTGTTCTTTCCTCCTCAGTGGGAGTGGTTCTGGAGTGGAGAGGAGCTGGGAAGAAAGTTCTTCCTTACATGATTCCAGGCTGCTGGTCAAAGAACTCTTGGCCCCCCCTGGAGTTCCTGTTGTGGCTCAACAGTTAACGAAACTGACTAGTATCCATGAAGTTGAGGGTTCGATCCCTGGCCTCGCTCGGTGGGTTAAGGATCTGGCATTGCCATGAGCTATGGTGTAGGTCGAAGATGCAGCTCGGATCCCTAGTTGCTGTAGCTGTAATGTAGGCCAGCAACTACAGCTCAGATTTGACCCCTAGCTGGGGAACCTCCATAAGCCACTCACTCACTCACTCACTCAACTCACACACTCACTCACTCTTGGCCCCTAAAGCAGGACCAGGATAACCTGCTTGGTCTTGGAAAAGAGAAAGGTCATTGCCTTCCTGGGGAGACCCATGAGCATCACAAAGACTTGATCCTCTTGCTTCATCACAAATCGAGCCTCAGTTATGGGCCTGACACAGTGCGGATACTGGGGATCCCTAACCCTTAATGCCCCATCCCTGCACTTAAGAAGCTCACTCCCACTGTCTAGGGAAGAGAGAGTTTCATAAAAGATAAGTGACAATGTGGTAAGTGGGATCCCAGAGTGTGTCTCCCTGCTCTGCTTGAGAGGTATTTACCTAAAAACAAAAGGATCATATCCATCGAATTTCCCCAAGTTTTAAGGCTTAACCACATGGAGGATGTGGAGCAAGGAGAATTCTCACACTGGCTGGGGGACACCTGAAGTGATGCATCTCTTTTGGAGTGTGATTCAGCAATATCTAGGAAAGCTGAAGATGCTCTTGCTCTGGAGGAATTCTCACACAGGTAAACAAGAAAACAGGTGCTAGAACAGTCACAGGGCTGTAACAACCAGAGCCAATTAAATGTCCTTCAGCAGGAGAAAATGGATAAAGGATAATTCAGAAGTGGACGTGGATGGGAGTTCCCATCTTGGCTAACCGGAAATGAATCTGACTAGCATCCATGAGGACGCAGGTTCGATCCCTGGCCTCACTCAGTGGGTTAAGGATCCGGTGTTGCCATGAGCTGTGGCGTAAGTCGCTGATGCAGCTCAGATCCTGCGTTGCTGTGGCTGTGGTGTAGGCCAGTGTCTACAGCTCCAATTCAATCCCTAGCCTGGGAACCTCCATACGCTGTAAGCACAGCCCTAAAAAGACAAAAAAAAAAAAGACAAAAAAAAGTACCTGGATGAATACAAAAAAAATCTTAACACCCAAAATTCTTACCACAAAAAAAGCAAATTAAGAAGAACCATAATGCAATACTATGCATATATATCTTTAACTTGCAAAACAATACTCTGTATCCTTTATGGATGAATGTTTATATTTGCTATATATTCTTAGAATGTATTACAGGTATAAGGAAAACAAGGGAAAATATTAACACCCAATTTGGAATAACAGTTCTCTCCAGTCAAGGAGGGAGGTGAAATCAATCAGAGAAGGATTCTGTTTCTTAATCTGGGTAGCAGCTGTTCATCATATTAGCCTTTATACCTCTTTGCCTGTCTGAAATATTTCCTAAATTTTTGGAGCTGTGCCAGAAGCATGCAGATGTTCCCAGGCCAGGGATTGAACCCGGGCCACAGCAGGGACAACACCGGATCTTTATCCCACTGAGCCACCAGTGAACTCCTGAAATAATTCTCTTTCTTTCTCTCTTTTTTTTTTAAATGTCCACACCCCCGGCATGTGGAAGTTCCTGTGCCAGGGATTGAAACACTAGATTCTTAACCCACTGCACTGGGCTGGGGGTTGAACCTGAGCTGCTGCAGTCAGATTCTTTTTTTTTTTTTTTTCCGTCTTTTCTGTGGAGGTTCCCAGGCTAGGGGTCTAATTGGACCAGCCTACACCGCAGCCACAGCAACATGGGATCCGAGGCATGTCTGTGACCTACACCACAGCTTACGGCAACACCGGGTCCTTAACCCACTGAGCAAGCCAGGGATCGAACCCGCAATCTCATGGTTCCTAGTCGGGTTCGTTAACCACTGAGCCACGACGGGAACTCCTCTGCTGCACCTTAGAGCCTGCCCAGGCTCTGTGTGCGATGCCAGACATGTCCCGGCCCCCACAACTGCTGGCCCACGCTAGGCATGTCTGACCTGAGGAATGCCCGAGACCCTGGATGCCTCTCACTCTGGATTTGGGCAAAGAACTCAGCCCCTGGAATCACACAGACTGGCCTCGAACCCCAGTCCCTCTAGGACCCTGAACACGTGGCTTCACTTCAGCTGCTGCCATTGTCTCTCCTTCACTGTGAAAATAGTATAATCTTGCACTCAGCAGGCTTTGTCATTAGGTTGTCTCGTTCCGTATATGAAGCATTAATATGAATGTTAATTAAGTCCCAGCACCACGCTAAGTGCTTCCCATGCATTATCTCATTTAGTCTTTACAACAACCCTCTTTGGTAGGTATTTTCATTACCCGTTTTTACAGAGGAGGAAACTGACTCTCAGGTCAAACAATTTGCTCAAGGTCATGAGCAAAACTGGGAATATTCAGAGAGGGGACAGCCGGGCTCCAACCATGGTCTTAACTGCTCTTGCATCCTGTCTCGGGGGGAGCCCGGCAGAAGGTATCATATGAGCTCCACCCAGCACCCTCCCTGTCCTTCCACCTGCCCGCCCCCCACTGATATGTAACTGAAATGAGGGGTCAGACCTAGGCGGCAGCAGGCCAGGTCTATGAGGAAGGGTCCTTACAGCTTGGAGGTGGGACCAGAGGCCAACAGGGGCCCAAGGTTTGCAGGAGCACTTTCTGCTCCTGCGCTGCTTACCCCACTCTCCCCACCCCTAAATTCAGGGCCCTTCAGCAGCCCCTCAGGCTCACATCCAGGTCCCAATTACCACTGGCTGCCCCGAACATGCCCCCACATGCCAGCACATTTGGGGGGACCACGCGCACATCTGGAAGTCTCTTTCCCTCTCCCCCACCTCACCTGCCCACACACTGTAGCCCTGTGAACACCTAGACCCCCAGGGCCCTCATTTGCAGGCCTGGCCCCCACCCCTGCTCACCATGCTGCCTGGCTGGGGGCTGGCTGGGGTCTTCTGTCTGTCTGTCTGCTGCAAGATGGAAGACAGAGACCGGTCTGTGAGGGACCCACAGCTGCTGGCCTCCTTATACTCTCTGTTCTGCTCTCAGGGGGGGAATGTTGTTAGAAACGGCCCCGGGAGGGCAGGCCTGTTGACTTGGCTGCAGAGCAGCAGGCAAGCGCTGGGCCTGGGCCCAACCAGGGGAGCAAGGCAGGCCGGAAGAGGAGGGGCCCACTGGTACCCCACACAGACATCCAGGTTGCTGGGTACATGGTGTCGGTTACGCAGTCACACAACCCCACTTCCTGGTGGCACAGCCTGGCCAACACAGGTGGGAGAGTGTTTGGAAATGAAGCCCCCTGAGCTCCTGTGTGGGCCTCCACCCCCAGGGTTGGTGAGGACTGGAAGTGGGGCAGGGCTAAGGGGAGGCAGCAGTGAACCAGAAATAGTGAGTCCTAGGGCAAGAGATCAACTCATGGGCCTTCTGGGTGGAAACTCAGAATATCATAGAACAGAAGGGACTAGAGCTCAGGTTTAGCCCCATCTCTAGCACTTAACGTCTTTTGCCTCAGTTTTCTCATCCGTAGAATGGGGAGAGGTGGTATCCGAGGTGAACTTTCTTACGTGCTTAGTCCAGAGCTGCCATTGTTCTCCAGCAAAGCAGGATGCTGAGCAGGGGCTCAGGGCTCATCCTTGGTGCCTCTCCCTATTCCAGTGCAAGTCTTTGCTGGTCCAGCCTGGCCCCGTGGCCCCACAGAAGAAGCCGCCTTATGGCCTTAGGCAAAATTACAAGGTAAAAATATTACTCTCTCATGTTTGTATCCTGCTTTGTAGTTCTTTGGCTTCACCCCTCATCTCCTTTGAATCCCTCATCAACTTTATGAGGTCAGCAAGGCGGGTCCTCCACTCCCAGAGGAAGAAAAGGAAATTACCACCTCTGGTGTCTTGCCAGAGGTCCTGTGGGAGTTAATTAGTGATGGAATTAAGATGCTTCGGGGACCCAGGCCCAGGGCTCCTCCTCTTTCCACATGTCCCTCCTGCCCCTCCTGTGTCTTTACTTCTTCCCTTCCCTTTTTTTTTTGTCTTTTGTCTTTTGTCTTTTTAGGGCCACACCTGCGGCATATGGAGGTTCCCAGGCTAGGGGTCTGATCAGAGCTACAGCTGCCAGAGCCACAGCAACGCAGGATCTGAGCCTCGTCTTCAACCTACACCACAGCTCACGGCAACACCAGATCCTTAACCCACTGAGTGAGGCCAGGAATTGAACCCCCATCCTCTTGGTTCCCAGTTGGATTCATTTCCGTTGCGCCATGACGGGAACTCCCCCTTTTTAAAAAAATTTTAAATTATTATTGTTTTTTCTTCCTTCCCATCTTAATGCGCATGGTCAGCCACCATCGCTCCCTTGCTTACCCCTCAACTCCCTTGCCTTCCTCCAGTTGCACCTTCTTCATTTGACTAAACCACCACCTTGCTTAAATCCATTTCTTCACCACCTCGGTGCCAGCACTGACCTGGCTAAACAGTGACTGCAGAAAAATCTGCAACCATACTGACTGATCTGACTTCAAATGCGTGACCATTACCCTCAAATAGACACTAATGCTGTCTGGAAACCACATGCCATCTCTCTAGTCACACTTTCAGCCACCGACCATGACCAGGAGTAGGAGTGCCAGATTTAGCAAATAAAAGAATTTTTTGGCCTTTTTTTTTTAGGGCCACACTGGCGGCATATAGAGATTATCAGGCTCGGGGTCGAATCGGAGCTACAACTGCCAGCCTACACCAGAGCCACAGCAACTTGGGATCCGAGCCGAGTCTGCAACCTACACCACAGCTCATGGCAACACCGGATCCTTAACCCACTGAGTGAGGCCAGGGATCAAACCCGCATCCTCCTGGTTCCTAGTTGGGTTTGTGAACCACTGAGCCACGAAGGGAACTCCAAAAAATAAAAGAATTTTATCGAGCAGTCTTATCCTGGAAGTAGTTGCTAATGTGGATTTTCTCTCACTGTGGCAAATGGGGCTTTTTCAGAGGCCTTCTCCTCGCAGTGTACAAGCCCATGAACCAGGATATCATACATATTCTGGTTTTGGCTCTGGACTGAAGTCTTCCCTCTCCTCTCCATAACTAAGGAGTTCCTGTCGTGGCGCAGTGGTTAACGAATCCGACTAGGAACCATGAGGTTGCGGGTTCGGTCCCTGCCCTTGCTCAGTGGGTTAACGATCCGGCGTTGCTGTGAGCTGTGGCGTTGCCGTGAGCTGTGGTGTAGGTCGCAGACGCGGCTCGGATCCTGTGTTGCTGTGGCTCTGGCGTAGGCCGGTGGCTACAGCTCGGATTAGACCCCTAGCCTGGGAACCTCCATATGCCGTGGGAGCGGCCCAAGAAATAGCAAAAAAAAAAAAAAAAGACATAACTAAGAAGCCAAGATCCCCAGATTGAAGATACAGCCAACAAACACTTCAAAAGTTAAGGAAGACTTGTCTACACTGGGTTGATCCATGAAGCTCTAGACTTCAGGAATTACTATTCAGATGGAAGGGCCCAACTCCAAGGAGCACTCCAACTCCTCCCAACTCGTCTTTGAATTTGGGCATCTCAGAGTTAACCTAGATAACACTAACTCTGGAAAGAATATTATCCTAATGGAAGGGAGAGGCAGGGGTCTTATGTAAGATGGAGTAAAGAGACTGAGATTTTTGAGAGCATATTAATGTATCTACGTAATAAAATGAGAGATGGTCAATACTCTTCATTCCTTCAACAAACATTTATTGAATGTCTTGGTGTTCCCTGGTGGCTCAGTGGGTTAGGGATCTGGCATTGTCACTGCTGTGGCTCAGGTGGCACAGGTTTGATCCCTGACCCAGAAGTTTCTGCATGTTGTGGGCTCAGTCAAAGGAAAAAAGTGGGAAGAGGGCGTTTATTGAGTGTCTGCTGTGTGCCAATCATCATTCCAGGTGCCAGAGATACAGTGGTGGACAAAAAGAGTCTGTGTTTTTAAGGATTACATTTTTGTGGGAAGATAGATAATACAATTTCAGATAGCAATAAACCCATGAAGCAAATAAAACAGGGAGTTCCTGTCATGGCTCAATGGAAACAAATCTGACTAGCACCCATGAGGAAGCAGTTTCGATCCCTGGCCTCGCTCAGTGGGTTAAGGATCCGGCGCTGCTGTGAGCTGTGGTGTAGGTCGAAGACGTGGCTCAGATCTGATGTTGCTGTGGCTGTGGTGTAGGCCAGCAGCTACAGCTCTGATTCGACCCCTTGCCTGGGAACCTCCACATACCATGGAGCCATGGGGGTGGCCTTAAAAAGCAAAAAAAAAAAAAAAAAATCAAAAAGCAGAAAAGAAAACAAAACAGGATAATGGTACGGAAAGAAACGTGGAGCTACCTCTGAGAAGGAGTGCTCCAAGAAGGTGATCTTTAAAGTGAGACTGGGAGTTCCTATCGTGGCTCAGTGATTAGCGAATCCGACTGAGAACCATGAGGTTGCAGGTTCGATCCCTGGCCTTGCTCAGTGGGTTAAAGATCTGGTGTTGCCGTGAGCTGTGGTGTAGGTCGCAGATGCAGGATCATGCGTTGCTGTGGCTCTGGCGTAGGCCGGAGGCTACAGCTCCAATTCGACCCCTAGCCTGGGAACCTCTATATGCTGCAGCAGTGACCCAAGAAATAGCAAAAAGACAAAAAAAAAAAAAAGAAAAGAAAAGAAGAAGAAGAAATGAAAAAAATTAAAAAAATAAAAATAAAGTGAGACTGAATGACATCAGCAAGATCTGGATCGGAGTGCTCCAGGCAGAGTGAATAGAGTACAAAGGAGCAAGCCTGACTGCTGAAGGAAAGGGAGGGAGAAAAGGAGCTATGCAAGCCGAGCTGGTAGGAGTTCCAGTCATGGCGCAGTGGAAACAAATCCAACTAGGAACCATGAGGTCGTGGGTTCGATCCCTGGCCTCGATCAGTGGGTTAAGGATCCAGTATTGCCGTGAGCTGTGGTATAGGTCACAGACGTGGCTCAGATCTGCTGTGGCTGTGGCTATGGCTGTGGCACAGGCTGGCAGCTGAAGCTCTAATTAGACCCCTAGCCTGGGACCCTCCCTATGCCATGGGGGCGGTCCTAAAGAGCAAAAAAAAAAAAAGATGAGATAGTAGAGGTAAAGGGGCCTGGGAAGGAGCAAGGGGAGGGTTTTAAGCAAGCATCATTGCCTACTTTGTGTTTTGTTCTAGAGAGATTATTGCAGCTGTTATGTGGAAAATGCATTATAGGGGTTCAAGAGAAGGAGCAGGAAGCTGCTTAGGAGGCTACAGCTAGGCAGGTGTCCAGAAATGAGAGGATGGTGGCTTGGACTAGGGTGGAGAATAGGGGGTGTAGCTGGGCTTGAAGTAATTTGATAAGAGATGCTAATGTGGGGTGTGCAGACCTACTGATCAGCTTTACCTGACACCCCCCCCGCCCCCCCCCCCGCCTCCACTTCTTTGCTGGCATGGTCCTGACTTTGTATAATTGTTCACCCTTCCACTTGCTCAAGGAAGATGGCCCTTCCCCAGACCTAAAGTTGGCCAATAGATGAGTCTAAACCCTTCCTGGTAATTCCATTCCTCCTTCCAGTGACTGGTTTAGGCATGAGGCCAGTGAGATATGAGGGAGAGGTTGCTAGGGTGTTTTAAGGAAAGGGTTTTCCCTGATAAAGAGCTGTGGGAGGAAACCTCTCTTTCCTGCCTTCGGATCCTGTCGTATGAGGGCATGATACTTGGAGCTGTCGCAGCCATCTTCTGATCAGGAGAGAAGATGTCACCAGCCCACTGAAGATGCCAGCCCAGAAAGCTGGAAATACCGGCCTTATTGGTAGCAACCCTGGAAACGCCCTATACTCATTTCTTGCCGGATGATAAATATCCCTTTTGTCGAAGCTGCTGGTACTTAGGTTTTCCATTACTTGCAGCCAAAAAAAATTCCAACAAAGAGGGGAAGAAGAGAAGGAAAGAGAGGAGAGGAACACAGGATGATCCTAGGTTTTTACTTAAGCACTTGGGTGGAAGGCGATATTGTGCGCTCAGACTCAGAAGCCGAGGACAGAAGCAGGTTTGGAGGGAGTGGGATGAGGGTAGGATGCTGAGAGTGCCTGGCACCGTCTCCTAGATCCCGTACATGTATGTGCATGTCTAAGAGTTTTCCATCTGTTAATATGGACTGTTATCTGCACACCCACCCAGAACTCATGGCCCTAATTCAGGGGGTCTGTATACATCCCAAGGAGATATCTACACACTCAGAGTCATGGACATATGTGCACTAGTGTGCACACTCAAATGTACATGCACAGTCAGCAGCAGGATCACTATTCCACTAACACACCCTGGGCACTTCTCCCTGTACCCTGGTCTTCTCTGTTTTCCTTTCTAGGAGGCCTGCTCAGGGACTGTGAACTCCTTGCTACAGGAGCAACATAAACGTGTGATGGGGTTGAGCCTATGATGTGAAATGCCGATAGACACTAGTCTTGTGTGCCAGGGAGACATAGAGTGATGAGGCCTGGGTGAACGGGAGGCGCGTGCATGGCTCATCCTGAGAAAGTAGCCACCACGCAGCTACCTTTGTTGCCCTAATGGTTTCCTATTGTGGCTGCAACAAATCGCTTAAAACTTAGAAGCTTAAAACAACACAGATTTATTATCTTACAGTTTTGGAGCTCAGAAGTCCAAAATAGGCTCGATAGGGATTGCAATATTATGATTTATATGAAAAATGTATATTTAGTTATTGGATGACCCCCCCCCCCCCCAAAATTACTTTCCTTTTTTCCTTTCTTTTCCTTACTTCTGCTTATTCTTTCTAGTTCTTTCTTTCTTTATTGTTCTTTCTTTTATTTGCTTTCTTGTCTTTCTTTCTTTCTTTATTTCTTTCTTTCTTTCTCTTTTATTCCTCTTTCTTCTTTCTTTCTTTTTCCCTCTTTTCCTTCCTTCCTTCCTTCCTTCTTTCTTTCTTTCTTTCTGTCTTTCTTTCTTTCTTTCTTTTTCCTTCTTTCCTTCTTTCCCTTCCTTCCTTACTTCCTTTTCTAAGGGCCACACCCACAGCATATGGAAGTTCCCAGGCTAGGGATCCAATCGGAGATGTAGCTGCTGGCCTTCACCGTAGCCACAGTAACATGGGATTCTAGCCAAGTCTGCAACCTACACTGAAGCTCATGTCAACACGGGATCCTTAACCCACTGAGTGAAGCCAGGGATTGAACCTGCCTCCTCAGGGATACTAGAAAGGTTCAATACCGCTGAGCCACAACAGACCTCCCAAAATATATTTTTTATATATTATTTGGTCTCTGTCCATTCCTCCTGGTTCACAGTTCCCCAAACCCTTAGAATTTCATAAGTGTTGAGAGCGATCTTTTGTTATGTTAATAACATAAAAGGTTGTTCTTTTGTTATGTTAACGAGGTGACTTCTGGACACACCTGAGGATGGGAGCTGCTTGCCAGGGGAGCCAACTGAGAGATAAGAGGGTTAGAAATTTCAGTCCTGCCACCCCCTTCCTACCTTCTGGGAGGGGAGGGCAGCTGGCGATTGAGTTCAATTATCAATGGTCAGTGATGAAATTAAATATGGCTATGAAATGAAGCCTCCATCAAAACTCGAAAAGATGGGGTTTGGAGAGCTTCCAGGTTGGTGAACACATGGAAGTGCTGGGAGAGGGTATGGAAGCTACGTGCCCCTTCCCACATACCTTGCCCTGTGCATCTTTTCTATCTGCTCCCCCTGGCTTATATCCTTTTATAGCAAACCAGTGATCTAGTAGGTAAACTGTTTCTCTGAACTCTGTGAGCCTCTCTAGCAAATTAATTGACCTCAAGGAGGAGGGGGTGGTAAGCCGGTGGGGTCAGCAGCTTAGGCAACAACCTGGGCTTGCAACCAGCATCTGAAGCAGAGGTGGGAGGACAGTATTGTAGGGCGCTTAACTTGTCGAATCTGAAGCCATCTCCAAGCAGAAAGTGCCAGAATTGAAGTGTATTCTCAAACACCCTGCTGGTGTCTGAGAATTGCTTGGTGCTGTGTGGGGAAGCCCCCTTCCTGACACTGGAATTGGAAATCTATTGAGGGATAAACCCAAGATGTTGACAGGGTCTTCCTTCTAAAGACTCTAGAGGAGAATCTACTTCTTGCTTTTTCCATCATCTAGAGGCTGCATACATTTCTTGACTCAAGGCCTCCTTCCACCTTGAAAGCCACAGCTCTGACCTTGGGTTCTGACTTCTTTCCTGACTCTGACTCTCCTGCCTCCCTCTCCCTAGTATAAGGACCCATTGGGCCCACCCAGAAAATCCGGAATAATCTCATCTCAAGATCTTTAACTTAATCACATCTGCAACATATTTTGCCACATGAGATAACATAGTCACAGACTCCAGGAATTAGGGTATGGACATCTTTGGGGGGTTATTAACAACTGCCTATCACAGTTGTTAAGTGGGAGTGCAGGTTTAGTATAGCCAGATCTTCCAATTCTTTTCAAAATAAACTAAAAATCTGGATTTTTTTTTCTTGCTTTTTAGGGCTGCACCTGTCGCATATGGAAGTTCCCAGACTAGCAGCTGAATCAGAGCTACAGCTGCCAGCCTACACCACAGCCACAGCAATGCGGGATCCGAGCCACATTTGCAACCTACACCACCGCTCACAGCAACACCAGATCCCTAACCCACTGAGAGAGGCTAGGAATCGAACCCGCATCCTCACAGATATTCGTCAGATTCTTTCCACTGCACCACAAAGGGAACTCCTAGAAATCTGGATTTTTACATGACTGTGCAGAAAAGAGTTAACATAGCAGGTCTGAGACTGCTGTCTGTAGAAAGTCCTGCTCACGAGATTGGCCCTTGGCTGGCATCTGGGAACCTGGATCCTATAATATTCCTGGTCAACAACTAACAGATAAGGACGGTTTATTGTACCTAGACGGTGTGCATAGATGATATGATTAATGCTGAATGCCTGCTTTTTTTCTATGAGTGGAATTTTGGTACGTGCAAGGCAGAGGTGCCCGTGACCAGCCCCCACTAAAACCTTGGGTGCTGAGTCTCTAACGGGCTTTTTTTTAGGCAGATACACTGCAGGGAACGGTCACTCCACTTTCATTTTGGAAGAAGAGTACACTCTGTGAACCTTATGGGAGGGAGAGGGCATAGATACCTTCAGATTCCACTTGTGCCCTGCCCCCTTATTATCCAGCTGAGTGCTGTTCCTACATCACTGTAATAAACCTGATCTGTGAGTTCACATTTATGGAGTCCTGTTGTGTCTGTCTAGCAAATCTCCTAACCTGGAGGTGGTCTTGGGGATGCTACACACAAAGATAATTCCTGATTTTTTTTCATATTCTAAATGCTAGGAAGATTAACACTGTGAAGGCCAAATAAAGCATTTCTGAGAGGGAACTTGGCCTCCAGGCTGCTAATTTGCAACTTCGAGCTTCTTAGCATTCTACCTCCATTTTAGTCCCATTTCTATAGTGAAACAATTCATCTGACACACACACTTAGCAAATGTTCACCATGCGCTAAGCACCATACTAGGGACTAGGGACACAAAAATGAAAAAGACACAATCCTGGAGTTCGTGTCATGGCACAGCAGAAACGAATCTGATTAGGTACCATGAGGTTGCAGGATCAATCCCTGGCCTCACTCAGTGGGTTAAGGATCCAGGGTTGCTGGGAGCCGTGTTGTGGGTTGCAGATGCGGCTCGGATCCCAAGTTACTGTGGCTGTGGCATAGACCAGTGGCAACAGCTCAGATTAGACCCCTAGCCTGGGAATCTCCACATGCCTCAGGTGTGGCCCTCAAAAGACAAAAGACAAAAAAAAATTAAAAATTAAGAAGTAAATGAATAAGACACAATCCTTATCTTCAACAAGGTTGCTCTGTAGTAAGAGGGACATGGACACGAATAACTGCAGCACGACATGCTACACACACTAAAATAAATGAATCAAATGCCTTAAGAGTCCAGACAGCTACATATATCATGCTTTGCTATTGTATGTTCACATCCCTCAAGTTCATCTGGTCCTCACGATCCGAAGTTATTAATCCCAGTTTTACAAAGAAAGAAGTTGAACCTGAAGGGCAAAGAAGCTTGGAGTTTTGCCTAAGATAGCTCAAGTCTCTTAAAATACTCAGGCTGCTGGGGTTGGGGTGCACAAGGGAAAAAAGAGGACCAGAGAAGGTCTGCAAGAGGCCATGTGGGGTTTTTTGTTTGTTTGTTTTTTGTTTTCCATTTAAATTATTTATTTATTGGAGTTCCTATCATGGCTCAGTGGTTAACGAATCCAACTAGGAACCATGAGGTTTCGGGTTCGATCCTTGGCCTCGCTCAGTGGGTTAAGGATCCGGCGTTGCCGTTGCCGTGAGCTGTGGTGTAGGTCACAGACACAGCTCAGACCTGGTGTTGCTGTGGCTGTGGTGTAGGCCAGCAGCTGCAGCTCTGATTCAACTCCTAGCCTGGGAACCTCCATATGCCATGGGATCGGCCCAAGAAATGGCAAAAAAAGAGAAAAAATATATTTATTTATTTAATGGTTTTTATTTTTTCTATATAGCTGGTTTACAGTGTTCTGTCAGTTTTCTACTGTACAGCACCAGTCACACATACATGTATACATTCCTTTTTCTCACATTGTCAGGCTCCATCATAAGTGACTAGATATAGTTCCCAGTGCTATACAGCAGGATCTCATTGCTTATCCATTCTAAAGACAATAGTTTGCATCTGTTAACCTCAAATTCCCAGTCCATACCACTCCCTCCCTCTCCCCCTTAGCAACCACAAGTCTGTTCTCCAAGTCCATGATTTTCTTTTCTGTGGAAAGGTTCATTTGTACCCTATATTAGATTCCAGATATAAGTGATATATCATATGGTATTTGTCTTTCTCTTTCTGACTTCACTTAGTATGAGAATCTCTAGTTCCAAATGCCATTATTTTTTTCCTTGTTATGGCTGAGTAGTATTCCATTGTGTATCTACACCACATCTTCCTAATCCAATCATCTGTTGATGGACATTTAGGTCGTTTCCATGTCTTGGCTATTATGACTAGTGCTGCAATGAACATACAGGTGCCATGTGCCTTTTTCAAGGAAAGTTTTGTCTGGATATATGCCCAAGAGTGGGATTGCTGGGTCATATGGTAGTTCCATATTTAGTTTTCTGGGGGTACTTCCATACTATTTTCCATAGTGGTCATGCCAATTTACATTCCCAACAACAATGTAGGAGGGTTCCCTTTTCTCCACACCCTCTCCAGCATTTGCTATTTGTGAACTTATTAATGATGGCCATTCTGACTGGTATGAGGTGGTACCTCATAGTAGTTTTGATTTGTGCTTCTCTAATAATCAGTGATGTCGAGCATTTTTTCATGTGCTTGTTAGCCATCTGTATATCTTCTTTGGAGAAATGTCTATTCGGGTCTTTTGCCCATTTTTCAATTGGGTTGTTGGCTTTTTTGCTGTTGAGTTGTATAAGAGTTGTTTGCATATTTTAAAGATTAAGCCCTTGTCAGTTGCATCGTTTGAAACTATTTTCTCCCATTCTGTAAGTGAGGCCATGTGTTTTGTAATCACCAAGGCTCCTTTGCTCTATAGAGACCATGACCTGCATTTCCCAAAGCAGCCTCATTATATGCCCTTGCCAGTTTTCTTTTTTATGAATGTCTTGTTCTCCCAACCACATGGCAAGTCTACTGGGAAAAAAGACTTTGTCATCTTTCATTGCATCCCTTGCTACACCTTGCCTAAGTAAGGTGTCAGTCAGCTATTTTGTTGGTAGAAAGTTGCCGTTGTTAGTTATTTTATCCTACTATGCTGTATACTCACCAGCCCTGGCCCTAAGAAACACTGTGATAGGAGAAGCAAGTGAGTCTTTTTCAAGCGACTAGTCTTGGAGACAGGTTTCTTAAGGATGTGCCAGTAGGCATATAGGGCACTTCTGATGACTTCCCCAGTGAAAGGAGACAGCTAGGAAATGTAAGGCACACAAAGGAAAGCAGACATAGTTTGAAAAGTCCATTCCTGCAAGAAACAGAAATGAAACATAAAAAGAGGGAAGCGCTTCAGTGAAGACGTCCACCTGAGCGCTGAGGGTGTTGAGATGCAAGTCACAGATCCTGCCCATGGTTTAGGGACAGAAGAGGATGGTAAAATCAAAATCAACCATAATGTCAGAATCTCCATTTTCTTTTTTTCCTCCTCAGAGTCAACAAACATTATGCTATCTCACGACAACGCGTTCTGGGCGGAATCTTGTCTCCTCTTCACCGGTGAAGATGCCAAGGACTCGGTGAGGTTAAGTCACTTGCCCAAGGTCATATAGGGCTCCAGCAGGAAAGCGGGCAGGTGGCCATGGCGAGGCCCAGCTAATAGTGACGGCTCTGATGACGGGACCTCTGACTCGCTGGCAGTCGGCTAGCACTGGCAGATTCTGGGGGTCGGCCCTCGCTGACAGATCGTGGGGCTCGGCTCTGCGGAGCAGCCGGAAGGATCGGCAACCTGGGGCTCAGGCTGTGCAGCTCCGGGTCCTCAGCCGCCCACAGGCATGGACGAAGGCCAGCGGTCCCCGCCGGGGACCATCAGGCCGCGTGCGGCTACAGAGGGATCCTGGGGGACGGGTCGAAGCCAGGCAGTCGGCCGGAGCCTTCAGGGAGGCGGGGCGGGGAGGGCACTGGCGAAGGCTGGGTGCAGCCACTTTGGAAAAACAGCCTCTACGGCACCCGGCCTAAGTCAGAACACCTGAGCGACAGGCGCCCGCATGATGCAGGTGCTGGCGAGACACGCCCTGGCACCGCGCCCAGCGTCCCAACCGCGGAGCTCGGGAGCTCGGAGTGTCGGCTCAAAACTAGGAGGGAAGGGTTAAAGCCCGGGTCGCTACTCCTAACCCACGTCCGACAGGTGAGCAACGCGGGCACGCTGAGGGGAGGGGACTCGCCGGGGCCCAACCCCTCCCGGCCGCCTACCCTCCGGGGGCGGGGCCTCTGGGCCGCCCAGCTATTAGTGGGCGGTCGGAGCGCGCGGGCCCGCCCCCCGCGTATAAGAGCGGTGCGGCACTGCAGCTAGCGCAGTTCTCACTGAGACCCGTCACCCGGACTCTACGTGAGACCCACCGCCCGGACTCACCATGGTGAGTGTGGCCCCGCCAGCATCGTGCCTGTCCCACAAGTGCCCCCTCTCTTTCGGAGACCCTCCCTCCCGGGATGCTCGGGGCCCTCCATTAGGAGTTCTAGGTCTTGCGGAGGTTTTTTTCTTGGGGGGGGGGGGTGCATTCTTTCCACCCCACCCCCTCCCCGTGACTTTGGGTGGGCAGCGTTGTCCACTTTCGGAGCCTGGGGAAGGAGGTGGAGTGGGGTGGGATTCTTCACTAGCAAATAGGAGTCCTCTGGAATCTCCTTCTGCTCTGCCAAGCATTTGTGCCCTAACCCTCCTGGGGGGAGTCACGAGGTCCCGCGCCCAGTCCTGTCTGCCGGCGAGGGAGACCCGTTCGGCTGCCCTCGGCTCCTAGCCTCCCACTCACTCCCTAGTCCCTGGAACTAACCCAACACGTGCTCGGGGCAAGAAAGTGGAAAGGGGTCAGATTACCTGGTCCACCATCACCTTTTCCTCCGACTACGTGAGCATCCCTCCTACCCTCATGCCTCCCACCCGTGACTCAGCACCCCTCTTCTGAGCCTAGAGGGGTGGCAAGAATGGGGTTCGGCCTCGGGAGGCGAGCCGGACTCTCTCCAACAGGAGTCCGGGTGCGCGGACGGGCAGAGACAGCTGGCGCTGAGCGAGAGCCACGGGCCGAGGCCAGGTTGGGGGGAGGGGAAAGAGGTGTGTGTAGGGGGTGGTATTTATAGCCCAGGGATGGGGGCCGAAATCCAATCCTCGCTTTCCGCTGGGATGTAACTTGAAAAGAATCTTAAAGGAGTACAAATGCAGGGCCGGAGTGCAGGATGGCGCTCACCCTGTCCAGGGCCAGGCGGGTTACCTCTGAGGCCTCACGGCAGGTTCCGCTTCCTCTTCTGGGTATTTGGAAACCGTCACCCCGCCATTTCGGTGTTGAAAAGGGAGGCTGCGCCGACCCTGCAGCTGCACCGCTTTGGCTCTTCAGAGGTTAATTTCAGACTGGCAGGGATGAGCCTAGGGCAGCGAGGGCCCCAGTGCCCACAACCCTTATTGCAGGTGCCTGCCGTTTTTTTGCTCTCTGCAATTTCAGTGCCTGCTCCGCAGTGGATGAAGGTGGTGAAGATACCCAGAGTGTGGGGGTGGAGGTGGGGAGAGCAGCCAGATGGGATTGATCCCCAGAGCCAGATAGGATTTAAAGTGGAGGAGGGCATCCTGGATGCTCATGTGGTCAGTTGATGCCAGACTGGAAGGCTGAGACACCCCTGCAGTCCGCAAGAATGAAAGGGGGCGAGGGTTATATGACATCCTAGTTGTTCATCCTCAAAGCAAAGAATTAATCAAGCAGGGGACTTCTAGCTACACACATTCATAGTTCTGGAAGACCTTCTGTTTCTTCTGTTGAGAGCTGGTTTGTGGGAGTAGGGATTGGGAACAGCTGAAAGATCACTTGTCCTTGTCTCAGTTACTGCAGTGTTCGCCTGTTTCCTATGCACTCGCCCTCTCCGTCCTCCCCGAGTGTCCTATGAATGTGGCGGGAGCATGCGGAGCCCTAGCTCTTACCTGACAAGGTCCCCACGGAGAAGCAGGCTGAGGAAGTGGCCTGCCCTACTGGGTGCCCCTAGTTGGGAAGTCTTATGCAGGGGAGCCTGGGCAAGCTGCCAGCCTCTTCTGACCTCTGCCCAGCCCCAAGCCTCCACTTTAACCAACTGAGTCATCCAAACTGGTAGGTGATAGGGTGGGAGAAAGGCTCATGAGGTAAGGACTTCTGTATGTGGGGCTTATGCTGTGTCCTCCCTCTCTATCCTTCAGCGTGAATGCATCTCAGTCCATGTTGGGCAGGCAGGTGTCCAGATGGGCAATGCCTGCTGGGAGCTCTACTGTCTGGAACATGGGATCCAGCCGGATGGGCAGATGCCCAGTGACAAGACCATTGGTGGAGGAGACGACTCCTTCACCACCTTCTTCTGTGAAACTGGTGCTGGAAAGCATGTGCCCCGGGCAGTTTTTGTGGATTTGGAGCCCACCGTGATTGGTGAGAGGAAGAGGGGGGTGGAATGGAGGGAATGGAAAGTGACTCTAAGCTTCTGTCTAGAGTGAGGGTGTCTAGACCTGGCTTTCCTGGCCCTGAAAACCCTTTGCCTTGCTAGACACTAAAGAAGGCAAGTTGATAGCAGACTGGCTGGGCAGCAGGTCTGGGTTTCTCTCACCCACTGCTATCTCAGGCTGGCAGAAGCATGAGCTCTTCCATACATCTGACCACATCTGACCACAGCTGCCAGGCTGGGGGACGGGGGGTCTGTGCTGAGCCCTGCCTTGTGGTTTGTGCCCTAACGGTGTGGTTTATGTCCTTCCAGATGAGATCCGAAATGGCCCCTACCGGCAGCTCTTCCACCCAGAGCAGCTCATCACTGGGAAAGAGGATGCGGCTAACAACTATGCCCGTGGTCACTACACCATCGGCAAGGAAATTATTGACCCGGTACTGGACCGGATCCGCAAGCTGGTGAGAATTTGGGATGGAAGGGAGGGAGCTCCTGAGATGATGCTGGTGGTCAGAAACAGTTTTTTTTTTTTTTCGGATCTGTTTCATGGGGTCATCTCTAATTGTACATGTCCCGGAGTCTGCTATGGCTATGGAACACTCATTAGTCTTACTTAGCCTTGACTCCTGAGGTGTTTTAGGCTTTTGTGGAGCCAGAAGATTTCCTCAGTGCTCTCCCCTTACCACATTGCTCTTTTCTTGCCTTTCAGTCTGACCAGTGCACAGGACTTCAGGGATTCCTGGTGTTCCACAGCTTTGGAGGTGGCACCGGCTCTGGCTTCACCTCGCTCCTGATGGAGCGGCTCTCTGTTGACTACGGCAAGAAATCCAAGCTCGAGTTCTCCATCTACCCTGCCCCGCAGGTGTCCACAGCCGTGGTCGAGCCCTACAACTCCATCCTGACCACCCACACCACCCTGGAGCACTCAGACTGTGCCTTCATGGTGGACAACGAAGCCATCTATGACATCTGCCGCCGCAACCTGGACATCGAGCGTCCCACCTACACCAACCTCAACCGCCTCATCAGCCAAATCGTCTCCTCCATCACAGCGTCCCTGCGCTTTGACGGGGCCCTCAACGTGGACCTGACGGAGTTCCAGACCAACCTGGTGCCCTACCCTCGCATCCACTTCCCCCTGGCCACCTATGCGCCAGTCATCTCTGCAGAGAAGGCCTACCACGAGCAGCTGTCGGTGGCAGAGATCACCAACGCCTGCTTCGAGCCTGCCAACCAGATGGTGAAGTGTGATCCCCGTCATGGCAAGTACATGGCCTGCTGCCTGCTGTACCGAGGAGACGTGGTGCCCAAGGATGTCAATGCCGCCATCGCTGCCATCAAGACCAAGCGCAGTATCCAGTTTGTGGACTGGTGCCCCACGGGCTTCAAGGTTGGTATCAACTACCAGCCCCCCACCGTAGTGCCCGGGGGTGACCTGGCCAAGGTGCAGCGTGCCGTGTGCATGCTGAGCAACACGACCGCCATCGCCGAGGCCTGGGCCCGCCTAGACCACAAGTTCGACCTGATGTATGCCAAGAGGGCGTTTGTGCACTGGTACGTGGGCGAGGGCATGGAGGAGGGCGAGTTCTCTGAGGCCCGGGAGGATATGGCTGCTCTGGAGAAGGATTATGAGGAGGTGGGCATCGACTCCTATGAGGACGAGGATGAGGGAGAAGAATAGAACAACTGCCTGGAGCCCACTCACTATGTTTATTGCAAAAGCATTTCGAAATAAACAGCCTCCTTGCGCGGTTTCTTGTCCCCTCTGTGAGTGCTTAAGCTTCTGCTGCCGTCCCCTTTTGTGCCGCTGCTATTTCTGCTGCTGCTTCCGCTGCTGCCCTATTTGCTGCTCATGACCCTTTCCCCTTCCATGGCTGAAGGTGAGACCTGCCAAGGGGTCCTTGCCAGGCCCAGGAAACATGATCCCATGTATGATCCTAGAGGCACCCACGATAAGGGGGGAAATGAGGACTGACTCCTGGACCTGTCTGTCCAGCCATGAGCTGTTAAAGGATACGAGGCTTCACTTCCTTTCCAAGTAGGAGTTTAAGCCCAGCAGTTTCTGTATCTGCGAGTTAGACTGCTACCCTATTCTCCCTGCTGCTCTGCATACACTGGCTTTGGAAGCGAGGCTTGGCCCAGACACCTCTGTGTGTTATAAGGCCTTGGGAGTGGGGCTGCGCTGGCCCAGAGTTCCTGGGCATGGAGCCTAGTCATAAGCTTGGGGGATGGGAGGGAACAAGGGTGATCTCCTAGGGTTGTTTGTGTCACTGCACCTCCCAGCAGCTTTGCAAAGCTCACTGTCTGTCTTGCCGCTTTGCCGGGGCCTAGGGCTGTGCCATTAAAAGTCAGGTTGTCTCCCGTTTGTGCTTTCTTTCTGGCCTCAGTCTCTGTGCCAGCTGGTGGGAGCCTCCTACCAGCACCCTGGGGGAAACCTCAACTTTGCTAATAGGCACCCCAGGACCCACACTGACGTCAGCATTTGGGGGTGGGCACAGTTGGGGGGAAGAAGCTTCAATCTAAGGAGCAGGCAATGCCAGCCCTGCCCTTGCCTCCCCTCCCTGGTGATTCAGGGACGCAGTGCCCTTCCCCAGGGAACAGGTTTCAAGCCCAGCAAAGGCAGGGCCCCTGTTTACTCAGCAGAGTAGGCAGGAAGTGGCAGCTGGATACTGCCATCCCACACTGGCCTCATTAATCATTAGCCATTAACCATGTGTGAACTAGAGCCATCTGGGAGTTCCCGTTGTGGCACAGTGGAAACGAAACCGACTAGTATCCACGAGGATGTGGGTTCAATCCCCAGCCTCACTCAGTAGGTTGGGGATCTGGTGTTGCCATGAGCTGTGGTGTAGGCTGACAGCTGTAGCTCCGATTCGACCCCTAGCCTGGGAACTTCCATATGCCGTGGGTGTGGCCCTAAAAAGCAAAAATAAATAAATAAAAGTCAAAGCTAAAAAAAAAAAAGAACCATTGGGAGAGATTTGGGGCCAAAATGGCTGCCATCTCCACTCCCCTTGCCCCCAGGCAGAGGCTGGGGACCTGTTGTGTAGCTGTCCCAAAGCTTCCTCAGGTGTCTCCACCCAGAAGCCCTTGCCTGGCAAACCAGCTAGGCTGCTCTGACTAAGCTACCCAGCCTTGGGAATGAAGGGAAGAATGAGTGTGCCTTTAGTGGGACCTGGCCCCAGTTCTGGGCATGGAAGCCAGCTTAAGCCAGAGGAGCTTGAAGTTTTCGACTAAGACAAGCTGGGAGAACTGTCTACTGCCAACCAGCCAGATCTCAGGCAGGTACACCTGCCTCCGTACGTGGAGTGATGAAGTCACACCGGTGCTGATGCTGCACCAGTCCCTCTTTTCTCCAGGCTCTTCCCTTGGAAATGGCAACCGGACTTCCGTTCCCCCTGCACCTCTTCTCTCACTCCATGAACAACGAGACTAAGGTCACATCAGGCTGCTTTTACTTTATTCTCCTATTGATACATTCTCCTGCACCCAGATTTGGAGGCATATCATGATATAAGCTCAGCAGACCTGCAGAGCCTTTACCAGATTCTATCAGTTTCCCTTACTCCAGCCCCGACCCTTATCCACCCCCACTCAGTCAAGCCCCCTGTCGAGGTGTTGCTCTTTGGGGTAACAGAGCATAGACAGATGCAGAAGACTGAGCTGACTGTCCCCACCCCCGGCTGCCCCAACCACAAGAGAGGGGTCCTGGATAGAAAGGATGGAGACTCCACTGAGGGATGGAAGCTTCTTCCCAAGGCACAGAGGCCACCTTCTCAACGCGGCCACTGGTTTGTTCAGATTTGGGTAGTGTGCTGGCCCTGAGCAGGAGGCTGCAGTGCCTCCAACTGACTCAGGAGGAAAGGAATGTGAGGGCGCTGCTGGGGGTCCACGGTCATCATCATGGTCAGCAGCTGCCGCAAAGCTGAGGAATGCCTGTAGGAGGAGGAGGGCAGGGTCAGGAGGGCAGCCGACCCCTGTTCTAGGGCTCCAGCCCCGCTAATGGCAGGGAGGAGTCTGAAGTGCTCACTGCCCCCCTTCACTGCTCACCTGGGGCTCTGCGGGATGCTGAGCTGGTTCTGCACAGCAAGGGCCACGCTGTCACCCTTCTGGAACACCATGTCATAAGGGCCCTCCCCAAACATCATGGCATAGAGCACGCATCCTAGGGACTGAGCGTAACTTGGTTATTCCTTGCACCAACAGAGGTGATACCTCTCCTCTGAATTCTGCAGTGAAAGGAGACTACAATAGCTAAAAAGAATAACCGACCTCAGTCATGTGACACCACCAGGGCCCAGAGCAACTGCCAGTTAGCTGGAGGCCTCTGCAGCCCTGACACTTAGCGGTCCTCGCCCTGTTCAAAGGGCGGGATTATACCACTTCCTGAGCAACTGAGCAGAGTCTCAGCAACAGTCCCCAGGAAGGAAGTTGAGGGGGGATGAGGACATACATGGTTCCTGGGCCCCTTGGAACCAACTAGAAACCAAAGACTTGCTCCTCAACTCCACAGTAGGTACAGAGCAGCACCCCTTCCCACCCCGAATTCCCACCCACATGCTCCTCACCCAGACATCAGTCCGCTCGTCGATGACACAGTGGCTCTGCACAGAAAAGAGCTCCGGGGCTCGGTAGGAGATGGTGCACCGCTGGGCTGCCCAGTCCTGGAACAGTGGCCCCAGAGCTCAAAAAGTGGGGCACAGGTCATGGTCATGTGACCAAACTGGGGCATGCAGTTTGGGGAACAGGTGGGCAAAGGAACCTGGAGACTCTTACCTGCAGGGCCAGAGCCTGGCGGGAGCCCTCCACGTGGATGCACGCTTGATTCATGGAACCCAAGTCCATTAAAACTGGCTGCCCCTCATCTCCAAGCAAGATGTTTGTGGGCTTCAGGTCCCTGCAGGGAAATGGAAATGATCTGTGAGCAGCCCTGGACAGGGAGGCTGGACTCCTAGGGGGACAAAACAACCGTGGGGGCTGTTCCTTGGGAGGAGTGCAGAGACCTCTCATTTCTCTTGATGAGGCTCTTCCTTTCTGCCCAGCAAGTACACGGGAGCCTCCCACTGACCTGTGGGCATAACCCTTGGCATGAATGGCCTCAAGGCCTCTGCAGATACCCAGCAACAGCCGAAGGATTTGCTCTTCAGTTAGGAAGTTGCCTTTGTCTTTCAGCTTTTCTATCTCATTCCACAGCGTGCCTCTCTGCAAAACAAGTTTCCCCACAGTTGAGGTTTTTGAGCCTCTGCTCCTTCAGCCTGATCCCTTCCCTATGCCAAAGACCATCAACCCTTTCACCGAACACCACACAGTCCCATCTGGGTCCCTTAAACCCCAAATCTGAAGTGGTCAAACCAGGACATGACCTCTGCTTCCAAACGTGCTTGACCGCTCACAAAGCCCTTGGCAAGTGGCTCTGTTGCAACCCCCTCCATAGCCAGGAGACTTTCTGACCTTGAAGAAGGGCAGCAGCAGCCAGGCCTCATGTTTAGTGCCTCGCTCCCTCAGACAATAAGCCACAAGGCGAAGGATGTTGGGGTGATGGAAGAGGCGGTGCATGTCTGCTTCTCGTTGGGCCTCCTCCCGGTCCTGCTGCTCATGACACAGGATTCGCTTCAGGGCGTAGAACTGTCCATCACGTAACCCCTCCACTAGGTCCACATAGCTGAACCCACTGTCGGCCAAAGGGGTCAGTGAAGGACCATGATCATCACCCATACTGCTTAAACCCAGAGGAATTCCCTGGGGAGAAGAGGGGAGTGTTGTTCCCATTTAGTAGCAACCTTCCCAAGGTGTGTCTCTAAAAAGAAGTCTGAGCTCAATAGCAGGGACAGTCATCTTTGTGGTCCTACGGTCTTAACACAGTGCTCTGCACAAGATAGATGCTCAATAAATATTAAATAAATCACAGTCAATATTTATCAAGTGCTATGAACCAAGCAGTAGGTGAGACGTTTGATATGCATGATCTAATTTAATCCTCACAGCCCCACCAGGGAAGCATAATTAGCTCCAATAAGCAGAGGGAAAAAACCACGGCTTATCAAGGTAATACATGGCGAATCTAGGAGGCCTGGCTCCACAATCCACTTTCTTGACCACCACGTAGCTGGGCTCTGTCAGGTGAGTTAGAGGCTAGAGAGAAAACCTTTATGCCCGGATCATGTGCAGACTGATGTCCTTCAAATACCCTGGGGACCAGCAAAGTGATTTTCGAACACTCACCCCTCCCCCAGTTTCTGGATGAAGAGGTAGCGCTTATTGTCAATGATGACAGTTCCCCGAGAGCAGACACACAGTGCATGGCCCATAGTGTTTCAGTCATTCTCTTCAAGGACGGTCTGAGGCTGCCAAAGGGTTCGTCCAAGTTAAGTGGTCTTTTTCAGGCAAGGTGCTGGAGGTCCAGCGGATCATGCTGGAAGGAAAGGAATGGCGGGGTCGGGGGCCGGGTTCAATCCAGAAGACCCCCTGAAATGCCAACGTGGAGCGCTCAGGCCCAGGTCTCGGAACCTAGAGAAAACGCGCCCTGGCCGCGCACTCCAAGAAGCTGAGGCCAGGGGGCTTAAAGCAGGCCTTGCGCCGACTCCCAGGCCGCTTCCTCCCACCCCGGCCCATCTTTGGGCGGCCCCTATTCCCACGCCCGTCTGGCCTCAAACGCAGGGACTAGGGTAGTTCCAGGGGGAGATGCGAGTCCCGTGCCCACCCCTTGCAGAACCCTCCCCAGGTCTTGGCGCGCAGAGCGCCCGGCGGGCAGGCCAGGAATCCCCACTAACCTGTGCTAAGCTGGGGGGTGGGGAGCGTCAGGGACCGGAAGCATCGGTTACGTCACCAGTCCGCGCCGGCGTAACGGCCCGCGGTATCCTAGCAACCGCCTGGCACTCGGACGATGCGGGGGCGCAGAGCTGAGAGGCCAGGGGCTGGCTAGGCCTGCCGGAGGACGGGTCCCAGGACCCGGGTGAGGGTTCCACGCCTGGCCTTCAGTGGGGGTCAAGACGCGGACACCTACGCCAAAGGGGAGTAAAGCCGGGCTCGGCCCCGAGCCCCCAGGACCTCCATCTCCCAATGCCGGAGGTAGGAGGCCTCATACCTCCCGCGCTGGGTGACTGACTAGTGTCAAGCCCGGAGGGGGATGCTCAGAGGGGCGGGTGCTGGCGGCCTGGACCCCTGGAACTCTGATCAGTACAACCTTGGGGCCTCTTGCCTGTATCCCATTACCATAGCCTCAGTGGTTAAGAGCTCAGGCTAAGGTCTGAATCTTGTCTTAATAGTCCACTAGTTGTGTGACCTGGATGAGTTTATTTAACCTCTCAGAGCCTCACTTTCCCTAACTGTAAAATAGGTATATAGTGCCTAAGGTTAAGTGCATGAACTGTGAGGCCAGAATGCCTTGTTGAAATCCCAGCTCTACTAAGCTAGTTGTATGACCTTGGACAGGCTACCTACTATTACTACCCCTCAGTTTCCTCATCAGTAAAATGGGAATGATAATAATCTACCTCACTGAGTTGTCTGAAGATTACAGGAGTGTAAAGTGCTTAGCACATATTTGATGCAGAGCCCTCAGTCGTGTCAACAAGCAGAAATAATAGGTATTATTACTACCCCGATCCTCGCATCCCCGGCTTGGGACTTTGAAGACATGAGTAGTGGAAATTCACAAATTTCCAAGCCTTGGAACCAAGCAGTTGTCCTTGATGTCTTGCCAAGTCAGGCAGGCAGGGATAGATTGGAAAGAGGAACACATGCACAAAAAGATAGGATGACCTGGATGGTTTCTTGCTGAAAGAGGACTTTCCAGGAGAAAGATCCCTCTTATAACCTGGTCCCCTGACCCCTGCACATTCTGGGAAGATCTTCCTCTGGTTTCCCTCGATTCTGAACCTATTTTGGTCCCCTGGTTCTGACATTCATCTAAATTTAACATGCTCTATGGTAGGCCCTGTGCTAGAAGCAGAGGATTCAGGATGGACAAGGCCCTCCCCACCCTCAGGGGGCTCAGGTAGTAGAGCACTACTTCTCAGTCTTGAATGTGCTCAGGAGCACCTGGAAATCTGGTTAAAATACAAGTTCTGTTTATGTGCTTCAATACAGTTTATATTTTTAAATCAAAAACAAAAACAAAAATGCTAGAGCTCCCATCGTGGCTCAGTGGTTAACAAATCGAACTAGGACCCATGAGGTTGAGGGTTCAATCCCTGGCCTTGCTCAGTGGGTTAAGGATCCGGTGTTGCCATGAGCTATGGTGTAGGTTGCAGACTCGGCTTGGATCTGGCGCTGCTGTGGCTGTGGCATAGGCTGGCAGCTACAGCTCCAGTTAGACCCCTAGCCTGGGAACCTCCGTATGCCGCAGGTACAGCCCTAGAAAAGACAAAACAAAAAAAATACAAATTCTGATTCTATAAGTCTGAGGTAGAATCTGAGACTCTTGAATTCCTAACAAGCTCCCAGGTGATGTTAATGCAGCTGGTTCATGAACTGCACTTTGAGTAGCAAGATGTGGAGGATTTTTACAATAACTAATAGAGTAACGGATGGCTGCAAGCTAGAGACAAAGTCCAGACTGACCGCCTGGCAACTTGAGGTGATCTCCGCCCACTTGCTCCCTGCGGTTCCCTCCCAGGAATCTGCCACGTGACAGTCGGACCACCGTCTCTGAAGAGCCCTGAAAGTGCCATGGCTCCCGAGAAGCCTTTCTGCCTACCCTTCCTGCTGCTGCCGCTCCTGACGCTGCTGCTGCCGCCCCAGGTAAGATGAGAGGATCAAACCAGCCAGCTGGGTGCAGTGGGACGGGATCGGATCTGATGTAGGAGAAAACGAAAGTGAAAACAAAACATTGGGAGGGACTCGTTCCATCTCCTCCGTTCTTGACAGACGCTGACACCGACCCGCCCCCCCCCCCCCCCGCCCCCCGACTCCAGACTCCTGCTGAGCATGGTCTCTCCCTTTGCAGGCAGACACTCGGTCGTTTGTAGTGGATCGGAACCACGACAGATTCCTCCTGGATGGGGTCCCGTTCCGCTACGTGTCGGGCAGCCTGCACTACTTCCGGGTACCGCGGGTGCTTTGGGCAGACCGGCTTTTCAAGATGCGAATGAGTGGCCTCAACGCCATACAGTTGTAAGAAGTGCTCACAAGAGCCGTGGAAGGGTGGGATTTACACTTCTTACCACCCCCTTAAGAAGGGGATCGCGACAGGAAGATTGGCTGGGTATGAGAGGGGTTCTAGCTCCCGGGCCTCCAGGCTAAGGGTGGGAAAGGGCAGGCCAGGACCTCCTTCCAACAGCTTCCTGGAGATTCCCTGCCAGGCCTTCCCAGCATCTCCCCACCTTGGGCCCTGTTAACCTCTTCCTTTCTCAGTTATGTGCCCTGGAACTACCATGAGCCAGAGCCTGGGGTCTATAACTTTAATGGCAGCCGCGACCTCTTTGCATTTCTGAAAGAGGCAACTTTAGCGAACCTGTTGGTCATACTAAGACCAGGACCTTACATCTGTGCAGAATGGGAGATGGTGAGTTAACTGGAGAAGGGATAGAAACAAAGCCACCCAAGTGGGGTTCCTAGACTCCTCCCATCTGCCCCCACTCTAGGGCCACTTCCATGACTATACACTCAACTTCCTCCCCTTCTTACCTCCCCTTCTCCACCCCCAGGCATCAAAACCCACACAGTTCTTTGTTGACTTTGTGTTTGTCTCAGGGGGGTCTCCCAGCCTGGTTGCTTCGAAAACCTAAAATTCACCTGAGAACCTCAGATCCAGGTGAGTTGAGACAAAAGATCTGACACAGAAAAAAGCAAATGACAACAAAATAGGTCATTTGGGTGCCCCAAACAGATGAGACCATCCTCTAACTGGACATCATTCATTTAAATATTTGAGTGTTTTTGTCATGCCCGGCAGGATGCTAGGAACTGGGGGACCAGACAGACCCAGTCTGGAAGAAATATTTTTAAAAAACAACCCCAAAGCCCTTAAGATTATTGCAAACTATAAAAATAGTAACAATGGAGTTCTTGTTATGGTGCAGTGTAAACAAACCTGACTGGTATCCATGAGGATGCAGGTTCAATCCCTGGCCTCCCTCAGGGGGGTTAAGGATCTGGCATTGCTGTGAGCTGTGTTGTAGGTCGCAGGTGTGGCTCATATCTGGCATGTCTGTGGCTGTGGCGTAGGCCAGCAGCTGTAGCTCTGATTCAACCCCTAGGCTGGGAATTTCCATATGCCTTGAGTGCGGCCCTAAAAACAAAACAAAACAAAAACAAATAAATAAAATACTACACAAGAAAATAGACAAGGAGTTGATATAGTGAGGAACAGAGAGGGCCTCTTTTAGGGAGGGAGGTCAGAAAAGACTTTTCTGAGATGACATTTCAGTTGACTCTAGAAAAAGGAAAGCACTCGTCATATGAAGAGTGAGGTTAGAACAAGCAATTAGAAGGAATGGTATCTTCTAAGGCCCAGAGATGGGAAGGAACGTAGCATGGCTGGAGCACAAGGTGAGGAGAGTAATATGTTATGAAATGGGAGCTAGATAGGGACTTAATGCAGGACCTTACAGGCCATTGTAAGGGGCTTTTTTTTTTTTTTTTTTGTCTTTTGTCTTTTTAGGGCTGCACCCTTGGCATATGGAGGTTCCCAAGTTAGGGGTCTAATCAGAGCTGTTGCTGCCAGCCTACATCAGAGCCACAGCAACACCAGATCCAAGCCATGTCTGCAACCTACACCACAACTCAGGGCAATGCCGGATCCTTAAACCACTGAGCAAGGCCAGGGATCAAACCTGCAACCTCATGGTTCCTAGTCAGATTCATTTCTGCTGCACCAAGACGGGAACTCCAGGGGCTATTTTATTATAAGCACAGAAGTCATTGAAAGAGTTTCACCAGGCATATCTGATTTGTTTTCAGACTGCGTTCAGATGTGGAAAATGGACTGAGGGGAGCAAGGGTGGAGATGGAGAAACTAATTGGGAGACTATAGCTGTAGCTGAGGAGAGAGGAGGTGGCTCCTAGATTGTGATAGCATTGGACATGGAAAGAAGAGGACAGAATTGAGCTATAGGTGGGAGACAAAAGTTATCAGGACTCGACTGATAGATTTTGATGAGAAAGGGGTGGGGGCAGTGTGGGTAGGGGTGGGAAAGAAAGGAATCAAGTTTCTGGCCAGTCAAGGTAGTGGTGCCATGTACTGTCTTAGGAGAGATTAAAGAAGACTAGGGGTAACAAAGGAACAAGTGTTTTGGGGAAGTAATAACTCTATGCTGGCCATGTTAAATTTTTATCCTGTCACACTCCAGGGAGGATATTAAGTAAGCCATGGGATGTGTGAGTGTGGAGCTTCGGAAGAGGTCTGAGCTAAAGGTATAAATTTGGGAGTCATCAGTCTAAAGATGGCATATAAATCCATGGGTACTGAGACATCACCTAGGGAAAAAGCATAGAGAAAGAAAAGGTGAGAGGCCCAGTATTTCAGAAAGTTTGGATTTAATTTCAGGTGCAAATAGGTCATTAGAGCAAGGGAATAATTCTATCTGCTTTACACCTTTTAAAAAGATTGCAGATGGGGAGTTCCCGTCGTGGCGCAGTGGTTAATGAATCCGACTAGGAACCATGAGGTTGAGGGTTCGGTCCCTGCCCTTGCTCAGTGGGTTAACGATCCGGCATTGCCTTGAGCTGTGGTGTAGGTTGCAGACGTGGCTCGGATCCCGCGTTGCTGTGGCTCTGGCGTAGGCCGGTGGCTACAGCTCCGATTCAACCCCTAGCCTGGGAACCTCCATGTGCCGCGGAAGCGGCCCAAGAAATAGCAACAACAACAGACAAAAGACAAAAAAAAATACAGCGGAAAAAAAGATTGCAGATGGAGTTCCTGTTGTGGCGTAGTGGTTAACAAATCCGACTAGGAACCATGAGGTTGCGGGTTCGATCCCTGGTCTTGCTCAGTGGGTTAAGGATCTGGCATTGCCGTGAGCTGTGGTGTAGGTCGCAGACTCGGCTTGGATCTGGCGCTGCTGTGGCTGTGGCGTAGGCCAGTGGCTACAGCTCCGATTAGACCCCTGGCCTGGGAACCTCCATGTGCCGTGGGAAAAGGCAAAAAGACAAAAAAAAAAAAAAGATTGCAGAGTTCTCTTGTGCAGTGGGTTAAGGATCCAGCATTATCACTGCTGTGGCGTGGATTCAATCCCTGGCCCGAGAACTTCCACATGTTGTGGGTATGGCCAAAAATAAAATAAAATTTAAATTTAAAAATTTTAAAAATAGGGAGCTCCCGTCACGGCTCAGTGGTTAATGAACCCAAGAATTCGGGTTCGATCCCTAGCCTCACTCAGTGGGTTAAGGATCCGGTGTTGCCATGAGCTGTGGTATAGGTCATAGACTGGGCTCGGATCCAGCATTGCTGTGGCTGTGGCTGTGGTGAAGGCCGGCAGCTGCATCTTTGATTTGATCCCCAGCCTGGGAACCTCCATATGCCATGGGTGAGGCCCTAAAAAGACAAAAGACAAAGAAAATTAAAAAAAAAAAAAAAAAGTTTATGGTCTTAAGTCAAAATGCCTATAGCTGCTGAGGACTCTCCAGGTGCTATTTGACTTCTTAGGGTGCTGGAGGGCTTTATGCCACTTACAGCATTTCCCAACCTCAATTGTCTATGGTGTATATTTAAAATGATAAAGTATCGCTAGAACACTGACGTGTAATCTCTGTTTTCTTAAGAAAATCAGTGACCCCTTCATTGCTAAATCTGAGATGATTTTTCAGGCCTTGTCCTCCTTGACCGGTCAGCAGCATTCAGTACAGTTGCTCACTTTGCTCTTTGAAATGCTCTTCTCTTGGTTTCCACACTTTTTGGCCCCACCCTTCCCCCTGCAATCTTTCCGACCACTCCTTCTCAGTCTCTTACTGGTTCTTCTGCATTTCCCTTTCCACTAAATGCTGGGGTGTCTCAGGGCTCAGGCCTTGGGCATGTCTGTCTTTATTTCCTTTATGATGTCATCCATTTCCATGGCTTTAAATTCCATCTAATAGCTGATGACTCTGAAATATGTATCTCCAGTCAGGACCTGCTAACTTCCCAAAACGTATATCCACCTGTCCACTTGACTTCTGCCCTTGGAGGTCTAAAAGGCATAATGCTACAGCTAAGGGCCTCCATACAAGTTGTTCGTATCATCTCCGTATCTCCGTATCGCAGTTAATGGCAAATCCATTTTCCAACTGATCAGACTAAACATTATGGTGGAACTCTTCACAGCTGTCTTTCTCTCACACCCCTCATTCAGCCCATCAAAAAATCCCATCAGCTTCATTCTTAAAATATACTGAATTCTATTTCTTTTCATCACCCCCACTGCCACCATGTAGGTCCATACCACCTCTTCTCAGCTGTATTACTTTGCTTTTTGGGTGGCGGGGGGGGGGGGGCCCGCACCTGCCGCATATGGAAGATCCCAGCCTAGGGGTCACATTGGAGCTACAGATGCCGGCCTATACCACATCCATAGCAACAAGGGATCCTAGCCGTGTCTTTGACCTCCACCACAGCTCATGGCAACACCGGATCCTTAACCCACTGAGTGAGGCCGGGGATCAAACCCGCATCCTCATGGATTCTAGTTGGGTTCTTTAACCACTGAGCCACGAAGGGAACTCCCTCAGCTGGATTACTTAATAGCTCCCAACTGGTTTCCCTTCTCTGCTCCTCCCCCATGTAGTCTATTCTCAATTCAGCAGTTACTATGATCCTATTAAAAGATAAGTATACAAACTTTTTTTTTTTTGGTCTTTTTTTTTTGTTGGGGAGGGCCACACCCGCAGCATATGGAGGTTCCCAGGCTAGGGGTCGAATTAGAGCTATAGCTACCAGTCTGTACCACAGCCACAGCAACACAGGATCTGAGCTGCATCTGTGACCCACACCACAGCTCATGGCAACGCCAGATCCTTAATCCACTGAGGGAGGCCAGGGATCGAACCTGCATCTTCATGGATACTAGTCAGATTCATTTCCAGTGAGCTACAATGGGAACTCCTACATACGTACTTTAGATCATGTCATCTCTCTGCCTAGACCTCTCCAGTATTTTCTCATCTCATTCAGAATATGAACCATGGATTCCTTAAAATGGTCTACTAGGTCCTACCTAAAAGGCCCAGTCACCTCCCTGACCTCTGCTCTTCTTTTTTTTTTTTTTTTTGTCTTTTTGCTATTTCTTGGGCCGCTCCCATGGCATATGGAGCTTCCCAGGCTAGGGGTCCAATCAGAGCTGTGGCCACTGGCCTACGCCAGAGCCACAGCAATGCGGGAACCGAGCTGCGTCTGCAACCTACACCCCATGCAGCTCACGGCAACGCCAGATCGTTAACCCACTGAGCAAGGGCAGGGACCGAACCCACAACCTCACGGTTTCTAGTCAGATTCGTTAACCACTGCGCCACTCCAGGAACTCCATCTTCTCTGCATTGTTCACACTGGCTTCTGTGCTGTTCTCCAGACCCACCAGGCACGTTCCTGTCTTGCGGCCTCTGCGCATGGCACTCCCTCTGTCTTCCTGCACAGCCACCTCGGTGGGGCCTTCCCTGGGCTAACCTCTGAAATTTAAACTCCTTCCACCTCACCATTTTATACCTTCCTTCCCTGCCTTTTCTCCTTGGCACTGGCACACTACATATTTTAGCTACTTATTTAATTCAGCGCTTCCCTCACTGGAAGGGAAATCCCACAAGGGCAGAGATTTTGGTCCATTTTGGTCCATTCTGTATCCCTAACACTTAAAACAGTACTTAGTGCAGTCAGCACCCATAAAGATTTGTCGAATGGGATTTCATGTACGCTTGGATTAAAGGAGGCAGTACAACCTGGGCTTCCTTTATATAGAACACAAAATATAAAGGAATTAAATGTTTTAAGAATATACAAAACATTTTACATTTTGTTTAACTCCTATCTATAGGAGTTCCTGTGTGGCTCAGCAGATTAAGGATCCAGCCTTGGCACTGCAGTGGCTCTGGTCACTGCAGTGGCACTTTTGCATGCTGCAGGTGCAGCAAAAAAAAAAAAAAAAAAAAAAAAAAAAACCAAAAAAAAACTCACAAGAAAAGCTGCTTTGTTTCCTATGCTCAGGTTTAAATATATAAGTGCTTAGGGTTGAGAGTTTCTTCTGACAAATCCCCGCTTCGCAGGTGTAGTTGTGGACCTGTAGTTGTACGTGGGATGCAAAGTGCAGCCCAGAGTTCAGGCAGCACTGAAGTCGCTAGTACTGATGCTGGGGGTGGGGGCCGAGGAGGTGACGGTGCCCTAGTGAGCAGTGCCCTGCCCCTTCCTCTAGACTTCCTGGCCGCAGTAGACTCCTGGTTCAAGGTCTTGCTGCCCAAGATATACCCATGGCTTTACCACAATGGAGGCAACATCATTAGCATTCAGGTACACGTGACAAGTTGACTGGGCTGGGGGACGGAGGGGCCCGTGTCCTTACCTCCGCTTTTCCTTTCCTGGGGCAGGTGGAGAATGAATACGGTAGCTACAGGGCCTGCGACGTGAAGTACATGAGGCACCTGGCTGGGCTCTTCCGTGCGCTGCTGGGAGACAAGATCTTGCTCTTCACCACAGACGGGCCCGAAGGACTCAAATGCGGCTCCCTCCAGGGACTCTATACCACTGTAGATTTTGGCCCAGGTCTCCCGAGCAAGGGTTCGGAGTGAAGTCTGGGGAAGGGGTACCTGTTCCATGTTGTTTAGCTGCCACCTTTGCCTCCTTCCTGCAGCTGACAACATGACCAAAATCTTTGCCCTGCTTCGGAAGTATGAACCCCACGGGCCACTGGTGAGGAGCCAGAGGGGAGGGCAGACTAAGCAGAAGTCAGCGTGGGGAATGGCTTGAGCATGGTTCCCATCTCACTCATAGCTCCTTTCACTTCACTCTAGGTGAACTCTGAGTACTACACGGGCTGGCTGGATTACTGGGGCCAGAATCACTCCACACGCTCTGTTCCAGCTGTAACCAAAGGACTAGAGAAGATGCTAGAGTTGGGAGCCAGTGTGAACATGTAACTGGAGACACTGGGGCCAACGTGAATCTGTAAGTGGGTGTTGGGGATGAAAGTTAAGATGCAGTGGGTCAGCTTTTACCTTTCCCTCCACTGCCCCCACTTCAGGTACATGTTCCACGGAGGTACCAACTTTGGATACTGGAATGGTGAGTCCGGATGGTCCCTGGGGTGGAAGCAGGGGGGCAGCAAGGAATTCACATCTGGGGGCTGCATGGATTAGGATATCTAGAAGCAGGATATGGGCACCCCTGCCCCTTCTGACAGCAAAATCCTCTGCGTGATCGCTTAGTGCCTGTCCTCTGCAAGATACACTGATTTAATGAAATTGGTCTGACCCCAGGTGCTGATGAGAAGGGACGCTTTCTTCCGATCACTACCAGCTACGACTACGATGCACCCATCTCTGAAGCAGGGGACCCCACACCTAAGTTTTTTGCTATCCGAAATGTCATTAGCAAGGTGCCCTACCACTTCATTAAGCACCAAAGGCTTTTTATGGACTTGAGGGGAGGGAGTGCCCAAATTGTTTGTAACAGGGTCCCATAGATCAGTAGTTGTCTGGGCCAGAGAGCCCCCTGAGCATCCCCCGGCAGCATTTCGCACCCACCCAAACGGGACTGCCTGGGGAGATACACACAAATATGTGCAAAATTAGAAACTTCATGGCCCCTGAAGCCCTTCCCTGAACCCCTGGTTCAGAACCCTGCATGGGGTCTTGGAATAGAGGGGCTTGGTGTGGTCTTCCTATGGCTCCTGAGAGAATTTGGGCTCAGTTCCAGGAAGTTCCCTTGGGACCTTTACCTCCCCCCAGCCCCAAGATGATGCTTGGACCTCTGACCCTACAATTGGTAAGCTCCTCCCCAATTTCTCATTCTATCCCTTTATTCTCTAAATAGCCTAACCTGTCCTGCCCTGTATTCTGAAACTTCCCTCTTATTCTGATACTTCCCCCTTATTCTAATAGGATGGGGATTTGCTGGCTTTCCTAGATTTCCTATGCCCGCAAGGGCCCATCCATTCAATCTTGCCAATGACCTTTGAGGCTGTCAACCAGGTAAAGTGTAATCCCACACCCAGTAGGCATGGCAGCAGCTATAGCAGGGGTTCCCTTAGCTAGGCATCTTGCCCGCAGCATCCTTTCTTATCTCTCAGCACCTTTTAAAAGCTCACTCTTCCACACCCAGGACCGTGGCTTTATGCTGTACCGGACCTATCTGACCCATACTGTTTCTGAGCCAACACAGTTCTGGGTGCCAAACAATGGAGTCCATGACCGTGCCTACGTCATGGTGGATGGGGTGAGAACCTAATTCTAGGCTTTGTCAGCCCATTCCTCTCCCTCTCAGCACCCTTTGGCCTCAAGTTTCCCATATCTACCCTTTCCCATTGCCTGCTCACATTTGCAGGGGATCCAGGGATAAGCTGGGATGAGGAAGAATGTGACTGAGGGTAAGGTTCTAGAATGGATGGGTAACCGACAGAAGGGCTACATTCTCTGCCCTCTAAGTATGTGTCCTAATGTGGCTTCCTGTGCGGTGGCTGTGAGCTAGACACTGAGCCCTTCCTCTCACAGACATCCTCATCCACAGGTGTTTCAAGGTGTTTTGGAAAGAAACATGAAACACAACCTATTTTTGATGGGGAAAAGGGGAGCCAAACTGGATGTTTTGCTGGAGAACATGGGGAGGCTCAGTTTCGGGTCTAACAGCAGTGACTTCAAGGTGAGCTAGCTTTGCCCACTCCCTCACCCCCATATTCTTATTGATCAGACTCCCCTGGAAAGATAAGGACCTAATGGAAGAGAAACAAGAGCTTAAGTCCTCAGGGCTTAGGCACCAAAATGGTTTGTGGGGATCTGGACATGGCCTCATGGGCCTGCTTAGGAATAGTGTGGCTTTAGAACTTAGTGAATGATGAGTTTTTCATCTGCCTTCTTCACAGGGCCTATTAGAGCCGCCCATTCTGGGGCAAACAATCCTTACCCAGTGGCTGATGTTCCCTCTGAAAGTGGATAATCTTGTAAAGTGGTGGTTTCCCATCCAGTTGCTAAAAACCCCCCATCCTCAAATTCCCTCTGGCCCCACCTTCTACTCTACGACCTTTCCAGTTTTCGACTCAGGCGGGGACACATTCCTCTATCTACCTGGATGGACCAAGGTACTGGGTGGGGCTGGAGGTGGGGCGGTAAGAGGAGAAGCAGGGAAGGAGGGGCAGCAGAAATTATCCCTCTGATTAGAAACCCCACAGGGGATACTTCTACTTCCTGGAGCGCGGATCCTTTACTTTCCTCTCCTCGCTCCTCCCCAGGGCCAAGTCTGGATCAATGGGTTTAACTTGGGCCGCTACTGGACAAAGCGGGGCCCACAGCAGACCCTCTACGTGCCAAGACCCCTGCTCTTTCCTAGGGGAGCCCTCAACAAAATCACAGTGCTGGAGCTAGAAAATGTGCCTCCTCAGCCCCAAATCCAGTTCCTGGATAGGCCTATCCTCAATAGCACTCTGCATAAGACATACATCTATTCCCTCTCAACCGATATACAAGGTGACTCTGAACCAATGGAGTTGAGTGGGCACTGAAAGAAAGGTAACCCTTGGACCTGGGACACGGAGCGGGCAGGATCCCTGGTGCTATGCTATCCACAGTGACCACAAGGAACCAAAGGCCACAGGCCTGAGTCTAAGCACAAGGGCAGCTTCCTTGCCAAACTTTATTGTGATTAAAGTTCCGGAGACAGTACCAGCTCCACACACCTCTGTGGCCCTCTTTGCCCTGCTTCCCCAGCATCCCTCACCTTGATCTTCCAAATGCCCTCCGGTTTTGTGGGGAAGAAGAAACCTAAGGCCAGTGTGAATGTGCCTGCCCAGGGCCTAGCAGTGGCCCCAGGTGGAGCTGCCAGAGATCAGGAAGAGGGCTTCCCGGCCCGACGGCGATGCTCCTGGAGGCAGCGTGTGGAGCAGAAAGAGAAGTCGAGGTAGTGAAAGGGAATGAGGCCTTGGAGGGACGTCCCACAGCTCCAGCAGCGTCTGCACAAGAGGAAGAAGAATGGCTGGGCAGGTTTCCCAGAGACTTGCCCATCCAAGCTTGTCCTATCCTTCCTCCTGCCGCTTCTCTTTTTATTCCAGACGTTCCCAGAACATCTCAAATCCCCACATCAGCCTTTCTGAACATGGAGCAGGCACTCTGTACTTGTCCAGAATGATCCCTACGACATCACAACCCCCCCACATACCGTATGTTGCCAACTGCAGGGTCAGGGATCTGCGGGGTGGGGGCTCCCACCTGGGCAGCTAGTCGGCGCTCTGCAGCCAGAGCTCTCTGAGGGGAGGAGAAGTTGTATTGAGGACAAGGTCCCAGTGATGGAGACGGTACCCAAGAAGTGACAGCCGTGCACCAGGGAAGGGATCCGACCTCTCAGGAAGTCTTGCTGTGGAAGGAAAAACCTCTGGCCTCACCTTCTCTCGGTCACTGAGGGCAGCAAATCGCCTCTGCTCGTCTTGCTCCTGCTTGTCCTGCTCCTGCCGCTTCCGCTGCTGCTCCTCCCGGTGCCGCCGGGCTGCCTTCTGCTCCCTTTTCCGAGTGGCCTGCCGGGCTTCCATTTCTGCTGTCAGTGGCCCTGGCACCTGGAGGATTTCCGGGAAGATATAAGGTAAGACCTATCTGTACAAGCTGTCCTCGGTAAAACTAGAAGAAAGCAGCAAAGATCTAGGCAGGATCTCTGATGCCTTCCCACTCTGCTGCTTCCTCTTCCAGCTGACCTGAGCCTTGTTGTAATCGTAAGCATCTGGATGCTTCTCCATGAACCTCCGGAACTCATTACGTGTCGATTTATCAGCTGCAACCATATACGGGGGCCGGTTCCGGGAGTCCCTAGGTGCAAAAAACCCCCAAGATGGGTTCATTTTGCCTCCTGCACCTCCGGCATCACCCAAGCAGACCAAGGGAAATACTGTCAAGTAGCCAATGCCCAGGTTAGCCTCCAGAACATTCTCTGCATACCCCCAGAGGGATCAGCAATGAGACCCTTACTTACTGTACAGTGGGGTCCGCACCTGCATCCAGCAGCAGGTGAACCACTGAGCCTCTCCCAGCCGCGGCTGCTGCGTGCAGGAGGGTGAAGCCACCGGAGCCCAATGGGGCACTGAGCAGAGACAGAACTCGAGGGTCCACGGGGCTGGCAGCTAGCCAGGGCTTCAGCAGCCCCACATCACCAGCTCGGCACGCAGCCAGAAGCACATCCCAGAGCTCTGGTTGACCAGGGTGCTTGGCCTCCTCCTGGAGAGGCCCCAGAGGGGCTGCCTGTGAGAAGGCCTCATCTTCTGGAGGTTGCTGAGGAAGAGTCATTTGTGCCCCAGCCTCCAGGTCTCGTTTCCTCTCCCTCTTATTCCTTTTCCTCTTCCTCTGCTTGGGCAGTACCTCAAACTCACGCAGATCCAGGGTCCCCAGTGTCAACTCCACTAGCTCCAGCTCTACCTGGGAGCCATCCTCTCCCTCTGACTCAGAACCTAGGGGAAAATTTGACACGTTAGATCCTTCTAAAGAATAAGCAGAAGGTCAAAGGGTGTGTGGGCCACCCCATATGCATAAGAATGTACGTAAAAAGGTAATTCAGATCATCTTGCAATAAAATTGTTTGTATTTTGTCACCCAAGATAGAATAGCATGTCAAGAACTGAAGCTTTTAGTATCATGTGCAGAAAGGAGGTTCTCAGCCCAGATGAAGACAAGCCCAGAAGAAGCTATGCAGGGATGGGTCCCAGATGTTCCTGGGACAGCCGCAGGGTGGTGCACAACAGGGGAACACGTGGAGCAGGGGACAGCCACGCAGGCCAACAGTCTGCAGTGAGGGAAGCAGCCCTTGGCCCCAAACCAGAGCATCCAAGAAGACAGGTAAATTATGGAAGATCCACACTGTACATATTCCAGCATCAACTTCATACTAAGACTTCCAAGCACTAGAATACATCAGTGAAAAGAGGCGAGGACAGGAGATTTGGAAAAGTCACCGAACACTTCTCAGTAAGTGCCACCACATACTCCACACTATGAACAGACGTGTGTGTGTGTGTGTGTAAGGGCTTACCTATACATGGGGAAGGGGTAAGTTATGAGAGTAGGGGATTTGCCACTGCAATTCTAGGACAGACCCCCAGAGAGAGATTTGACAATTGCCAGATGGTGCTCAAACCCTGTTTGGGAGCTTCCTCCTTCTGCCCGAGCCCCTCATTATCATCGCTGGGGACCTTGGTTTCTTCCTTGATAGGCTTCCTTTCTCTCACTGTCTTCCAGCGGGTCTGAGGTAAATCCAACCTGGCTGTTGCCCGGGGGTCTTCTCCTGCCATAAACAAAAGACGTTTCTCAAATTTAGCTGAGGAGAAGCCAGCCAGGGTTTCTCTCAATGAAAATGCCATTGGACTGCAGTCCAAGGGCTATAAAATCATCTGGTTGAACGAACGAGAACCTCAAGCTTGGGCTAGAAGGGATGGGAAGGTCTAGGGAGCCTGGAGGCCTGGACCGAAGGCTCACCATGGACATGCAAGGTGGTCAGCTTGTGGAGCACTCGCTGGAGCTCTTGGAAGGTGGGTCTGCGGGTAGGGAGGGGGATATCCCAAAGTCGGGGGTCCCCCCGCTGCAGGGGAGCCTCACGACCTCCAAAGAACAAGGCCCGGCCAGAGCGGGGGGCACGCAGCATTATCGTCCCGGCCTCCTCCAGTGCCTTAGTCCAGTCTGGTCCTGCCAGCAGGTCACGAACATCCTAGAAAAGAGAGTAATTCACCCTGCATCGCTTCACTGGCTACATTTAAATCTCTAACCACAAAACGGCCCACAGGTCGCGTGTAGGGAATGGAAGGCAGAAGATAATAGAGGAAGAATGAGAGGCCTAAGACTGCTGGGCATCCACCCCTCTTCTGCCTCCATCCACCCAGAAATAAAGGCTGGGAGGACAAAGGAGCCAACCTCCCTACTGTAACATTTAGTCAAGTGAGAGGGAAAAATGGATTAGAAGAGCAGCCAGATCTGGGACACTGAACTTACCTTATATAGCGTGGCTTCATTGTAGCGCCTCAGGTTGGCTCCAGCAGAGCGAGGAGCTGCACCCCGGGCGTCCCGAAGCCCCTGGGCTGTGCCCCGCTTGGCCCGCACTGTGTAGCGGTGAAAGGTTTTGTGTGTCAACACTTCTCGTCTGTAGACAGCACAGACTTAGTACCGGAAACCAGCTGGTCCTCCCAGGCTAAGAGGATCCATTCCATCCAGACCCCATGCAGCACCCTCTCACCCTTGGAAAACGGCACCAGCAAAGTGGCCAGCAGCGGCCATGAGCACCACACAATATCTGGGCCCTCCACTCTGCAGGTTCTGTAGCAGCAGTTCTGGTTCTTCTGGAGGCACCTGGATGACAGAGGAGCAGCACAAGTAATATCCGTGGCACGTAGAGAGCAAGGAACAGGAGTTCTCATTGTGGCTCAGTGGGTTACGAGCCTGACTGGCATCCATGAGGATGCGCGTTTGATGCCTGGCCCCTGGATCTGGTGTTGTCATGAGTTGCAGAGTAGGTTGCAGACGTGGCTTGGATCCCGAGTTGCTGTGGCTGTGGCCAGCAGTCAAAGCTCTGATTCTACCCATAGCCTGGAACCTTCCCCATGCTGCAGGTGCGGCTTTAAAAGGAAAGAAACAAGTGCCAGTGCTCAGTCTTCCACATACACCACCTCGTTTAATACAACTGCCCCGTGCTTGTCTCCACTTTACAAATAAGAAAATGAGGCTGTAGAGGCAGTCGAGAAAAAGTAGTAGAACCACAATTCAAACTTAGATTGGCCTGTTTCCAAACTTAATTCCATTACACTTGACGGGTCTAAGGTTCAGGCCAGTTTAATCCAAGACTGTGCTGTCAAATGCAATATCCATCCCCCAACAGGAAGGAAGGGAGGAAGGGAGAAAGGGCTATGCTGAGGGGAAATCTAGGCTGAGCATACAGAAGGCTGGGGTTGACCACACAACCCGTGCTGGCACTTGCCTGGCGGGGGCCTAGGACACAGCGATAGGCATCAAGAAACTGGCCCTGGGCATTTTGGAAAAGAACACGATGGGGATGGAAGCCTCGGGGTCGGTTAGGCTTCTCAGCCTCAGCCCTCTCCTCATCCTGTATCTGCAAATCCTCCTCGCTGGCTGAGTCTGAGTCTTCCGATCCTGAGATGCTGGAAAGATCTCCTGAGAACAACATGAGATATGCAAGTCTGATGCCCCATCTTTGACCTTTCCTCAAACTCCAATCTAGGGTCTTCCACCCCCATTCCTATTTCCACACAGGTCCCCCACCAGTCATCACCTGTGGAGCTGTGCTGTTCAAATTCCGAGGCAGACAGGAGAGGCTTATCCTTAAGACGCTGCTTTAGGTTAAACCGGTGCCAGTCAAGCTTATAATGTTCCCTCTAGCAGAAGGCAAAAAAAAAGGGGATTCCCATTGTGGCTCAGCAGGTTAAGAACTTAACACAGTATCCAAGAGGATGCGGGTTTGATCTCTGGCCTCTCTCAGTGGGTTAAGGATCCTGCATTGCTACGAGCTGCAGCATGGGTCACACATGTGGCTGTGGCTGTGGCCTAGACCAGCAGCTGCAGTTCTGATTCGACCCCTAGCCTGGGAACTTCCATATCCCACAGGTGCAGCCATAAAAAGAAAAAAAAAGAATAGTAGAAAGCAAAAAAGGGAAGCACAATGTGGAAATATGCCCTGGCTCGTTTTTTTTTTTTTTTTTTTTGGCCACACCTGTGGCATGCAGAAGTTCCTGAGCCAGGGCTCAAACCCATACCACAGCAGCAACCTGAGTCATAGCAGGGACAATGCTGGATCCTTAATCCATTGAGCTACCAGGGAACTCCCCAGCTTGGCCTTTCATGGTACCTAAGACCTGTAATAGAACTCCAGAAAGTATGACTGGAAAACACTAACTGCCTTTCAGAACATGGACCTTTATTAAAGCCAAATCAAATGTCTACATCTTTTCACCCACCGTTACAGGTCTACTGCCACCATTTAGCTCTCCATCTGGCCTTTTACCTGCTCCTGGTGGTTCTGGAAGGTCTGGTCACAGGTTGAACAACACAACTTCTCTGAAGTATCCAGAGGACACTGGAGTGGTTTTCTTTCTGGGCTTTTTCTCTCCCCTGAACCTAAACAAGGGGAGGGTAAACAGAGGTAGAAAGAGTCTAAATTCACAGAGCCTGGGATTACAGTCACTGTCTGATACACAAACTAGAGGATACAAAAGAAATGGCATATACCCTGCCTTCAAGGAATTTACAGTCTAGTGATCATGGCATAGCAGTCACATGTAGCAAATATGCTTCTGGTGAATGTAAAATGAATATAAATCGAATATTATATGTAAATTAACCAAAGAGGTTGTTTAGATGAATCCAGAAAGTAATTTCTGGTAAGGTTAAAATTATTTTTAACTGTGCGAAAACCACTTCCCAAATGCCAGTTTTTTTAAGTTTATATTTCCAATTACAGTGTGCAGTTTGTTTAAAAAAAGATACAAGAGGCTCAGGTGGTTGCAAACCCAACTAGTATCCATGAAGATGCAGGCTCCATCCCAGGCCTCGCTCAGTGGATTAAGAATCTGGCATTGCTATGAGCTGTGATATAGGTCAAAGATATGGCTCAGATCCCATGTTGTTATGACTTCAGCGAAGGCTAACAGCTGCAGCTCCAATTTGACCCCTAACCTGGGAACTTCCATATGCTGCAGGTGTGGCCCTAAAAGGCAAAATAAATAAATAAAATTTTTAAAAGGTTCAAGAAAAACAAACTAAACTTGTACAAAACCAAGAGTAAGTGTTTTATATTCAGCAAGAAGGAATGATTGATTGGAATACAGTTAAATTTGGACTATATCAGGAATTTTGAAACTATATCTAGGAGTTTCCATTTTGGCTCAGTGGTAACAAACCCCAGTAGTATCCATGAAGATGCAGGTTCGACCCATGTCCCTGCTCAGTGGATTAAGGATCCAGCATTACCATGAGCTGCAGTGTAGGTCACAGACATGGCTAAGATCTGGTGTAGCTGTGGCTGTGGTGTAGGCTGGCAGCTAGGGCTCCAATTCAAACCGCAGCCTGGGAACTTCCATATGCTGCAGGCACAGCCCTAAAAAAATAAAAATAAAAATAAAAAACTTTTACAAATTAAAAGAAACCATATCTAGGAATTTTGAAGTGTTTTTGCAGGCAGTGGGGTTAATGTGATGAGGCATAAGAAATGGCAAGAGATTTGCTTGGAGACAATTCAGGAGCCTGTGCTGGAACTCCAGAGATTGATTTTTTTTTTTTTTTGACCAGAAAATAGACTTTAATTTTACATGTACAAATATTGCTTTAAATTCATAATAGTTAAAAAGCATATATACGAACTTTGGCTTAAAAGGAAAAGTCAAAGGCAGGAGTTCCCGTGGTGGCTCAGTGGAAAGGAATCCGACTAGGAACCATGAGGTTTCCGGTTCCATCCCTGGCCTCGCTCAGTGGGTTAAGGATCCCGCGTTGCTGTGAGCTGTGGTGTAGGTCACAGACGAGGTTCCGACCTGGCATTGCTGTGGCTCTGTCGTAGGCTGGCAGCAACAGCTCTGATTGGACCCCTAGCCCGGGAACCTCCATATGCCGCAGGTGTGGCCCTCAAAAGACAAAAAAAGAAAAAGTAAAAAGCAAGCATTCTGCAGTTGAGAATTGATAAATTTATCCAGAAGATGTCAACAAGGGCTCCTAAGCTGGGAAACGCCGATAAGAATGTGTTCCCTGGAGAAGCAATAAGCTCCAAAGAGCACAATCACGTCCCTCCTGGGTCCACCCCAACACTTTCCAGATACCTGGACAGGAAGTCCGCAGAGTCTGGGCCAGAACGTCCCCAGGAGCGTGGCTCACCAGGCGCAGGCCCTGAAGGACTGGAGCATCCGCGCTGAGGTCAAAAAGGGAGATCGACACAGAAGCCTGAGCTGCAGCTGGAGCCGGCGACATGGCTGAGCAGAGATTACTTAGAAGCAGCTCCTGGAGCAGAAAGGCGCTTAAGATACAAAGCTCCCCAAAGCATGATCCTGCTGCCGCGTCTCCTGTCTGTGTAACTTGGAGTCGGCCCTGGGGTTAATATGCGATCTTAGCCCGCTTTCTCAAACCGCCAGTCTCGGACCACACAGGAGTGAAATGGGAGCAACCAACAGAGTTAATTAAAATCACCGAGGTTCCTTAACTAACCGCTCCTCGTTACCCGTGCCATGAGCTCCAGCAATGACTAAACCGCGTGGACTCGTCTCAGACCGCAGAAGCTGCAGCAAAGGTCCCCGGGAGCCGAGCCGCATGGACGTCTACAGTTCCAAACCCGGATTTCTGCAACACCACAACAATCTCGTCACTACGGAGCAGCAGAGAGGACACACGGTACCGCCTAGACCTGAGCTCCGCCCCGTGTAGGGCGCACTATTGGTCCCCAGATGGCCCAAGGCCCGCCTCTAGCCTTTAATCCCGCCCCAGATGCCGACAATTGGCTGTGGTGTCTCCACCCCCCATGTTCATTGGTCAGGCTACCTGCGGGTGACAGTGAGTGGCAGACGCCGGGGCCTAGCGCTCCGGGCCCGGCCGTGCCCAGTGGAGCCGACTGCGCCCCTGGAATCACCCGGGTCACCGTTCCGGAGGTGAAACGCGAGACCGGTTACCGAAATCCCACGGTCTTGGTCGGGCCTGGCCAGGGGTGCCCGTGGAGCCCTAAGTGAGCTCGCGGCGGGTAACGGGGAAAGGGGCGCTGCGGGCGGGGCGGAGGCGCGCAGCCGGAATGTTTTGATAGCGGGGGCGCGCGGGGGGAGGGCGCGCGCGAGCGGCGGGGCCGCGCGCGAGGTTGTCCGCTGTTGGGAGCCGAGCCCTCGGCCTGGGGCCGGGCGATCCTGGGGCTCTCTGGGCTCGGGTCGTGGCAGCCGGGTGTCAGGAGACAGCCCAGCCCACCTGGGGAATTAGCTGTCGGACTGGCTCGATTCCTCCAACGTCCGCAGGAACCCCCTGAGCCCAGGCCCGACTGGCAGGGGCTCAATGGGCCCTGGGTCTACACTGACCCAGTAAGTGGTGAGTTCCCTGAGGGCTTGGTCAGCTTCTTTGGACCCAAGGTTCTCACTAACCCAGGGAATCCCACGGGGGCCAGGCTGGGCCATTCTCGGTGGCCTCAAGGTCTGCTCTGACTAGGTGAGTGGCACCTAGACCACATCTGGCTCGAGACCAAGGGAGCCCACAATTCTCTAGGGATCTGGGTCTACACTGTCCCAGTCAGGATTTCCCATCCGGGAGCAACGCTTGCCCAGTGGGTCTTTGGTGCTGGGGAAGCAATGGCAGGAGTTGACATAAAGGTCCTCTTTTAAACACACTCTCTTCTTGGGTTTTGGCTTTGGGGCTTTGTGAACCTTGAAAGGTCTGTCTAATTTCTGAGGCTGAGGTGGGGCAAGGGAGAAGCAGTCCAGCCCTATACAGACTCAGTTTCCACAGGTTCATTAAGCCACTTCTTGGGATCCTAAAGTTGAGTGAGTGGCCATGTACAGTGGAGCCAGGGGAGGTGCCCACAGCCCTAGGCTGGAAGGGTGCCTCTTTCCCACTGCAGCCTCCCTGGCCTGTGCTTGGCCTCCCTTAGTGGGGGTGGGGGGAGGGGAGGGTTGGGCTTGTTTCTATTCCCACTCCCCACTCTGGGGCCTGACACCTTCTCCTCCAGCAGCTGCAGAGCCAGGGCACCGAGGGCTGAAGTGGAGCAGACACTGTCCATGGAGCTGGTAGGGCCATGTGCTTACCTCAGACCTTTGTTTACAAAGTGCTTCCAAACTGCTAGTCTCTTGGGACATCAGGGTTTCTCCAGGAGGGGAGGGGGGGGCCCTTTTCTCCACTGAATATCAGAGGATGAAACAGACCCCCCAGAGGGGCAAAGTCTGGCTTCAGGCCAGCAAGACCTCAGTAGATGCTCAGTAAAGGCTCTGGGAATGAAGCCCTCCCAAGCCCTGAGCTTGCTGCTCTCCTGGGTCACTCCTCTCCCTCTGCCTTTGATCCCAAAAGACTGGTAGTGGGACCAAGCCCAAGGATTCTTTCTCACCTATTTCTGGTTGAGCAGGCAGAGAAGACAGACAGTACCAGGGTCTGAACCTGAGTCTCTTTTTCCTCATTACCCACAGGTGGACAAGGTGGACAGGGGGTGGTGGTGATGGCGCAGTTTGACACTGAATACCAGCGCCTAGAGGCCTCTTACAGTGATTCACCCCCTGGGGAGGAGGACCTGTTGGTGCACGTCCCTGAGGGGAGCAAGTGTGAGTTCCTGGACGTGACAGCCAGAGCTGGGGCATGGGGGGAGAGTGGGTGGAGGAAGGCTGAGTGAGGAAGGGGCTTACATTCCTTGAGGGTTCTGACATCTCTGCTCCTGTGCCCACAGCACCCTGGCACCACATTGAAAACCTTGACCTCTTCTTCTCCCGAATATCCTTTGTGTCTCTGCATTGGAGCTTTGGGACCTTTAGCAGTGGTTAACGAATCCGACTGGGAACTACGAGGTTTCGGGTTCGGTCCCTGCCCTTGCTCAGTGGGTTAAGGATCCGGCGTTGCTGTGAGCTGCGGTGTAGGTTGCAGATGTGGCTCAGATCCCACGTTGCTGTGGCTCTGGCATAGGCCAGTGGCTACAGCTCTGATTGGACCACTAGCCTGGGAACCTCCATATGCCACGGGAGTGGCCCAAGAAATAGCAAAAAGACAAAAAAATAAATAAATAAAAATAAACAAATAAATAACTATTCCGGAGTTCCCTTCGTGGCACAGTGGAAACAAATCGGACTAGGAACCATGAGGTTGCGGGTTCAATCCCTGGCCTCACTCAGTGGGTTAAGGATCTGGCGTTGCCATGAGCTGTGGTGTAGGTTGCAGATGCACCTCCGGATCCTGTGTTGCTGTGGCTGTGGTGTAGGCTGGCAGCTGTAGCTCTGATTTGACCCCTAGCCTGAGAACCTCTGTATGCCATCGGTACAACCCTAAAAAGCAAAAATAAAATAAAATAAAATAATAAAATAAAATAAAATAAAATACCCCACATTTACCAAGAGCTACAGGCCTTGCACTTTGTAGCATTAATTTATAAGGGAACTCTCGAAGGGTAATAATCCTCCTTTTTGTTGGTATGCTAATAACCGTAATAATGTCTTTTGACTTGTCATGTGTCAGCTCTGTGTTAAATACTGTACATGCGTTTTCTCAGACCTAATAATCCCATGAGACAGCTGCCATTATTCCCAATATACCACTGCAGACAAAAAGTTAAGAGAGGTTGGAGTTCCCATCATGGCTCAGGGGTTAGTGAACCCAACTAACATCCACAAGGAGTCGGGTTTGATCCCTGGTCTTGCTCAGTGGGTTAAGGTTCTGGCGTTGCCGTGAACTGTGGTGCAGGTCACAGATATGGCTGATCCCTTGTTGCTGTGGCTCTGGCATAGGCTGGTGGCTACAGCTCCAATTCGACCCCTAGCCTAGGAACCTCTATATGCCACCAGTCCGGCCCTAAAAGACAATAAGACAAAAACAAAACAAAACAAACAACCAAAAAACCTTATGTTAAGAAACTTGGCCAGGAGTTCCCACCGAGGCACAACGGGACTGTGGTGTCTCTGGAGCACTGGGACGAAAGTTTGATCCCTGGGCTGGCACAGTGGATTAAGGATGCGGCATCGCCGCAGCTGCGGTGTAGGCCACAACTGCAGCTCAGATCCGATCCCTGGCCTGGAAACTCCATTTGCCTCCGGGCAGCCAAAAGAGAAAAAAGAAACTTGGCCAGAGTCACCAGCCCGAAAATCATAGGGCCAGGACTTAAGCTCAGGTATGTGACAGCAAAGTCTGCGTGCTTAACTGCTCTCTCTCCCGACCACTTTTATTATATATTTTTTTTAACAATTACACGTTTATAATCTACACCAGAAGAATGGCTTCACTTGTATGCTCATCGGAGAGATCTTTGAGCTCATGTAAGTATAAGAAGGGATGGATGATGTGGCAAAGGACTGCGTCTCAGCGTTTGCTCTCTTTGAGCTCACGCCTGGCCCAAATGGCCACTGCAGCTCAGTCTTGGGCTCAAAACTCCACAAACCTTTATAGTTTGAGGATTGGGTGTGGCAGCAGAATGTGCAGCCTTATGTGTTTCATCGCCACGATACGGAGTCTTCCAAGGCTTCCCTCTTCCACCAAGAGAACCCACACTCGATCGCGTCGTCAGAGCTCATCAGTGGAATGGGCACGGTTCAGTTAGGAGGGCTTAGAGGTGCTAGCCACTCGCTTGACAAGGACACCTTTGTTCTGCCTTGGTAGCACCTGAGGCCTGCTGCTGAGGAGAGAGGCTTCCGGGAGGAAGGAGCCATGTGGTTTTGCCAAAGGGAGAGAGGGTGGGGGAAGCCTTCCTCCATAAGAAAAGAGTTCAGGTCTGCAAAGGGCTCTGCCTGCCTAGCATCTCAGAATCAGAGGCTGGGGACCAGAGACCACAGTCTAAAACCTCTGAAAGAGTCCTGCAAGCGGTGGTAGAGATAGGAAAGCAGGCTGATTCTGTGATACCTGAGGCCAAGAGCAAAAGCTAGGAGCTGGCTTGGTCCCTTGGGGCTGAGCGGTAGAGAGAGTCGGCAGGGAGTTAGTTCTTCAGCCCCTCCGTTTCCACAGAGGCTACACCCTAATCTCGGCCTGCCGCTTCCAGACTCTTCCTTTTCCCCACGTCATCTCACTGGTATCTCTCTGACTCTTGGACTGCGCCCCCTCTTCCCAACTCCCCAGGCAGTTCCTCTTTGTGGTTGCCTTCACCACCTTCCTGGTCAGCTGTGTGGACTACGACATCCTATTTGCCAACAAGATGGTGAACCACAGTCTTCACCCTACCGAGCCCGTCAAGGTTACTCTGCCAGATGCCTTTTTGCCCGCCCAAGTCTGCAGTGCCAGGTAAGGGCTGCTGGTCCCAAGGCACCAGGGCTTGTAGTTTAGCTAGCAGGTGGGAAAGGGAATGGGGCGTGAGGCAGTAACACTCCCTAGGACACAGACTCAGGCGCAAGCTCTTTGGATCCTTCAGGACAGCAGCGTGTCAGCCAAGGCTCTTCAAGGGCCACTCTTCCTCCCCTACTTTTTCTCCACCAGGATTCAGGAAAATGGCTCCCTCATTACCATCCTGGTCATCGCCGCCGTCTTCTGGGTCCACCGGCTCATCAAATTCATCTATAACATTTGCTGCTACTGGGAGATCCACTCCTTCTACCTGCACGCTCTCCGCATCCCCATGGTGAGACAGAGAAGTCAGGTGCTCAGCACTGCAGCCCAAGGCATCATCCGCAGCTTGGGAAGGGGTGGTGGGGGGAGCGTGTTCCTGGGCATCAGGCATCCTCCTCCGTTCTTGGCAGGTCCAGGAGCATCTGCCTAAAGGTTCCACTCAGCTCAGCCCAGGACGCCCGAGCCTCGTGGCTCGTGCAGGGCAGGGGGACCCCAGCCTCCATCCTTGTCTCTTCTCCATCCCACAGTCTGCCCTTCCGTACTGCACATGGCAAGAAGTACAGGCCCGGATTGTGCAGACCCAGAAAGAGCACCAGATCTGCATCCACAAGCGCGAGCTGACAGAGCTGGACATCTACCACCGCATCCTCCGCTTCCAGAACTACATGGTGGCACTGGTTAACAAATCCCTCCTGCCTCTGCGCTTCCGCCTGCCCGGTCTCGGAGAGGCCGTCTTCTTCACCCGTGGCCTCAAGTACAACTTTGAGCTGATCCTCTTCTGGGGACCTGGCTCCCTGTTTCTCAATGAATGGAGCCTCAAGGCCGAGTACAAACGTGGGGGGCAGCGGCTCGAGCTGGCCCAGCGCCTCAGCAACCGCATCCTGTGGATTGGCATCGCCAACTTCCTGCTGTGCCCCCTCATCCTCATCTGGCAGATCCTCTATGCCTTTTTCAGCTACGCCGAGGTGCTGAAGCGGGAGCCGGGGGCCCTGGGAGCACGTTGCTGGTCACTCTACGGTCGCTGCTACCTCCGCCACTTCAACGAGCTGGAGCACGAGCTACAGTCCCGCCTCAACCGAGGCTACAAGCCTGCATCCAAGTACATGAATTGCTTCTTGTCCCCGCTGCTGACACTGCTGGCCAAGAACTGCGCCTTCTTCGCTGGCTCCATCCTGGCCGTGCTCATCGCCCTCACCATCTACGACGAAGATGTGTTGGCCGTGGAACACGTCCTCACCACCGTCACGCTCCTGGGGGTCACCGTGACCGTGTGCAGGTGGGCCAGGGCAGCAGGTGGGAGCAAGCCGACTCGCATTCCCGGGAAAGGTTCACGTCTCACCGTGGCCCTGATCCCACTAGGTCCTTTATCCCGGACCAGCACATGGTGTTCTGCCCTGAGCAGCTGCTCCGAGTGATCCTCGCTCACATCCACTACATGCCTGACCACTGGCAGGGTAATGCCCACCGCTCGCAGACCCGGGACGAGTTTGCCCAGCTCTTCCAGTACAAGGCAGTGAGTGGAGTTGGAGTTAGGGCCACTAGAGACTGGCTGATAGCTTGGTGGCGAGGGCTGGGCTCTGTCCTGCTCTCTGATGACCTCGGACCCTTCCCTTTTAGGTGTTCATCTTGGAGGAGTTACTGAGCCCCATCGTCACCCCCCTCATCCTCATCTTCTGCCTGCGTCCTCGGGCCCTGGAGATCATAGACTTCTTCCGCAATTTCACTGTGGAGGTCGTTGGTGTTGGCGATACCTGCTCCTTTGCGCAGATGGATGTTCGCCAGCATGGGCATCCCCAGGTATTAGGAAAGGAGGGGGGCAGTTGCCAGAGGCTCCGCTGGTATGTACAGTGGCAAACTGCAAAAAGGCGACCCTTCTGAGCCAACAAATCACAGAATGGCAGCTCTGCCTCTGGGCAGCCCTGCCCCGGGGGCACACACTGCTTTGAAAACAGGAGCCGGGGTGGATTGTAGCCTTAAACTTACACCCTTGGCTAGGCTCCCCTGAGAAAGGCACAAACTGAGCAGTTAGCCTGGCGTGTGGCCACTGGTGGGGTGGGCACCAGGGCCCCGGGACAAGATAGAGCAGTGCACTGTGGGCTCTGTCCTCTAGGAGCCAGGCCTTGCCCCACCGCCCCCCGCAGGAAAGGTACACAAAGGGTTCCTGTAGGAGTTCCCTTGTGGCTTAGCAGGCTAAGGATCTGACACCATCACTGCAGCAGCTCTGGTTACTGCAGTAGAGCGGGTTTCATCCCTGGCCGGGAAACTTCCGCATGCTGTGGGTGCAGGGCCCTGTTCCCCCCCACCAATAAGAGGGGTTCCTATTAGAAGACAGTCCTGCTCACTGCAGCCCCCCCTGTGCAGTGGCTATCCGGGGGGCAGACAGAAGCCTCTGTGTACCAGCAAGCTGAGGATGGGAAGACGGAGCTGTCACTCATGCACTTTGCCATCACCAACCCTGGCTGGCAGCCACCACGTGAGAGCACGGCCTTCCTAGGTTTCCTCAAGGAGCAAGTTCAGCGGGACGGAGCAGCTGCCGGCCTGGCCCAGGGGGGCCTGCTCCCTGAAAATGCCCTCTTTACATCTATTCAGTCCTTACAGTCTGAGTCCGAGGTGTGTTCCTGGGCCTGGGAGATGACAGGCAGGGTGGCCTCCGGGAGCTGGGACTTTCGGACTGGGCATGGGGTGGAAGGGCTAACCCTATCGGTTTCCTTGTCTGCTCCGTCTGTGCTACTGGGTCGTCGTGTGCAGGATACCGGGGACCCAGAGGCCTCCCTCTGCCCTGTGAACTCTGCCCACCCCTGTCTTTCACAGCCACTGAGCCTTATTGCAAATGTGGTAGCTGGCTCATCCTGCCGGGGCCCCCCATTGCCCAGAGACCTGCAGGGCTCCAGGCACAGGGCTGAAGTTGCCTCCGCCCTCCGCTCCTTCTCCCCTTTGCAACCTGGTCAGGCTCCCGCGGGCCGGGCTCCCAGCACCATGACAGGCTCTGGGTGAGTAGAGGGGGCTGATGGGAGGGCATGGCAGGAGCCCCCAGCAATTTGTGTGGGTCTCAGAAATGTTGATGACTGCTGTCTGTCTGTGCTGGGGTGGGGGGACAGGGTGGATGCCAGGACAGCCAGCTCCGGGAGCAGCGTGTGGGAAGGACAGCTGCAGAGCCTGGTGCTGTCGGAATATGCATCCACCGAGATGAGCCTGCATGCCCTCTATATGCACCAGGTGAGTGGGCAGGAAGGGGCAGGGCCATAGAGCCAAGGCGGCAGCTGAAAATAGAATGGAGGGTTTTAGAGGTGGAGAATAAGAAGAGATGGAGTCAAACCTCTTCTTGCCATTTACCTGCTCTGCAGTCTCCATGGCCACATGTACTTGCTTCCTGCCCTTTTTAGCCAAGCTTAGTTTCACCCGGGGCTTTTCCACACTCGTGGTTCCCCTTGCCAAGAATCCACTTCCCTGACATATCCACGTGGCTCCCTCCTCATTCAGGTCTCTGCTCTTACCCTTCCTGTGAGACCATCTCTGGCTGCCCTGGTAAAAGCCTTCCTTGCCTACCTTCCTGAATCTTCCTATTTGGCTTTTCTCTCCCATAGCGTTTAGCACCATCTGACATTGTATTTTTTCTTTACTTATTTGTTTATTGTCTATCTTTCCCCACCTCCTCTAAGTATATAAGCCTCACAAGAGTTGGGATTTTTGTCTACTTTGTTCACTGCTATATCCCTGGCACCTAAGAGTGCCTGGCACTTAGGTCTGTAACCAGTTTGTTCTTTTTTTTTTTTTTTGTCTTTTTGCTTTTTCTAGGGCCACTCCCGTGGCATATGAAGGTTCCCAGGCTAGGGGTTAAATCGGAGCTGTAGCCGCAGGCCTACACCACAGCCACAGCAATGCAGGATCTGAGCCTCGTCTGCCACCTACACCACAGCTCACGGCAACGCCAGATCCTCAACCCACTGAGCAAGGCCAGGGATCGAACCCGCAACCTCATGGTTCTTAGTTGGATTCGTCAACTACTGAGCCACGATGGGAACTCCCAACCAGTTTGTTCCGGAATAGAATGACTGGGGGAAATGGGAGGCATTACAGTCTATGCACAGGCTTGTTCCAGTGATCTGCTGAGAATTGAACCTGTAAAATGTCATATGGCTGCTATATGTTCTTAACGTGACAGATACTCTGAGTCAGTGATTCTAGGTGAGGTGGTATCAATGGGATCTGGCCGATATCACAGTGGGGGGCAGCTGTTTCAGACCGATATCCTTCTGCCCCAACTAATGAGTCCCCCACTTCTCAGCTCCACAAGCAGCAGGCGCAGGCTGAACCAGAGCGGCACGTGTGGCACCGCCGGGAGAGTGATGAGAGTGGGGAGAGTGCCCCTGAAGAGGGGGGAGAGGGCGCCCGGGCCCCCCAACCTATCCCCCGCTCTGCCAGCTATCCCTGTGCCACACCTCGGCCTGGAGCACCTGAGACCACCGCCCTGCAGGGGGGCTTCCAGAGGCGCTACGGAGGCATCACAGGTAGCCACTGGGGGTACAGAACACAGAGCTTTCAGGGAACAGAGGTTCTTCCTCGAGGAAGGAAGAGGTCAGAAGGACCAGATCCAGGGCGACTAACCCCTGCCCTGCACCCCCACCACCCCAAGCAGCCCAGAACCCTTCTCCTCAGTCCTGTTTGTGTTCCTTCTAAGAGTATTTACTTGTGTCTTTAGACCCTGGCACAGTGCCCCGGGCCCCCTCTCACTTCTCTCGGCTGCCCCTTGGAGGATGGGCTGAAGACGGGCAGTCAGCATCAAGGCACCCAGAGCCTGTGCCCGAAGAGGGCTCCGAGGATGAGCTTCCACCTCAGGTGCACAAGGTAAGGGTTCTAAGACTCGAGAACGACTGCCAGAAGTAGTCACTTCCAGGCTGGGGTCAGAGCGTCTCCTGAAGGAAGGCGGGCCTCCCGTGCAGAGACACACTGCAGCTCCCCTCCAAACACCTCCTTTTGGAGTTCCCGTTGTGGCGCAGTGGTTACTGAATCCAACTAGGAATCATGAGGTTGCGGGTTCGATCCCCTGGCCTTGCTCAGTGGGTTAAGGATCCGGCGTTGCTGCGAGCTGTGGTGTAGGTCGCAGATGTGGCTCAGATCCCGCGTTGCGGTGGCTCTGGTGTAGGCCGGTGGCTACAGCTCCGATTCGACCCCTAGCCTGGGAACCTCCATATGCCGCGGGTGCAGCTCTAGAAAAGGCAAAAAAAAAAAAAAAAAGGCAAACACTTCCCTTTCCTTCCTCACCTGCTGTGAAATCCAGGACCTGATTGTTCCTTTTCTTCCCTCCCCAAGAATCCAGTTTTCCTGCTCCTTTATCTCAGGCTTCTCTTGTGGAAGCAGGTAACTGAAGACAATCTCTACTACCAAGGCTTTTCTTTCCACAGGTATAGACAAGGCTGAAGGGGGTCCCTATGCCCCAGGATGGAGGCCACCGTTGCCCTGCCATCCCATCTGCCCGCCATGGAGGGCTCCTCAGAGTGTTGCCTGGCTCCACGCGTGTGGTGTTTGTGTGTCCGTGCCTGGCCAAGGGAGGTGCCAACACTGGGCTCGCCGAGAGATTGGGGGCCTAGGAACCAGGGCACACAGGACTCTAGCCTCATCCCCAGGACCCCCCTTGGCTCAGAGTGTGGTGCTAGAAACTGGTCCCCAGCCCAGCCCCAGTACTGCCACCTTTGCACCCACCCTTGCAGATCTCCAGAGGACTGCCCACCACAGAAGCTGCCAAGCAGGGAGAACTCGTGCCAACTGTGGAGTGGGGAGGAGGTTGGGCCTGGACCCTTGACCTCTATAGCCTCTCTTCCCCTACCCTGAACAGATGAGCAGCTCAGGCTGTGGCCCTTACCTCACCCCCAGTTCTCTCCCAGTGCTGCAGCCTGCTCACCTCTCCCCTGCTTCCCGCACATCACTGGCATGTGTGCCGCTTGTTCCTGCTTGTTCTCGTTCTGTTGGCTCGCTCCCCTTCTGTTCAGCTTTTGCTTTGCGTTGGTGTGGAGGCTCTCACTCCCAGCTCCCGTCACGCTATCTTTTGACACTAAGAAGGAAGGTTTACGAAATTGCAGGAGCGGGATGGAAATTCTTTGCTGCCCTCTCCAATATTAGGATGGACCCCTGGGGCGTGGGGGGGGGGGGACAGAGGCCTTCCTGGCCTCCCTGCTGCTTATGGTACCTCCCCACCACCTGCACATGGGACGGACAGGGCTGGAGTATGCCCTTGGTTATCTCCCAGGACGAGAGCTGTGGCCTGCATCCCGCTGTCCCCTAGAGGGGGATGGAGGGCGACAGGACTGCTTCGCCCAGGGCTTTGGGCTGCCGCATTGCATGCTGGGACCCAGCTCCTTGTGAAGTCCGCCTCACCCTTCACCCAGCTCCGTCCACTGCGAGTGAGCAGTGAACTACGCTGTCTAAATTCACGGTGGAACGGGGTGGGGACCATGTATAGCTTGACAACCCTTAATAAAGAAGGGACTTTGACCTGGTCGCGTATTGTTGTCTCGCCCGCCTGGCTAGGGTTCTGGGGACAATGGGCGTAGGGTGTGTGTGGCTCACCCAGGTGGCTTGGGGCCAGGTCGGCCCTGCACGAAAGCGGGCCTATGCGGTCGCTTGGATATACCGACCTAGTCGGAGAGCAGGAGAGCAGCTTCTAATCCACGGTTCTGTGGAGGTCAAGGACTCTGGCAGGACGTGCGGTCAGATTTCCCGCCCTGAGCACGTGACCATGCCGACTCCGCCCGTCTATTTTGCCTTCCCTGGCATGCTCCATTTTCCCCCGCCCCTTCGGGGACACTCGGCCAATGGGGACCCTGAGTAGGGGCTGGGAGGGCGGGGCTGCCGCTGAAGAGAGCGGTGGAGCGAAGCGCCGAATGTTCCTGCAGGCCGGCACTTGACCCGAGGGTCCCTGCCGCGAGCGAGAGGCAGACGGCAGCGACGGCGTACGTGCCTGGCGTGAGTGCGTGGCGGCGGCGCGTGCGCGAAATGAGTGGGTGGTGTGGCCGGGTCCACGTGCGCCCCTACCCCGCGACCCCAGCAGCTTAGCGCCGGGAGGCTCTATGACCCGAGATACCCAGGATTCCGCGCCCAGCCCCCAGCGGCCGATCCAGTTCTCCTGTCCCTTAGTCCCCGCAGCCCCTGCCGGAGGCCACGCATTACCATGGTGACTGTGGGTAACTACTGCGAGGCCGAAGGACCCGCGGGTCCGGTCTGGGTGAAAGGCCTCAGCCCCTGCTTCTTCTTCACGCTTGTGCCCTCAATGCTGATGGGCCTGGGGGCTCTGGCCTTGGTGCCGGTTCTTCCCTGCAAGCGTCCGGAGAGGCCTTATGGCGCCGATGCGGTGTCCTGGGCGGCCGGTCCTCGTGTCGCTCCCTACGTGCTGCAGCTGCTTCTGGCCACACTTCAGGTGGCGCTGCCCCTAGCCGGCCTCATTGGCCGGGTGGGCACTGCCCAGGATGCCCCACTGCCCGGCTACCTGTTGCTGGCTACTGTATTGGGAACTATGGCCAGCGCCTGTGGCCTGGGGCTGCTTGTGACTGAGCGGAACCAGGCACGGCAGAAGCTGGCGATGGGCGTCTGGATCAAGTTCACGCATAGCCCGGGTCTCCTGCTCCTCTGGACAGTGGCTTTTGCAGCTGAAAACTTGGCCCTGGTGTCTTGGAACAGCCCACAGTGGTGGTGGGCAAGGGAGAACTTGAGCCAGCAGGTGAGGGACCTTGTGGTGGTAGGGGAGGCATGGCTAGCAGGGGCGGGGAAGAAGGACCACAATTCTGGTCACACTGGCTCCAGGCTTCCAATGCCTCTAAGGGAAGAAAGGAGGGGCCCGCCCTCCCTGCTGGGTGCTGGGAGCTGATAGCCAGCTGGTGGGGAGTGGCTGTGCTGAGTCACTGTGGATTTTTTTTAAAGCCTACTAGATGCTGGGGCCCTGAGGAGGACCTGGGGTGTGTGCCCTACACCAGTCCCCAGCCCTGGTATAAGTAGTAACAATAGGATTTTGGCCTTCTTTGATATTCTCCCCATGCGTTTAATTGTAGGTTCAGTTTAGCCTGTGGGTGCTGCGGTATGTGGTCTCTGGAGGGCTTTTTGTCCTGGGACTCTGGGCCCCTGGGCTTCGTCCCCACTCTTACGCCTTGCGGGTCAATGAAGAGGATCAGGACATAGAGAGGAGCCAGGTACACAGCAATTTCCGAACCTTAGGGTCTCTCTTAATTCCATTCCCTGTCATTTCTTCCCACCATAATAAATTCTTTCTTTCCCAAATCTCAGTTTGTGCCCTGTTAACCTTTCTGACCTCATCAGGGATCATTTGCGGGTCTAAGTTATGTGGGAGCTGTAAGCCTCTATGTGTTCCCTGGGGGGTTTCTGGCTGGTGCGCTTCATTTTATTTATTTATTTATTTATTTATTTATTTATTTATTTGGCTTTTTAGGGCCGCACCCATAGCATATGGAGGTTCCCAGGCTAGGGGTCAAATCCTACGCCACAGCCACCGCAACATCAGATTGATCCAAGCCGTGTCTGCGACCTATACCACAGCTTACGGCAACACTGGATCCTTAACCCACAGAGCAAGGCTGGGGATCGAACCTGCAACCTCATGGTTACTAGTCAGATGCATTTGTTTATTTATTTATTTATTCATTTATTGCCTTTTCTAGGGCTGCTCCTATGGCGCATGGAGGTTCCCAGGCTAGGGGTCTAATTGGAGCTGTAGCCGCCAGTCTACGCCACAGCCACAGCCACAGCAACGTGGGATCCAAGCCTACACCACAGGTCAGGGCAACGCTGAATCCTTAACCCACTGAGCAAGGCCAGGGGATCGAGCCCACAACCTCGTGGTTCCTAGTCGGATTCGTAAACCACTGAGCCACGACAGGAACTCCCTAGTGCGCTTCATTTTGATCTGAGCACACCTCCCTGTGTCTCACCTTCCTAGGTTCAGTCAACAGAGGGGCCACCACAGTCCACCTGGCGAGACCTTGGCCGGAAGCTCCGCCTACTGAGTGGCTACCTGTGGCCTCGAGGGAGTCCAGCTCTGCAGTTGGTTGTGCTCATCTGCCTGGGGCTCATGGGGTTGGACCGAGGACTGAATGTGTTGGTCCCCATCTATTATAGGGACATAGGTGAGAGGGAGAAGGGGTGTCAGCTCGGCACTCTGCTCTTTCATTGGTCTGGTTGGTGGGGGGACCCTTACCTTGGGAGGTGAGACGGAGTCTGGGTAGCCAGTCAGAAAGAGGCTGTGGCCAGTGTCTGGGGCAGATTCTCCTGAAGAGAGTCCTAGGGGCCGGCCCTAAGTGGGCTCAGACTCGTTTTCTCCACAGTGAACTTGCTGACCCAGAATGCACCGTGGAGCTCCCTGGCCTGGACTGTCACCACTTACGTCTTTCTCAAGTTCCTCCAGGGGGGTGGCACCGGCAGTACGGGTATGAGGCACTCTGCTCTCACCCTGACTGGTGTTGGCCCCTGTCCCTCCTCCACAGGCCTCCCTCCCCCAGGCCCCTCGCTGCTCTCAGACCTTTCACCTCTTGCCGCTGGGCTGAGGTCACCGAGCCCCTCCGCCCTACCGAGGCCTCCCCTGGCTCCCCCCAGGCTTCGTGAGCAACCTGCGCACGTTCCTATGGATCCGGGTGCAGCAGTTCACCTCGCGGCGGGTGGAGCTGCGCCTCTTCTCCCACCTGCACGAGCTCTCGCTGCGCTGGCACCTGGGGCGCCGCACGGGCGAGGTGCTGCGGATCGTGGACCGGGGCACGTCCAGTGTCACGGGGCTGCTCAGGTGCCAAGTCAGTGTGGGAGGGCGGGGCTGGAGAAGCAAGGGGGGAGGGGTTGTCAGGAGAACGGACCCAGCTTGAGGAGCTGCTCCTCTGCTCTTTTTATTTTTTTCATCATTTAAATTACAAGATTAGGGAGCTTCCATCATGGCCCAGCGGTTAATGAACCCAGCTAGCATCCATGAAGACTCGGGTTCGATCCCTGGCCTTGCTCAGTGGGTTAAAGATAAAGATCCAGCATTGCCGTGAGCTGAGGTGTAGGTCGCAGACCCGGCTCAGATCCCAAGTTGCTGTGGTGTAGGCTGGCAGCGGTAGCTCTGATTGGACCCTTAGCCTGGGAACCTCCATATGCCACGGGGCGGCTCTAAAAAAAAAAAAAGGCAAAAAAATAAAAATAAATTACAAGATTAGCATACACGGGCTCTCATAATTCCAATCTCTTTTGAATGCCACTCATTTCTCCAGAGGTTCCCCTTCTGCTTAGTGTGTCAAGTTCTACTTTTTTTGCATTTTGTACGTAGGTGTGTAGAGTCCCAGAACTAAGGCGGTGGTGTGGAGGTTTTTCCTACAACGGTGTCGTGACATAGACGTCATTCTCCGAATGGCTCTGTTATCAAAATGTTAGGGAGAGGTGCTCTGATCTATGCCTCATTCATTATAACTGGTCCCCGAGCATCCTGTAGTGTGAACATGCTGTAGTTTAGCCATCTGCCTCTTGAGCATTCAGCTTGATTCTGGTGTGTTGCTGTTGAAAGCAAAACAGTTACGCTGGAACCTCTAGGTCGAGTTGCTGGCTCCAAGCCTAAGGCCTTTCTTTGTTGCTTGACTTTGTCTCCTAGTTACCTGGTGTTCAACATCCTCCCCACTCTGGCCGACATCATCATTGGCATCGTCTATTTCAGCATGTTCTTCAACGCTTGGTTTGGCCTCATTGTGTTCCTGTGCATGAGTCTTTACCTCTGTGAGTAGCTGCTTGGTGAAACCATCTCCCTAATCCAACCACGGATTCCCTTGGGCATGAGCCCTGCCCCCACTCAGGCAGACACCCCCGCCTCCCACCGCCGCTTTGGGAGGCTGGAGATCAGTGGACTTGACTAGGCTCCTGCTGCTCCCCAATGGAACGAGTGAGCCTCCTCAGCCAAGGGAACCTCCCTTACCCTGGGTGTGTATCCTGGTCACATTAGGTGCTGCTGTGGACGCGGGTCAAGGAGGAAACTCATTTCTGTAACAGGAGGCAGCTCGCCTTCATTTGTGTTCACCAGAACCATTTTTACACAGGCTTTGTGCAGGCTGCAAAGATGTCTTGGACACCGCCCCTTCCCTCAGGAGCTTACCCTCCCCTTTTTTTCTTTTTTCTTTTTTGTCTTTCGAGGGCCGCACCTGTGGCATATGAAGGTTCCCAGGCTAGGGGTCCAATCGGAGCTGAAGCCGTTTGCCTACACCACAGCTACAGCAACCCGGGATCTGAGCCGTGTCTGCAGCCTACACCACAGCTCACGGTAATGCCAGATCCTTAGCCCACTGAGCGAGGCCAGGGATAGAACCCAAATCCTCATGGATGCTAGTCGGGTTCATTAACCGCTGAGCCACGACAGGAACTCTGCTCCCTCCCTTTTGAATTGGGATCCCGGGCTGCAGTGCCAGGTTACTGTGTACGTGGCAGGCAGCAGACGTATGGGTCTAGTCTCTGCTGTTGGAAGTGACGTTTTGCCCTCTTCCTCTCCCCCCTCCTTATCCTGTCGTTCTTTAGTCCTGACCATTGTGGTCACTGAGTGGAGAGCAAAGTTTAGACGTGCCATGAACACACAGGAGAATGCCACCCGTGCCCGAGCCGTGGACTCTTTGCTAAACTTTGAGACGGTAACAGAGGCCTCAGTGGCAGTTGTTGTGAGGAGCAGAGATATGGAGAGGGTGCCAGGGGCTGCCGGGGCTGTTGAGAGCTGGTGGGGGGGGGGGGGCGCGTGGTGGGTACTGTGTCCAGTGTGCAGCTGAAAGCTGTGGCTGTGTGCGACAGCGACAGTTTGAATTCATCAGGTGAAGTATTACAACGCGGAGGGCTATGAAGTGGAGCGCTATCGAGAGGCCATCATCAAATATCAGGTGAGGATGCTAGTTTGAGGCCTGCCGAGAGCAATGGCCTGGTCTCTTGGAATTGCCAGGGCCGAGAGCACTCAAGTTTGGGCCGCGGGGTTGAAGGTGCCTCGGCCCAGGTTGGGATGTGGTGACCATCCGTGTGGACATGACAAGTCCTTCCTCCTGCGCCATTGCCCTAGAGTTTGGAGTGGCAGTCGAGCGCTTCGCTGGTTTTGCTAAACCAGACCCAGAACCTGGTGATTGGACTCGGGCTTCTCGCTGGCTCCCTGCTTTGCGCATACTTTGTCAGTGAGCAGAAGCTGCAGGTGAGGGAAGTGTGCTGGGCCCGGGGGGGAGAGGGCCACCCCTTTTACCCGGTGGGAGGGGGTCCGGGTGACAGCCACAGGCCTCCTGTGACCCCATCCTCTTCCCTGGATGGTCATAGGTTGGGGACTACGTGCTGTTCGGCACCTACATCATCCAGCTGTACATGCCCCTCAACTGGTTTGGCACCTACTACAGGTAACCTGACCCGGCCGTCACCTGACCGGGGGCCATTGCTATTTCCCCAGCTCCTCAGAGGGGCTCCAGCCAGCACTCTTCTTGCAGGATGATCCAGACCAACTTCATCGACATGGAGAACATGTTCGATCTGCTGAAAGAGGAGACAGAAGTGAGTGAGGCGAGCGAGGCGGGGTTTGCGGGGAGCAGGACCCCCCACTGCTGGTGCCTCGCGCATTGGGAGAATTCCAGGCCTGTAATGGCACACTCTGGTGGCACTCTCCCAGGTGAAGGACGCTCCTGGAGCAGGGCCCCTTCGCTTTCAGAGGGGCCAGATTGAGTTTGAGAATGTGCACTTCAGCTATACCGATGGGTGAGCTCCTCCCCCTCGCCGTCCCTCGGTCCCCCCCTTCTCCAGAGTCCCTTCACACGCTGCCTGCCTGCCCCTCCCCGCTGCATCTCAGCCCCCACTGTGTGGGAGGAGAGCCTGAGCAGGAAGCGGGGGCCCAGGAGTCGCTCTCGTGTTGGAGGGGCCCGCTGGGAGGGTGCAAGCCTGGAGACCACGCCCTTCTGTCCTTGCAGGCGGGAGACCCTGCAGGATGTGTCCTTCACTGTGATGCCTGGACAGACGCTGGCCCTGGTATGAGCCTCCCTTATTCCAGTGCCCGTGGTAGCTTGGGACCCAGGCCCAGGGATCAGAGAGCCCTGTCATACCAGGCCACTAGGTTGAAAGTGGCAGCCAGGACATTGGTGGCCTCTTGGAGAGAAAACCTGAAAAGCCCACAGGCCTGAGAACGTTTCCCCTCTTTCTCATGCACCAGGTGGGCCCGTCTGGAGCAGGGAAGAGCACAATTTTGCGCCTGCTGTTTCGCTTCTACGACATCACCTCTGGCTGCATCCGAATCGATGGGCAGGACATTTCACAGGTAAGGATGCTTGGGAGAAAGGCTGTAATTTAGGGGCCCATAAGTGACAGAATGGCAGGTGTTGGGCATCTGGGAAGTGGGGGTGGAGATGTCACCCCTGGCAAAAGCTAGACCAGGAGACCTCAGCCTTTAGCAGCATGTGACCTACAGAAGGAAAGCCGTCATGAGAGTGATTCGTTTGGTGCCGCACAGGGTGCGAGGAGCTGCAGCAATCCGGGGAAGCAGGGAGAGAATGCATTTTCTTTCTGTCGATGGGGCAACAGAGACGTTAAGTGATTTGCCTGCACAGCTAAGGTGTGGGGAGATGGAGGCAGAATTCTCACACAGCGCCTCTCATGCCCTGTGCTTCCCGCCAGCCCAGCCTACCTTCCAGGCCTGGTGGGATCTCACACGCCAGAGCATATGGTCTTTTGGCCCCAGGTGACCCAGGTCTCTCTGCGGTCTCACATTGGAGTCGTGCCCCAGGACACTGTCCTCTTCAACGACACCATTGCCAACAACATCCGCTACGGCCGCATCACGGCTGGGAACGATGAGGTGGAGGCTGCGGCTCAGGCTGCAGGCATCCACGACACCATCATGGCTTTCCCTGAAGGTCAGCCTCTGCGGGGGAGTCCCTCCCCTACCCAGCTTGGTCCCGTTACTCCCTCTGACCTCTGTTCCATCCCTTCCTTGCCCATCTGGTCACAAGAGATCCTCTTGATTACATGTGATTTGAGGGAGGCGGGCAATATCCACAGGGTACGAGACGCAGGTGGGCGAGCGGGGGCTGAAGCTGAGCGGTGGGGAGAAGCAGCGGGTGGCCATCGCTCGCACCATTCTCAAGGCTCCGCACATCGTTCTGCTGGATGAGGTGAGGGCCCTCCCTGGGCGGCCCACTCCCCTCCTTCCTCCCCCGCCCTTGCTGCTGTCACAAACCCATGTCTCCCCAAAACACCTTATAGCTGTGAAGCCCAAACAAGACTCTTTTTGATTCCCAAGGCCCCAGCCAGCAGCTGGCCTCTCCCCCTGCCCCCCCCGTCCCGGGGATTTGGGTGCCAGGGGCACTTTGATCCCGTCCCTCTCTGTAGGCAACGTCCGCACTGGATACGTCTAACGAGAGGGCCATCCAAGCCTCCCTGGCCAAAGTCTGTGCCAACCGCACCACCATCGTCGTGGCGCACAGGTACGGTGGGCGGCAGGCGGCGGGGGCCCGCCCCGGTGGCATGGTGGGTGACTCAGGTCTGACCTCTCAGGCTCTCGACCGTGATCAGTGCCGACCAGATCCTCGTCGTCAAGGATGGCTGCATTGTGGAGAGAGGACGGTAAGGGACACGGCGGGATGGACAGGGAAGGGCCTCTGAATCCGGGGCCCCAGAAAAAAGGTGGAATCCCAGGGGTTTCTGGAAGGTTCCCCCTTGCCAGTGCCCTGTTTTCACAGGCTTGTGGGGAGGACTCTTGGGATAAACCAATGGTTGGTTGGGACTTGTATTTTTCTCCTTGCCCCAGGCATGAGGCTCTGTTGTCCCAAGGTGGTGTGTATGCTGACATGTGGCAGCTACAGCAGCAGGGACAAGAAGAAGTCTCTGAAGACACCAAGTCCAAGGCTAAGACATGGTGACCATAGTCGTGGCCATTTCCCTTCCAGAGGATAACCTGGAGGGAAACTCATTTCAGCCCTTTTCCCTGCCATATTTCATTCTGGTCTTGGTGCTAGCTGTGGTGAGGGAAAGGGCCTTTCAAAAAGGACTTTTGGGGGAAATAAAAGCGTGGACTGTGCTGAGAGCCCTGTGACTCTGTGGTGTGGGCAGCTGCGACGGGCCTCTACCCTTAGGTCAGGTGAGCATTCTTGACAGGACACACTGAGAAAGAAACACACCACTCTGACGTCTCCTTGGCTGCCAAGATCCTTTATTCGTTCTCGGCACCCCCTCCTGCCCCCTGCACTTCGGGGCTGCTCCAGTGTTTGGGGAGTAAGATGCAGGGCCCAGCCAGGGAGCAGTTCCAGGCTGCTCTCTCCCACGCAGCTGGAGAGGCAGCAAAGCCACCTGTAGGCTCAGCTCCACAAGCTGTTTCTCCCGGTGATCCCTGGAGACGCCCTCCACGACACTGCTCCTCGTCTTCACTCCAGGCTGCTCTGGGCCTCCTCTCCCTGTGGACCCTAGAGGTACGAGGGCCACAGTCCTCCTCAGCTGAGCCTCCCTCCCCAAGCCCAAGGCCCTAGCACAGGGTGCAGTTGGACGGCTTCAAGCTGCGGCTTTGAGCCTGGAGCAAGAGGAAGGAAAGGAGAGGAAGACAGGGAGCGGCGTCAGGGAAATGAGGGTGGACAGTCCTCAGTGCAGAGCTCAGCATGGGCTGGAGTCATAGTGAAAACCAAAGGATAACCATCCTTCCAAACACCACCCCTTGGGAGAACATCCTCCCCTTCCCCCGCCCCCCCCCCCCCCGCCCCATAAACTCCTGACTTCCTCCCAGCACAGGCCGTGTCTCCACCCTCTCCTCATACCTGCTGCTGTCGGTATTCTGCCTCGCTGGCTGATAGTGCTTGTGCTAAAGCTAAATCTTCTTCCTCCTGAGAACTGGGAGGGAGGAACAGCTTCAGCTGGATGACAGTATCTAAAATGTATCTAATGTATCTTTAGACAGTATCTAAAACAGCATCACTGTTCGGAGCATTTCTGAGTTTTCTATCAATTTTCAGAGCAACCCTACAAGGTAAGGAGGAGTACTGTCCCCATTTTATAGGGGAAATTAAGACCCTAATGGGCTAAAGAACTTGTTCAAAAGCTTCATTCTGAGTCCAAGTTCCTATTATTCTGCATCAGCTGAGAGTGGGCCCACCTACCTACCTCCAAATGGAGCCCTTACCCACATCCCGCCCCCTTTTCACCTGAGAGCAGGTACCTTGGGACCTGGGGTTTGGTCTCTGCCAGGGAGAGCTCCAGGGCTCGCTGCAGAGCCTCATCCTCACTCTGCAAACAGAAAAATAAGACCAGCTGCCTCCGACTTTACTCTGTACTTGCTTCTGTCCATCTAACCTCTGCCCGACTCACCAAGCCATTCTGCAAAGCGATCACTGGAGGGGTGGTCCGGGATGGAGACTGGGTTGTGGCTCTACGGCAGACATTCAAGAGGCTGAGGTCAGAGCTGTGAAGGGAGAAAGGGGGAAGGGGAAAGAGGTAGACTTACCTGCTGGCAGAGGTAGATGAAGGCAAGGTCTGGTTTGGGCTGGGGATGGTCTTTGCAGAAGAAGCTAGGCTTTGTGCTCTGGAGATGGCAGCAAGTCTGCAGGGAAGAGACACTCTTGGCATGCCTCCAGGCACAGCCAGCTTGCATGCTCCTCCAAGGCCTGACCCAGAAGTCAGGAGGGGAGCTCCGCCGAAAGGTCAGGAAAGCATGCACTTGAAAAGGAAATAAAGGACTCCCCTAGCCAAAAGGGACAGGGTGAAGCGTCCCAACTATAATGACAGAGGCTGAGTCAGTTCCAAAAGGAGAGGATGTTCCCAGACCAAAGGCAGGCAGAGAAGACTCAGTTGCGATTACCCTGCCCTACTAGTTGGGTGCCCGTGCCCCTCCCCAGAGCAATCATGGTCCAGTGGGTGACGGTGCTTGATGCAAAAGTTTCGGCCACAGCGTTCACAGGTCAGTTTCATCATTTCCCGCTGCCGGCAGCCAGAGCGTTCACATCTATTGGTGAAGATCTGAGGTGGGTAGGAAGGATTGTCTATGCTGAGACTCTGATCCTCCTTCAACCCCATCCTAAGAGTCGTTCAAGTTTCTAGGCATCTGTAGGCCCAGCTGACCCTCCAACACTTACCTTACGTTTTTGCTGAGCTGGATCAGAGCGACAGTCTCGGTCAATGTGCTCCCCAACAGCACGGTCAGGGGGCTCTCCTCTGGCCACAGGTACAGGCACGTTACAAAGTGGGCATACAGGTACCTGGATGTCCTAGAGTTAGGGAGAAAGAGTCAGTCTGTGGCTTACTACCAGTGCAGCCAAATCCCCAGTCCTAAAAGAACCTGGATATGTCCCCCATCAATGCAAAAGGAAATACGACGTTCCTCGCACTGAGCCTCAGAAAGGAGAGGAAATGGAAGGCAGAGGGATTAAGGAGATTCTGTAGGCATCCTCAACCCCCCCACCCCCTTTCACTCTCAGACCGCCCCCTCACCTTTTGGTAAGCGGATGCACAGTGATGCTGGGCATAGGCCACATGGTCTGCGCAGAAAATGCCCGAGCAGGCGTCACACTTAAGCGGCAGAAAATCTGCAGGAAGTGGGTCGGGTTGCAGGTCCAGCGGGACCTCGATGTCGTTCCCGCTCACTCAAGCCTTCCACCCGGGGAGGGAAAACGCTACGGTACTTGGCAACGCACTGCAACCCAGTCCACAGCCTCCTTAGCCACGCCCCCAACTCCGAGCCACGCCCTCTGGCACTTCAGGCCCTGGAGCCCACCCTTTCCGCAGTTTCTAGCCCCTCTGCCCGGCCCCGCCCCCCGCAGGCTCCGCCCCTCACCCCCTCACCCAAGCGCTGACAGCTCGGCTCCGAACAGTGAGCCCCCAGGTCCGGAAACTCCATCGCCGGGCCGGGCGGGGCTGCTCGGAAAGGAGAGAGAGGCTGAGCAACCCTCGGGCTCCCCTTCCGGGTCCGAACCGCGAGCCCCACTCTTAGGTGGGGGGCTCCCTGTCCCGCCCCTTCCTCTCCCCCGCCCAGCCCGGGTTACCGGAGCCTCAGCGCCTCCCGGGCCGCAGCTCCCACTCCTCCCTTGGCGCGAGCGGGCGTGCTGACGTCATCGCGCAGGGCGGGCACGACCAGCTCAGCCTCCCGGGGGCGGGGGAGCGTCCCGTAGAGCAGATCCCCGCCCCACTGGGCTCCCTCGCCCAGGACAGGGAGCTGGATAGTTAGTCTTGGACGTTCTAGTGGGTGGCCCGGCATGAGTTGGCGACCCAGGGCGCGGGTCTGGCTCCACTAGGGGAGAAGGGGCCGGCGAAGGCTAGGACGCATGACATTCTGGAGGGCTGGGGTAGTTTGGGGTCTTTCACGGTTGGGTCCTTCACCTGCTGTCTACACCTTCCCCATAGCCATTTGGTTCAGGGCCACTGCTGTACTTATTCAACTCGAGCTGACGACTTCCTGTTTCTCTGAAGTACAGATTTTCTTTCCAGAGCTGTAGCTCCTCCAGGTTTAGTTTCTTCCTTTCTTTTTTGAGGGGTGGGAGAAGGCGCACCTGTGGATTATGGAAGTTCCCAGTCCAGGGGGTCAAATGGGAGCTGCAGCTGCCGGTTTATGCCAAGAGCAACGCCAGGTCCGAATTTGAGACCTACCACGCAGCTTGCGGCAACCCGGATCCTTAACCCACTGAGCAAGGCTAGGGATCCAACCTGCATCCTTATGGATACTAGTGGGGCTCTTAACCCACTGAGACACAATGGGAACTCCCTCCAGGTTTAGTTTCCATGCCTTTCCTGTAAGATTTCTATGATTCTCCCCAGTTTGAGCTAAGCTCATCTCTTTTGTGGTCTCCCTGGTTCTGTTCTAGCACCACCCTACCACCTTATTGTGATCAGCTGTTCCCTCACTTCCCCACCACCCCAATAAATATACTGAGGAAGTTAAGGACCAAGTACCTTGCATTGTGTTGGACCCCAGCACCCAGCACAGTCCCTGGAACTGTGTGGTTTTCAGACATCAACGTGAATCTGAGTCACCTACAGAACTAGTTTAAAATACCAATTTATCTGAGTTCCCTGGTGGCTCAGTGGAACCCAGCCTTGTCACTGCTGTGGCTCAGGTCACTGCTGTGGTCTGGGTTCTGTCCCTGGCTTGGGAACTTCTCCATGCCATGTGCGGTCACAATAAAATTAAAAAGTAGGAGTTCCCATCGTGGCACAGTAGAAACGAATCTGACTAGGAACCATGAGGTTTCAGGTTCCATCCCTGGCCTCGCTTAGTGGATTAAGGATCTGGCATTGCCGTGAGCTGTGATGTAAGTCAAAGCCACTGCTCGGATCTATCGTGGCTGTGGCTGTGGTGTAGGCCCGCAGCTGTAGCTCCAATTGGACCCCCTAGCCTGGGAACCTCCATATGCCACAGGTGTGGCCCTAAAAAAAGCAAAAAAAAAAAAAAGTACATGTTTGTGGTTACCAAAGGGGAAAGGGGAGGTGGAGGGGAGGGATAAATTAGGAGACTGGGATTAGGAGACTGCTGTATAAAAAATAGATAACCATGGAGTTCCCATCGTGGCTCAGTGGTTAACGAATCCAACTAGGAACCATGAGGTTGCAGGTTCCATCCCTGGCCTTGCTCATTGGGTTAAGGATCCAGCGTTGCCATGAGCTGTGGTGTAGGTTGCAGATTCGGCTTGGATCCCACGTTGCTGTGGCTCTGGTGTAGGCTGGCGGCTATAGCTCCGATTGGACCCCTAGCCTGGGAACCTCCATATGCCGTGGGAGTGGCCCAAGAAATGGCAAAAAGACACACACACAAAAAAATAGATAACCAAAAAGGACCTACTGTATAGCAGGGAACTGCACTCAGTATTTTGTAGTAATTTACAAGGGAAGAGAATCTGAAGAATTTTATATATATACACATATGTGTACATATAAGTATAACTGATCACATGCTTTAATCTGAAACTAACACGATACTGTAAATCAACTCTACTTCAATAATTGTTATTTTTATAATTTTTTTTTAAAAAAGCAGATTCCTGAGCCCCACGGCCTTCTCGATAGGAAGCATAAGAGAGAATTGTGACAAAGATTGTCCGCGTACTACACTTTTTTTTTGCCTTTTTAGGGCCCCACTCACAGCATATGGAAGTTCTCAGGCTAGGGGTCTACTTGGAGCTGTAGCTACCCGCCTATGTCACAGCCACAGCAACACCAGATCCGAGCTGTGTCTGCGACCTACACCACAGCTCATGGCAACGTGGGATCCTTAACCCCCTGAGAGAGGCCAGGGATTGAACCCACATCCTCATGGATACTAGTAGGGTTTGTTACCATTGAGCCATGACTGGAACTCCATACACTTTAGAAAAGATGCCTAGAATATTCTGAATGCTTGTTCACTATTTCTTGAAGCTTTTTTAAAATTTTTTATTTTTTTTTCATTTTTTGGTCTTTTTGCCATTTCTATGGTCACTCCCGCGGCATATGGAGGTTCCCAAGCTAGGGGTCTAATCGGAGCTGTAGCCACCGGCCTACGCCAGAGCCACAGCAACTCGGGATCCGAGCCGCATCTGCAACCTACACCACAGCTCACAGCAACACCGGATCCTCAACCCAATGAGCAAGGCCAGGGAGCGAACCCGCCACCTCATGGTTCCTAGTTGGATTCGTGAACCACTGAGCCACGACGGGAACTCTTGTTCACTATTTCTTGAATGATACTAAGGAGTCACCGAATTGATGTTCTGCTTTACCTTAGGGAAGCCCAGGTTGAGACCTTCCACTTCCGCACAGTCTCGCACGCCTCTCGGTCTCTCACGGATAGGCTTGGTAGCAATCTTACCCTCCCGCAAGTTTGGGCATGGGGACAGGTAAACAGGTGAAATAGAGTTGACCAGTGTTCTCCCAAATGGAGGGACAACCAGGCTGCAATTGGAAATGAGGAGACAGCCTTCTTCTCTTCTTCTCTGCCTCCAACTTTTGGCTCTGTTTCCCTCTGTGTCTGCTGCTTATTTACATCCTTACAGTTCTAAGGCCAGGGGCACCGTGCCCAATTGCCTTGATTTGGGTCATCTGCGAAGCTCTGACCTATGGCCCAGGGGCCAGAGTATGTGATGTTCTGATTAGTCCGGCCTGATGTGGCTGTGGCGCAGGCTGGCAGCTACAGTTCTGATTCAACCCCTAGCCTGGGAACTTAACATATGCCACTGGTGTGGCCATAGAAAGACTATACAGATATATATTTTACCATATAGCACTGAAAGGATAAAAATGAGAACAGCCGTAAAATACTCAGAACAATTTGTTAAAGAAAAAATGCTGACCTTAGCTATGGGAAACACCTTGACCGGCCTCTATTCCATTCGTGTTTGGAACACCTTTGGCCAAACCTTTAGGGAAACTCTGGCAGCTGCTTCCCTCAACCCATTCTCACAACCTGGGGTAGGCTCTGGGCAGCCATGTCTCTGCCGCTGCCAAAAATGATTGGTCCAGGAGTGGTCTTCTGACTTCTATTAGGTACCTAAGCTGTGTTCCCCCTGCAACCTGAGACAATGACCTGGGTGCAGATAATTCATGTAAGAGGTGATTCCAGCCAGAGCAAGAAAGTACAAAGAAGGGAGACAGGGAATGAAGGAAAACTGATAAAAACTGTTATTGAACTGATTGCTTCTGTGATAATAGGAGCCCAATTCCACAGGAAACTCTAGGAGGAAATATATACAAATATCCCTCCAAATTCTCCTTCAAAAGGAAGCTAGGGTGATTCTTGTCTTTCCTAAATTGGGGGTGGCTGCTGGGGGTGATAACTCCTTCATGCCCACCTTGCACAGCCAACCTGCACCTGCGTGCAAGCTGACTGAGCTATGGAGGCTTTGGGAAAAGCCTTGAGGCAGAAATACTGATGCTGGCTAGGCTTGGAGGGGGGAAGGCATCAGGGCTCATAGGAATTTTCTGTCCACATTGACAGCTGAAGTCCGGATGTGCCAAGCAAATGTGACACAGGGCACCAAGAGCATTTGATATGTCTGGCCAATCAGATTCTTTCCTGGGAATGCGAATTGAGGCCAAGAGAATCAGTGTTCATAGAACCACTGGACCTGTAACATATAAGCCATACGACCATACTGGTGCTCTGACTGAGGGATAGGAAGGGATTGTTACTTGTAATACTCTGACCAACGGGACAGAGTCAGCCTCACAAAAAGATGGATCTTATAGTTTCCACACATGGGTTTCAGTCATATCATTACTTTTTGTCTCCTCCCAAAGTCCACAACCCCCAACAAAACGACGGCTAACTGCCATTATTTCATTAGTTTCATTTTGTCCCTTTTAAGATAGTGATAAGTCACCCCATTAGATTCTTTGTCAGACTCTCTGGTCACACCCTTAAGTCAGGCAGTTGACATGCAGGAGACTCTTGCGCCAGGTGGACACCTAAGGGGCCTCAGCCATGGGGATTCAGCTTGGCCTGGGCGCTTTAGAAAGGACAAGTGTTGGAGTTCCTGTCGTGGCTGAGCGGCTAAGGAATCTGACTAGCATCCATGAGAATGCAGGTTAGATCCCTGGCCTTACTCAGTGGAGTGGGTTAAAGGTCCAGCTTTGCTGTGGCTGTGGTGTAGACCAGTGGCTATAGCTCTGATTCGACCCCTAGCCTGGGAACCTCCACATACCATGGGTGAGGCCTTGAAAGAACAAAAGAAAGAAAGAAGGAAAGAAGAAGGGAAGGAAGGAAGGAAGGAAAGAAGAAAGAATAAGAGAAGGAAGAAAGAAAGAAAAGAGAAAAGAAAGAAAGAAGAAAAGAAAGAAGAAAGAAAGACGAAATAAAGAAAAAACAAGAAGCTCGAAAGAAGCAAAAGAAGAAGACAGCAAATAAACGAAACCCCGACGGGAGGGATGGAGGAAGGAAGGGAACAAGGAAGAAGAGAAAGGAAGAAAGGAAGAAAGAAAAGAAGAAAGACAAGAAAGAAATAAAGAAGAAAGAAGAATGAAAGAAAGAAGAAAGAAAGATAGAAAGAAAGAAAGAAAGAAAGAAAGAAAGAAAGAAATAAGAAAGAAAGGAGGGAGGGAGGAAGGAAGGAAAGAAGAAAGGAAGAAGAAAGAAGAAAGGAAGAAAGAAAAGTGTTGAAGAGCTTGCTATTTGTGAGTTCCAAGTCTGCATATCTGTGAAACCCAACATCAGTTCTGTTAGATTTAATCATAAGACGTTGCTAATAGTTAACTATTTTTTAACTTATAAAACTGCGGTTTCATATGGTTTAATCTAATCTAAGCAGCACAGGACACAGGCAAGAGTTGTTTTTATTTGATCCTCAGCCTGCTGGGTTTTGGAGCTTAGGTATAAAGACAAACATTGTCTGAGAGTATGTTTTAAAGTCCACACACCTTAAAATCAGATGCGTTAAACATCTACGTACCTTAGCCCTTCAAACTGTGCCATGTTCTAGTAACAATGTCTAAGGAGAGGGTATTGGGCAGGATATAGGGTAAGCTGCCACAACAGGGTCTCAAAAACAGTGGCATAAACAAGAAAGAAGTTTAAGTTCTTGCTTATGTAATAATCCAGGCCTTGTATGACAGTCCCTGTTAGGGACTTGGGCACCTCCCATTTTATTGCTTCACCACCCCTAAGGGGGTGGCTTGGTCTGTGTGGTGTCAAACGCATCCTTGTTCTAGGCATCAGAATGAGGAAGGAGGAAAAGACAGCATTCCCCTTGCCGCTGCCCCACCCCCACCCACTTAAGGGTATGACCCCGAATTTGCATATATCACTTCTGTGCACATTGTACAGCCCAGCACTTAGTCACATGATCATATCTAGCTCCAGTGAAGCTGGGAGATGTGGTCTTTATTTGGGTGGCCATGTGCCCAGATAAAATTTCAATTATTATGGCAGTGAAGGAGAACAGATAATTTGAGGCACAGCTAGTGTTGCAAAGGGAAATAAAGGATAACTTATGATATTTGAGCTTGAAGTAATGAAGTAGATGGTTCTCTTGAAGGCACAGAGCTGCCGAGCTTGTGTACGGCAGTTCTCTTAGCTCAAGGGGTTTGAGGATGAGAACAATAGGATCAAGGTCTGGCTCTGATTGTAGCCCACTCTGTTGGTGGTCTACCCAATAGCCATTCCCCAGCTCCCTCCTGGAGGACAAAACTCTGATTTTATTTTATTCTTTTATTTTTGTCTTTTTGCCTTTTCTAGGGCCGCTCCTACGGCATATGGAGATTCCTAGGCTAGGGGTCGAATCGGAGCTGTAGCCACCGGCCTACGCCAGAGCCACAGCAACGCTGGATCCGAGCCGCGTCTGCAACCTACACCACAGCTCATGGCAACGCCGGATCCTTAACCCACTGAGCAAGGGCAGGGACCGAACCCACAACCTCATGGTTCCGAGTCGGATTCGTTAACCACTGCGCCATGACGGGAACTCCAAAACTCTGATTTTAAACAGCCTTTTCCAAGCAGATGTGTTTTGCATGGGCCCCTTTGCAGCCCCTAGGGTGAGTCTTAAATCGTCTAAGTTAATGTTTTTCAAACTTTTATTTTTTATTTATTTATTTATTTATTTTGCCGTTTTGCCTTTTTCCAGGGCCGCTCCCGCGGCATATGGAGGTTCCCAGGCTAGGGGTCGAATTGGAGCTGTAGCCGCCGGCCTACCCCAGGGCCACAGCAACACCAGATCCAAGCCACATCTGCGACCTACACCACAGCTCACGACAACGCTGGATCCTTAACCCACTGAGCAAGTCCAGGGAGCGAACCCGCCACCTCATGGTTCCTAGTCGGTTTCGTTAAGCACTGCGCCACGACGGTAACTCCAATGTTTTTCAAACTTTTAAACCAATGCCCACATAGGAACTACATTTTATAGCGACACACACACACACACACACACACACACACATGCACACACACCACCAGATACTTGACCTTATTATATCTGATACATTTTGGTATTCTATTCTATTTCATTTTTTCAAAAATGGTGATTTTTATACACTACATTGATCTCCATCTCAACATTCCATTAAGGGGCCATGACCTTCAGTTTGAAAAGAAAAAATAAAAAAGGGAGTTCCCATCGTGGCACAGTAGTTAACGAATCCGACTCGGAACCATGAGGTTGTGGGTTCGGTCCCTGCCCTTGCTCAGTGGGTTAAGGATCCAGCGTTGCCGTGAGCTGTGGTGTAGGTCGCAGACGCGGCTCGGATCCAGCGTTGCTGTGGCTCTGGCGTAGGCCGGTGGCTGCAGCTCTGATTCAACCCCTAGCCTGGGAACCTCCATATGCTGAGGGATCGGCCCAAGAAATAGCAAAAAAAGACAAAGAAAAAAGAAAAAGGAGTTCCCGTTGTGGCACAGAGGAAATGCATCCAACTAGGAACCATGAGGTTGCGGGTTCGATCCCTGGCTTGGCTCAGTGGGTTGAGGATCCAGCGTTGCCGTGAGCTGTGGTGTAGGTCACAGACGCGGCTTGGATCTGGCGTTGCTGTGGCTGTGCTGTAGGCTGGCAGTTGTAGCTCCTATTAGATCGATCCCAAGGCTGAGAACCTCCATATGCCGTGGGTTTCGGCCCTAAAAAGACAAAAGACAAAAAAAGAAAGAAAAAGAAGAGAAAAAAACCTCAACTCTCTAAACCAACTAAACTTCCCTCATTCCCCCTTACTAAGGCATGTAAAATGATTTGTACCTGAAAGACAAAATGATGATCTTTTTAAAAATATAATGCTAGAGTTTTCCTAATAAGTCTACTCGACCCTCATCTGATAGTCTTGGGAACATAACTCTTGTCAGAGTATATTTGACTAACAATCCACTACTGATAAAAGCTCCGTGTGCAGGTCTGTAACATCAACCCGTAGAAATTTATAAGGTGTTGTTCTCGTGTAGCCTTGAGGAAACATTAACCTGAAAGGTGGTTTTTTTTTAGCATTGTGGAATGTTAATTGGTTTTATATCTAACCTAGTAAATTTTTTTTTTGGTCTTTTTTTTTAGGGCCGCACCTATGGCACGTGGAGGGTCCCAGGCTAGGGGTCTAATCGGAGCTATAGGTGCCGGCCTATGCCACAGCCACAACAACTCAGGATCCAAGCTGAGTCTTTGACCTACACCACAGCTCATGGCAATGCTGGATGCTTAACCCACTGAGCAAGGCCAAGGATCAAACCCAAAGCCTCCTGGTTCCTAGTCGGATTCCTTAACCACTGAGCCACGACGGGAATTCTGAACCTAGTAAATTTCTTTCATTTGTCGATATGTCTACATGTCTTTCCTGAAAACACTCAGAGAAGCAACTTTTTGCTTTTTTTTTTTTTTTTTTGCTTTCTAGGGCCACTCTCTGGCACATGGAGGGTCCCAGGCTAGGGGTCCAATCGGAGCCACAGCTACTGGCCTACAGAGCAGCCACAGAAACACAGGATCTGAACCTCATCTTTGACCTACACCACAGCTCACGGCAATGCCGGATCCTTGCCCATTGAGCGAGGCCAGGGATTGAACCACCAACCTCATGGTTCCTAGTCAGATTCATTCCCTCTGCACCACAACGGGAACTCCAACTTTTTGTGTTCTTTACAGCTCGCTCACTAAAGACTTAAATAAAACCTTTATATGTGCACACAATCTATTTGAATGAGAATTTATTTTTGCTCTGGCCATTACCTGTGACATCCGGCACTCAGGCAGCCATTTTGTGACCATAAATGGAGCCAAGCAGAGAAGACAAGCAAACATGCTGAAGACGGCAGAGAAGAAAGATGGAAAAGATCCAGGGTCATGGATTAATTAACCAACCTGGGAAACCACATTTGGCCTCTTGCTGTACAAGAGAGTAAGTGTCCTTGTTAGTCATGTTTTCTGCATTTTTGCAACCAAAAGCTTCCTTTTTGATATACCTGCTGTGGCATCTCTACTTGATAAATACAAACATTTGATTCAGGAGTTCCCATAGTGGCTCGGTGGTTAACAAACCCAACTAGTATCTACGAGGATGCAGGTTCAATACCTGGCTTTGCTCAGTGGGTTAAGGATCTGGCATTGCTGTGAGCTGTGGTGTAGGTCACAGCTGCAGCTCCCATTTGACTACTAGCCCAGGAACCTCCATATGCCAAGGGTGCCACCCTAAAAAGACCAAAAAAATTTTTTTGATTCACCCAGTTGAAATGTTTGCAGGTATATTGTCTCTATGTAGTGGTGACTCTGGTGGTAGCAGTGGGATGATCACTGAGCCTCCCAATCAACTTGAGAGATCCTGGCCTCGCAGCTTTCAAAAGCCTCCTGATGTAGTGATAGCATAGTCTGTGCATTAATATTTTGTTCACTTGTTTTTCATTTTAAATTACTTCTAGGGCTTTATAAATACTTATGCTTGAATATATAACTATCTGATTTTCAATGATGTTTTTCATTTTAAACTTAATCATTAGGTTTTAGTAATTTTATTTATCCATTTTTTTTCTCTCTACATTTACGGCTTTGGAATTGCAGGCTTTCAGTTTGGGGAACCTTGTTTGGAACATACTAAGCAAAGATAAACACTGCCTCTCTCCTTGCTCCCACTCTCTGAATGCTCAGATAATCAAAGGCTTAAGGAACCCTAAAAATAAAATCTGTGGAGCACTCTCTGTTGAGCGTGAACCAGAAGATCTTAACTTCCATAACCTCAGAGAACCCAGAGACCATAAGAGAGAATGAAGCCCTCACAGTCTCTCTTTTCTCAGGTAGAGCTTTTCCTGGCTAATTTCTAGTTTAAGCTACTCATGTTGATCAGCAGCCCAGGAGCTTCTCAAATTTAAAAAGGATGATGAGGAGCTCCCGCTGTGGCTCATTGGATTAAGAATCTGACTACTATCTGTGAGGATCAGGTTCGACCGCTGGCCTTGCTCAGTGGGTTAAAGCATCTGGCATTGCTGCAAGCTGTGACTTTGGCCACAGGCATGGCTTGGAGCCCACGTTGCTGTGGCTGTGGCTTAGGCTGGCAGCTGCTTTGATCGACCCCTAGCCTGGGAACTTTCGCATGCCTTGAGTGCGGCCCTAAAAAGACAATAAATAAATAAAATAAATAAAAAATAAAAAGGATAATAAACAGACCAAAGCCTCCTAGAACACGGTATAGATGTGGGTTCCTTGCTTCCTGAATAAAAGAATAAAGGAGAACACTGAGAGAAATCCAATAACACTCTCTACACCGAACAAGCTGTGTTCGAAGATATCAATTAACAACTGAATATTGCTGGAGTTCCCACCGTGGTGCAGGGGAAACAAATCCGATTAGGAACCTGAGGTTGTGGGTTTGATCCCTATCCTCGCTCAGCAGGTTAAGAATCTGGCATTGCTGTGAGCTGTGGAGTAGATCACAGACGCGGCTTGGATCCAGTGTTGCTGTGGCTGTGGTGTAAACTGGCAGCTATAGCTCCGATTAGATTCCTAGCTTGGGAACCTCCGTATGCTGCGGGTGTGGCCCTAAAAATAAATAAATAAATAAATAATTGAGCATTGCTTAAATCTCTTTTTGTTGTAAACCAACAAAGCACACACAGACCTGCTAGGCAGCTTTGTGCTTCAGCTCTGGGGAGCTGAGGTGCAGCCTCCCACAGGAACATCGGAAATCAACTCATCTACAAATCAGCAGGTGGAGTCCTGGCCAGATACCTCTTATTTCAGTTTCAGCAGGTCTGAAGCAGATAAAGCCAAAGTGAGTGAGAATTGGGCCCAATTCTACTCTAATATTAGTTTATTTATTTATTTATTTATTTTTATTTTTATTTTTTTGTCTTTTTGTCTTTTTTCCATTCCTTGGGCTGCTCCTGCGGCATATGGAGGCTCCCGGGCTAGGGGTCAAATTGGAGCTGTAGCTGCCAGCCTACACCAGAGCCACAGCAACGCAGGATCCAAGCTGTGTCTGCGACCTACACCACAGCTCACGGCAACGCCGGAACCTTGACCCACTGAGCAAGGGCAGGGATCGAACCCGCAACGTCATGGTTCCTAATCGGATTCGTTAACCACTGCACCATGACGGGAACTCCCTCTAATATTAGTTTAGTGGTATTTGCTTAGTGGTTTTCCTTCTCCTCAGTGGAATCTTAGAGAAACAGTGCATACTGAAAGGAAAAGAAAAAAACTGTTTTGCCAACTGTCCTGCCCTACTATTACTTATGTCTTACTTATTTAATCCCCACCAATGCTGTTTGAGGTAGACATTATTCCCATTTCACAGATCAGAAAGCTGAGATTGGACAGATAAAGTTACTTCCTTATGGAGATGGGATCCGGAACCAGATTTTTGCACTACCTGAAGTCCTGAGTTTTTTCATTATTCAACCTTGCCTCCACGTTAACAGTTAACTAGAAAGAGGAATTTTTCTTTCTTTCTTTCCTTTTTTTTTTTTAAGGCCACACCCATGGCACATGGAAGTTCCCAGGCTAGCGGTCGAATTGGAGCTTCACCTGCTGTCCTACGCCACAGCCATAGCAACACCAGATCCTTAACCCACTGAGCAAGGCCAGGGATTGAACCTGCATGCATCCTCATGGATACTAGTCGGATTTGTTTCCGCTGCATCACAACGGGAACTCCCAGAAAGAGGAATCTTAAGTGGTGGTTCACTTGAAGTGTGGAAAATCCCAACCCTCTTCAAGGGTTATCAGTGATCAGTCACTTAGATTTTTTTTTTTTTTTTTTTGTCTTTTGCCTTTTTAGGGCCGAAACCCGCGGCATATGGAGGTTCCCAGGCTAGGGGTCTCATTAGAGCTGTTGCCGCCGGCCTACACCAGAGCCACAGCAACACCGGATCCAAGTGGCGTCTGCAACCTACACCACAGCTCATGGCAACGCTGGATCCTTAACCCACTGAGCAAGGCCAGGGATGGAACCTGCAACCTCATGGTTCCTAGTCGGATTCATTTCCACTGCACCACGATGGGAACTCCAAACACTCACTTGGATTTAAATATCTAAGTGAGATAAAGGATGTGGAAGCTCTTTGACGGGAACTGACTTCAGATCCCAGGGGATTAGAAGACCAGCCTGGCTCTGCCTTTGCTGAAGTCTGCCTTGCTTCCTCAGGCATGTGATATGTAATCTTTGTGATAATATTCAGTCACTTGTCCTTAATTGCCCTAGCTCTCCTGTGAATTAATTATAGACTTCTAGTTTAGGCACCCAGTTCAAATTCATACGATTTTACAGGTTGCACAGTGATGTCATATGTATTTGATACAATCCACTAAATGTTGACCAAGTCTTATCAGATTTTTTTTTTTTTTTTTTTTTTTTGGTGTAGGGCTGCACTCTCGGCATATGGAGGGTCCCAGGCTAGGGGTCCAATCAGAGTTATAGCTGCCGGCCACAGCCACGGCCACAGCAATGCAGGATCCAAGCTGCATCTGCGACCTACAACAGCAACACTGGACCCTTAACCCACTGAGCAAGGACAGGTATCAAACCTGCGTCCTCACGGATGCTACTCAGAGTTGTTAACCAATGAGCCACGATGGGAACTCTATCTCATCAGATCTTATAATAGGCACTGGGCATAGAGGTGAATAACTCAGAGTCTCTATTCCCTAGTTGTTCAATGTCTAGTAGTAAAGATACATAAGCAACGAATTCAAAGTGAAAATGCCCCAATACAATGGGTTTCAAACTTATTCAACCTTAACCTACAGTAAGAAATACATCTTACATCTCATGCCAGCATATGTAAGCAGAAAATAAATGTAATCTGGAGTTCCTATTGTGGCTCAGCAGTAACAAACCCAACTAGTAGCCATAAGGATGCAGGTTCAATCCCTGGCTCCATTTAGTGGGTTAAAGATCCGGCATTGCCATGAGCTGTGGTGCAGGTCGCAGAGACAGCTCAGATCTGGTGTTGCTGTGCTGTGGTATCGGCTGGCAGCTGCAGCTCCAGTTAGACCACTAGCCTTGGAACTTACATTTGCACAGGTGCAGCCCTGAAAAAAAAAAAGTAATTTAAGGTCTTCTAAATTGATTTTATGACCCATTAATTTCATGACCCCCAGTTTTGAAACCACGCTCTAATGGATGTATAGAGGCTGTAGGAACACAGAAACAGGAGCCAAAACCACCCAGGAGTGAGTCTGGGGAGAGACAGTGAGAGTTCTCCAGGCAGACAAGATGCCAAAGGTACTGCAGCCATAGGAGGGTCATAGGAAGAGCCTTACAACTATAATAGAACGCAGAGGAGCCTGAATGCACAAGGGGCTAGGAAGATGGAAAAAGGACATTGTGTTAAATACCCTAGATTGAAAAAACACATTTTATGTTTGCTCCCTTCTCAAACTCCACTAAAATAACACTCAAGGAAGAGAAGGAACAGAAAAAGAAAGAATACATGGAGATACGACAAAAATACTTTGGAAGATGGAAAGCTAAAGGAAGAGGGATGGCTGAGGAATCTAAGAAACATTTGACAATGAACAGGATAGCCCCTACCACCATGTAGTCAATAGCTGAGAAACCCTGATTTAAATGAAATGTAGGGAGTTCCCGTAGTGGCTCAGTGGTTAACAAATCTGACTAGGAACCATGAGGTTGCAGGTTCGATCCCTGGTCTTGCTCAGTGGGTTAAGGATCCAGTGATGCCATGAGCTCTGGTGTAGATTGCAGACTTGGCTCAGATCCCTCATTGCTGTGGCTGTGGCTGTGGCCAGTAGCTACAGCTCCGATTAAACCCCTAGCCTGGGAACCCCCGTATGCCATGGGAGTGGCCCTAGAAAAGGCAAAAATAATAATAATAATAATAATAATAATAATAAAAGACATAAATGAAATGTAAAATTGGAACTCTTCTGAGTGAGTTCAAATCACAGTGCAATAACTACTAGCTGTTAGAGGTTGATAGATTGAAACAAAATGACTTCACTGATATTTCAGAATTTTATAGAAAATAAGTATTTATTATTTGCTTTTTAGGCCAGAACCCACAGCATATTGAGGTTCCCAGGCCAGGAGTGGAATCGGATCTGCAGCTGCTGGTCTACGCTACAGGCACAGCCACAGCAACGCCAGATCCGAGTTGCACCTGTGACCTACCCCACAGCTCGTGGCAACGTGGATCCCCAACCTACTGAGCAAGGCCAGGAATCGAAAGAGCATCCTCATGGATACTGACTGGATTCGTTTCTGCTGCACCACAACAGGAACTTCTGATGATTTATTTTTAAAGCCAACTGTTCAGCATTTTTTTTTTTTGTCTTTTTGCTATCTCTTTGGGCTGCTCCCACGGCATATGGAGGTTCCCAGGCTAGGGGTCGAGTCGGAGCTGTAGCCGCCGGCACAGCAACGTGGGATCCGAGCCGCGTCTGCAACCTACACCACAGCTCACGGCAACGCCGGATCGTTAACCCACTGAGCAAGGGCAGGGACCGAACCCGCAACCTCATGGTTCCTAGTCGGATTCGTTAACCACTGCGCCACGACGGGAACTCCTGTTCAGCATTTTAAAAAGTAAAATTTCTGTAATATCTTTGATAGACACACACAACTAAATGTAAAAATGTATATTTAAAAAGCATGAATGTGGAGTTCCTGCCATGGAGCAATGGGATTGGCGGAGTCTCTGCAGCACCATGGCACAGGTTTGATCCCCAGGCCAGGCACAGTGGGTTAAAAGCTATGGCATTGCTGAAGCTGTGGTGTCAGTCATCACTGCGGCTCAGATCTGATCCCTAGCCCATGTGCCAGAGGGCAGTCAAAAAAAAAAAAAAAAAGAATGTTAAATGTAGATTGTAATTATTTCAATATAAACTGTTAGCATATACAATTAATAAAATATTATCTTCAAGTGAAAAATTAATACCAATAAAAGTAAAAATGTAATCATAAATAAATAAAAATAAAATTATTTGCTCTTTTTAAAATAGTGATCTCAAAGAAATATATTAAGATGTCACTGTGTAAGTTGTAAGTGTAATTTTTTTATATAAAGTATAGTTGATTAAAATGTGCCAATTTTTGCTATATAGCAAGGTGACCCAGGCATACACATATATACATTTTTTTTTCTCTGTAAGTGTGTTTTTGCTGCATTTTTCTAGCTGCTTAAAAAAGCTTTTTCCGGTGTTGTATGACTCAAAAGAAAGTGAGGAGATGACTATAAATCTAATTTCAAATACAGTTTACTGACTATTTCTTGTTCAAATAATCTCATCTCTTGTTTGATAACTTTGAGGAACTCTTTTCTAATAAATAAATAAATATATATATATATATATATATTTTGTTTTGTCTATTATCTTTTTAGGGCCACACCTGTGGCATATGGACGTTCCCAGGGTAGGGGGCGAATCAGAGCGGCAGCTGCTGGCCTATTCATGGCAATACCGGACTCTTAACCCACTGAGCAAGGACAGGGATCGAACCCGTGTCCTCATGGATACTAGTCAGATTAGTTAACCACCGAGCCACAACAGGAACTCCTGGAACAAATATTTTTTTATTTGTCTAGGTGGATATGATTTTTTTCTTTTAATTTCTGGAAAGTCTAGTTTTGTTTCAAATGGAAAATTTCTGATTTGTATCCATCTTCTTCAGTTTCATTAAATCTAGGTTGAGATTCTGATGCAGAAAGGCTATATCAATTTTAACATTGTCCTGTTCCTAATTCTACTGTTTACAGTGTCTTTGATCTAGAAAAATTATTCTTATAATAGAAGTTCGTTTTGTACACTGACCTTCTCCCTCCTCTTTTAAGTCTGTGGGCTGCAACAATGCTTTACAAACAAATGAACCTTTGTGTGTTTAAAACTTTAACACGGCTCTACCTCGTTTATTAATGATTCAGAATTCAGATTTCTTTTGCCAATGATGAGGGGACATTTTAACCTTAACTAAAATTCTATTTCGGTACTTTAAGATATAAGGATATGTGAGAATAACATAAGCTATAAGGATATATGAGAATAACAGAATACTGAAAACCAGTATGGTAATAGCCACCAATCGTGTAACTTTGAGCAAGCTATCTTACCTAAGCCTCCGTTTCCTCATCTGTAAAATGGGGCGATGTCTTCCTACGCCAAAGTGTGATGGTGAAGATTACAAAAAGGGTTCATGTAAAACACTTAGATCTATGGACATATACTAAATGTGTTAATTAATGCATATTATTAGTTGTTTAACTACATATATTACTCATTATTACTAAATTTGTTCATTTCCCATGTGTTGATACATTGTTTTTTATAATGTATAGATTGTCGGTCCAAATTCTTGAATATAATTTCAAGATAAACTTGGTGTCGTGGTTTTAAAATATGTCCACAAATTTTTTTCTGCTTTTCCCTTAAAGAGCATAGGCTGGACTCAGCGATTTACTCTAATGTAAGAATATGGTGAAAGTGAGAGAGTATGAATTTTGACACTAGGTCATAAAAATGTTGTGGCTTTCTTCTTGCTCTCTCTTGGACTGCTTGCTCTAGGGAAGGAAGCTGTCATGTCATGATGACACTCAAGCCACCATAGGGAGAGGTTAGTGTCATGAAGGACCGAGGCCTCTTGTCAACTGCAAGTGAGGAATTGAGTCTTCTAAAAAGGCTTCAAACCATCTTGGAAGCAGACACTCCAGCCCCAGTCAAGCCTTCAGATGACTGCAGCCAGCCCTGGCTGACATCTTCATTGCAAACTCCTGGAGACTTTGAACCAGAACTCAGCTACGGTGATCCTAGAGTCCTGATCCTCAGAAATAGTGTGGATAATATTTGTTGTTTTAGGCTGGCTAAGTTTTGGAGTAATTGGTTATGCAGAAATAGATAATCAATATGTTTTGGTGTTGACACTTGTTATTAATATAAACCACACATAGACATGTGCACAGAACTTTTATGAATTGGACATTCCCACATAACCAGCGCCCAGATCAACAAATAGAACAACCCCCAGAAGACACTTGCAGTCACTGCTCCCCTGTCCCCCAGGATAGCCACTCGATTGACTGCTAACAATATAAATGTACTTTATAGTTGGTGCAGTGGAAACTAATCTGACTAGTATTCATGAGGATGTAGGTTTGATCCCAGGCCTCGCTTAGTGGGTCGGGGAATCCAGCGTTGCTGTGAGCTGTGCTGTAGGTCACAGATGCAGCTTGGATCTGGTGTGGCTGTGGCGTAGGCTGGTAGCTACAGTTCCAATTTGACCCTGGCCTGGGAACTTCCATATGCTGCAGGCAAAGCCCTAAAAAAAAAAAAAAAAAGTACTTTATATAATGGAAGTATACAGTACTTATCCTTTTGCAACTATTTTCTTTTACTTAATATTTTGTTTCTGAAAGTCACCCTTATTTTTGTGCCTAATTGTACTTTATCCATTCTACTTAGTTGTCTGACTATACTATAGTGTATTTATCCATTGGATAGGAAACTCCTATGAATTACATATATCATATGTATTTCTTCCCAACATTTGACCACATTTGCTTTATCATTCTCTCTCTTGCTCCACATACATTATATATTCACATACTCATTCTTATTTATTTATTAACATTTCCAAATCATTTGATATACTTTGCAGAGCACATACCCTTCATCTCTAAAATATTTAGAATGTTTAGAATGTGTCCTAAATTTAGGATAGTCTCTTACATAACCTGAGTGAAATGCAAATTCAAGAAATTTGATCTTTATGTGATTTTTAAAACTTAATGTAGAATCCATGCTTAAATTTTATCAGTTGTCCCAATAATAACTTTTTTCCCCTCACCCAGGATTCAATCCAAGATCACACCTTGCATTTACTCCCTTCCACCCTTATTTCTCACAGCCCATGTGCCTTTGGTCTCCTTTTACTCATGAATAGTTCCTCAGCTTTTCATTACTTTTTTTTTTTTTTTTTAGGGCCTCACCCGTGGCATATGTAGGTCCCCAGACTAGGGGTCCAATCGGAGTTACAGCTGCCAGCCTATGCCACAGCCACGCCAGATCTGAGCCCCATCTGCAACCTACACCACAGCTCATGGCAACACTGGATCCTTAATGCACTGAGTGAAGCCAGAGATATAGTCTGCAATCTCTTGGTTCCTAGTCGGATTCGTTAAGCACTGCGCCACGACGGGAACTCCAGCTTTTCATTATCTTTTATGAAATTGATTTTTTTTTTGAGATGATAGCACATTGTAGTTTATTTGGTATGAAACTAATTTTTTGAAATGGAGTCAATTCACTTTATTTGTTGTTTGTTTGTTTTTGTCTTTCTAGGGCCACATTTGTGGCATATGGAAGTTCCCAGGCTAGGGGTCGAATGAGAGCCATAGCTGCTGGCCGACACCACAGCACAGCAATGCAGGGGATCCGAGCCACGTCTGTTACCTGCACCACAGTTCATGGGCAATGCTGGATTCTTAACCCACTGAGCAAGGCCAGGGATTGAACCCGAGTCCTCATGGATTCTAGTCAGGTTTGTTACTGCTGAGCCACGACAGGAACTCCACTTTTTGTATTTAAAAAGATTAAAAAAAGGAGTTCCCGTCGTGGCTCAGTGGTTAATGAACCTAACTAGCATCCATGAGGACACAGGTTTGATCCCTGGCCTTGCTCAGTGGGTTAAGGATCCAGCGTTGCCATGAGCTGTGGTGTAGGTCTTGGACATGGCTTGGATCCTGAGCTGCTGTGGCTGTGGTGTGGGACAGCAGCTACAGCTCCATTCAACCCTGAGCCTGGGAACCTCCATATGTTGAGGTGTGGCCTTAAAAAGCAAAAATAAATAAACAAATAAATAAATAAATAGAGGAAAAAAAACAGACTTCTTTTAACCTTACTCCATTTCTGCAGAGTCACATTTTTTTTCAAGCAAGCATAAAATCTGTAATTGGATTTTTGATTAAAATATTTAGTTGAGTCCAAATCATTTGGCCAAATTTTTTTGAAATAATAGGATGTTTTTTGTTTTGTTTTGTTTTTTCCGCTGCACTGAGGGCCTAAGAAGTCCCAGGGCTAGGAATTGAATCCGTGCCACTGCACTGACCTGAGCAACTGCAGTGACAACGATGTACCCTTAACCCACTGTGCCACAAAGGAACTCCTGGTTGGACACTAGCATCAAACGCAAACAAACCTGTAGGTCAAAGTCGGCTAACATGAACCTTCACATCTAGATCATTTTTGTTGCTTTTAACCCAGTCCTGAAAAAAAGAGCTCACAAATCTATCTGCAAATTATTTAAATTTAGCAACCATCCACTGCAGAACAACAATGAAGGCAAGATACTTACCTTCAACAGATATACACCAATCACCAAAATCTATTTACTTTGGAAAATTAGGACTGGTTATGCTAGTACACCAGTTCAGTTTAGTCTAACACATTTATTGAGCATCTACTCTGTGCCAGGCACTGTGCTAGGCTATGAGAGTATTCAGATGATGAGCACGTAGTCCCAGCTCTCAAGAATAACCAGTATAGGCGTTCCTGCTGTGGCTCGGCGATAACAAACCCGACTAGTATCCATGAGGACGAGGGTTCGATTCCTGGCCTCAGTCATTGGGTTGAAGAATCTGGTGTTGCCATGAACTGCAGTGTAGGTCGCAGACCTGGCACGGATCCCACATTATTGCGGCTGTGGCGTAAGCCAGTGGCTACTGCTCCGATTTGACCCCTAGCCTGGGAACTTCCATATGCAGTGGGTGCGGTCCTAAAAAAAAAGGAATATGCCGTATACTGTAAAAATACTGAATCATAATGCTGTACACCTGAAACAAATATAATATTGATTGTAAATTAAGTATACTTCAATTAAAAGAATAAGCAGAATAGTGGAATATATATACCCTATATACTCCAGATACCACACTCATATGAAGATTTTATGTGATATGTGGAAAACAGCAGTATACTGAGAATGCACTGGGAGAGCAGGTCTGCCGTGAGGGGGGCTGGTGGTGTGCGACACCAGGGAAGCCTTCAAAAATGGGGTGTGGTCTGAAGTTCTTCCTTCCTTTCTTTCTTTTTCTTTCTTTCTTCCTTTCCTTCCTTCTGCTTTTTAGGGCTGCACTTGCAGCATATGGAAGTTCCCGCCTAAGGGTCGAATTGGAGCTACAGCTGCCAGCCTACACCACGGCCACAGCAACTCGGGCTCCGAGCTGCGTCTGCATCTGTGACCTACATTGCAGCTCACAGCAATGCCATATCCTTGACCCAATGATGGAGGCCAGGGATCAAACCCACATCCTCATGGTTCCTAGTCGGATTTGTTTCCACTGCGCCACAATGGGAACTCCTGAAATACCTCTTAAAAGATAGGTGAAGTGTTGGGAGCTGCGGCCCTAAAAAGCAAAAAAAAAAAAAAAAAAGATAGGTGAAGTGTTTGTCAAGTGGAGGGCTGGTGGGGGGGGTTGCATCTGTTTGTGTTGAGCAGGGGTGCAGGAGGGCAAAGCAACCCCAAGGAAAGGACAAGATGTTTGGGGTTTGACACTGTAGCAACAAGACCAGGTCAGGGCAAGGGCAGATCTCTGAAGGTTTAACTGTATACCTTGTAGGAAAAGAGCCTTGATTACTATTAGATAGAAGAAAGTTCATCCAAATTGTATTTTTAAGTAATTTAGCTACTTATGTGGGGCATGCGTTTCGGTGGGGGACAAGAGTGTTGGCAGGGAAACTGTTGCAGCGGGCGAGGCGAGAGATGAGGAGGGTGTGAATCAAGAAATGATCAGGACATCAAATTAGCAACTGGGGATTGTCTGAGTGTGGGTGAGGGAGAAGTAAGCCTTCAGAGTTGGTGATGGCAACAAGCAAGAGAGAAAATATAGAAAAAGCCTCCATGTGTAAGGGGGTTGGGAGTAGAATGCAGCGTGGAAAGAGGATATATTCAGTTTGGGGTATGCTGAGAGAGTGGAGGTGCCTAGGTGGAAGTTCTTGGGAAGGAGCTAAGATTTAGAAGTCATCAGAGTATGAGGGGGAACTAAATGGCTGAACATGTGAAATTGCCCAGGCAGAGCACTAAGAAAAAGTGAGCCAGGGACAGACCCAGTGAAAAGTCAACATTTAAGGAAGCAGGAGGAGGAAGTCCGAAAGACTTTAGTCGGACACTAAAAGCAAAACATGGTGATGTACTGTCCTTGTATGATGGAAGATACTTACACTCTCTGTCCTTGATCTTTGTATGTTTAAAGATCATTTAAGTCTCTGTTTTGCAATACCCCTTGACCAGAAAAACAAATTCTGCTATATTATTACTAGTCTAACTCTTCCCACAATTTTTTTTTTTTTTTGGCCATACCTGCAACATATGGAAGTTCCTGGGCTAGGGATCAAATCCAAGCCACAGCTGCGACCTACACCAGAGCTGTGGCAAAGCCAGATCCTTAGCCCACTGCACTGGGCTGGGGATCGAACCCACAACACCTCAGAGCCAACACTGGATCCTTAGCCCACTGCACCACAGCAGGAATTTCACTTCTCACAGATTTAATTCCTGCCCTCTGAAGTCCTACAGATAACCCTGCAAAGTTTGACCTTTGCTGCTAATGGGATTCAATTCAGCTTTCCCTTCTTGGCCTAAACCCTCACTGTTCCTTCACAGTTCCCCACCTGCTCCACATGGTGACAATTTGCAGCCTTTGTCTCTGGTAATCCTCTTCTGGGCACTCTGCAATTTGTCAACTTCTCTGCAAGTGAAGCAAGATGAAAGTATGCTTTTTTTTTTTTTTTTTTTTTAAGGTTGTCGCATGTGAAAGTTCCCAAGCTAGAGGTCGAATCAGAGCTGTAGCTGCTGCCTATCAGGGATTGAACATACATCCTCACGGATACTGGATACTAGTTGGTTTGTTAATAGTGAGCCACAATGGGAACTCCCTAAGTATGCACTTGGCACAGTACACTCTAGGTATTATATTCTTTCCAGTAATGCAGCCTATAATTGAGTTTGTGAGCAGCATCATCACACTACTAGTTTTTTTTTGTTTGCTTGTTTTTGCCTTTTCGGGTCGCACCCACAGCACATGGATGTTCCCAGGCTAGGGATCCAATCGGAGCTACAGCCGCTGGCCTACGCCACAGCTCATGGCAACACCAGATACTTAACCCACTGAGTGAGGCCAGGGATCGAACCTGCAACCTCATGGTTCCTAGTCGGATTCATTTTCCTCCATGCCACGACAGGAACTCCACTATTAACTTTTCCAATGCATGGTTAAAGTGCACTGCTCTCCCCCCACCTGAAACATAAACTTGTAACCAAATCTTCTTCCCCTCAGTCTGTACTTCATTTTTTGTTTAGGCGAATTATAGGTTTCACATTTCTGTTCATTTTTCTCTCACTCATATGGACAGCTTTCTTCTTGTCTCTTTCATTATGGGACAGGAAATGGCCAGGACACCTGATAACAAAACATTGTAGACAAATATATGTATCACAACCATCAGACAGGGTGAATGTCAAGAATGGACTCTCAGAGTTCCCATCATGGCTCAGTGATTAAAGAATCCGACTAGGAACCATGAGGTTGCAGGTTCGATCCCTAGCCTTGCTCAGTGGGTTGAGGACCCAGCTGTGGTGTAGGCTGCAAACGCAGCTTGGATCCCAAGTTGCTGTGACCCTGGTATAGGCCAGTGGCTACAGCCCTGATTAGATCCTTAGCCTGGGAACCTCCATATGCTGTGGGTGCGACCCTAAAAGGCAAAAACAAGCAAACAAAAAAAACTAGTAGTGTGAATGAACTCTCAAGGAAGTTCCTGTTGTGGCTCAGTAGTAATACTCAACTAGTATCCATGAGGACAAGGGTTTGATCCCTGGCCTCACTCAGTGGGTTAAGGAGCCAGTGTTGCTATATCTGGCACTGCTGTGGCTGGCAGCTGTAGCTCCAATTCGAATCCTAGTCAGGGAACTAATATGCCATGTGTGTGGCCCTAAAAAACAAACAAACAAAAAAAAACAAAAAAAAGGAAGACCTTCATGGAACTCCAAACCTATGGTGATGGTTTTCACCCAACTATAGGCTTCTGGCTGTATCTTCAAATTGCAAGTTTCACAAGGAAATAGATTATAGGTGGGGCACATGGCAGCCATTGTCTGATTAATTCTACTTTTCTTGAATTGCTTGTTTGATGACTAGAAGTGTTTTTCCACTCTCTTCTGAAATCCTAGATGATTAAAAGTTCATGTTCCTTCACTGACAAAAGAAACCCTGAAGGTCTATCTTTCAGGCAAATGTGAAACAGATGGAAAGGAAAAAACTCTCCCATGCTTAGGAGAGATGTGGCACAGAAGCCAACCTCAAACGCCAGGTAGCATTACCATATGGTATCTCTAGCCAAAGGCCATCTGCCCAGCTCCCGGCATTCCTCTAATGTTGTTCTTCCTCCAAAACCAAGGATTGCTAAACCAACCAGGGCCTGGTGGGACTCCTGGGCACACAAGCCTGTGTCCTCCAGTTCTTGTTTTTTGGTAAATAAGCTTTAGCTTCCAAGACCTCCCCTGAGCCCCAAAGGGTGGGTTCAAACAATTGTTCTTCAGGGAAGGGAGGGGATGCAGAGACCAGGGAGGAGCAGTTAGGAGACAACAGTGCAGTCTGGGGCAGGGTCCCAGTTCCTCTTCTAGGAAGGCACTTAGTATCTTTTGAGTCCTTCCGCTACTTTCTCAACAAATGGAAGACGTTAACTACTTGATAAAGCATTCTTCATTCTGAAAAGAAGTTAGACCACCAGAACCAATCCTGGGGCCACTAAATACAATGCAAGCTCGCCTCTACCCTGATCCTTGTATGTGGTCCTATTTTCCACCCCCCAAACTATAAAACCACCTCATCTCTTGCAAGGGGGGCACAGTCTTCAAGGCATTAGCTTTCTGTGGCCTCCTTTTTCTGGAAAAACAATAAAACTATCTTTTTTTCCACCCAAAACTGTCTCCACGTTTCTATTCGGCACCAGCAGAGGCCCCATTTCAGCAACCCCGAGAAACCACTCTCTTTGAAGCCGAGATAGTAGGTTGGGTCTCTGTCGCTCCCAGGTCCTCGAGCATCTTCCCATTCGTGTCCTGTTAACAGACAGGGACTTCCTCTACTAGGGCCATCGCTGGAGCCAAACTGCTTGGGTTTGGATCCTGGCTAAGACTCGGTAAAGTTAACCTATTAGTAAAATGGAATTAATAACATTATCTCAGGCTTGTGAAGAAAATACATGACTTAATATAAAGCACCTAGAGTGCCAAGCACATATCCTGCATTCCATTAGCATCACACACTATGTCTTTAGTATTCCTGGGCCTGGCATCAGGTTGGATACAGGTATAGGTCTTGCTTATTAGGTTCCCCCACGATAGACGAGGACTGAAGTGAAGGAGTTAACTGTTAGTACGGAGATGGGTACGGATTTCTTAGGAAGTATTAAGGTTGTGGGCAACACCCTAGAAAACAATTGTTACGGGGTCCCAATTTTCTATTGATTGGGAAGCCAAAGTGGTTTCCTCCCGCAGTTTATTTGCACATGCTCAATCTCACTAGGCATGTCACACCGTCAGAGAACAAGGCTACAAGGGCAGGCGAGGGCCTTCAGGGTAATCCTTGCTTCTGGCCTTGTTTTGCACCAGGGTAAACAAACAGCCAGGAGTGAGACCAGGGAGAAAGGAGGTACAGGCAGAACACAGAGGGAGGGAGAGTTCAGTGAGGCAGGCAGGCGGCAGCAGTTCTAGCCATCAACACTTTATTCTTCCAGTCCACACCTGCACAGATGTTACTGTCCACTTCCTGACCCTAGTAGGGGGTCCCACCACACTTGGACCAAGCAGCAGGTCTCCTCATTCCTCCTTAGGGTAATAAGAAAGCCCCTCACCTGAGAGGACAGAGTTCCTGCTAACACAGCGCTGGCGCATGTGCTGTGGGACCCCTGCTCTCATATTGTGCGGGGATGACCCAGGGCAAGGGTGCAAGGGAGGTTACAGGGGCTATAGTGACCTAAGTGCCTAACTACTGCCCTGACCCGTCATCCCAGGTTTCCTCTCTATCTGCCGGACAGGAGCCTCCCTAGAGGAAAGGAAGTGCTGGCAGAGTGGGGATTGAGCTGCTAAGGACAGGACACAGCAGGGAAATAAAGCAAGGCGGAGCGTGGGACATGGTTTGTGAAAAAGGATAAAGTGCCTGAACTAACAACTGAGTGGGACACGAGGACAGAGCAGCACAGGTCCCTGAGGATAGGAGGAAAAAGAAAGGGAGAGACCACCAGGGCTTGGGACATAGTGGAATGAAACCAGAGATGAGGCAGGGAGGCAAGTGGGAAGGACTCCCCAGCCCCGTTCATATCCACTAACCCAAATGTAAAATTATTTACAAACTTAAAATCAATCCCAGGTACTGTACCAGGCCCGGGACAGCAGGCAGGCAGGCAGGCAGGCGGAGGGCAGACTGGCTACGGCCTGATGGCCAGCTTCCGCACGTCTTGCTCCTCCCGAGTAGCAGGAAAAGGAGGAAACAGTGACAGCCCTAGCCAGGAAGCCCTACTGTGCCTGCAACTCCTTCCCCAACGGCTCATGGCTCTGCCACGGCCTGAGCCTCTTGGTCTGACTGTACCAGAGACAGGGTATCGGGCCCGAGGGGAGGAGGGGGTGGCGCATCAGGGGCTCTGCCGATGTCTCTGGCCCCAACCCCAGCTCCGCATTCAGCTGCTCCAGCTCCCCCTGATCCAGCAACTCGAAGTCCTCAGTGGTGAGTGCCTCTTCTTCCTCAGGGGCAGGCAGGGGCTGGGGTGAGTCTTGGGGAAGAGGAGGGAGTACCGGGGGGGAGGGGACTGGGTCACTTTCAGCAAGGCAAAGTAGGGGTGACAGGGCGCTGGATGGAGTGGTGAGGTCACCACTCATTGCCTCCGGGCTCAGTGTTGCCACTGGTCCTTCAGGGGAGAGCATCACTCCATCGGTGGGAGACCCTGCCCCATTGAAGTGCGTGTTCACAAAGTGAAGGGGGGATGAGAGCCGAAGCAAGGTTTCCTTGGATGCCACCTGTTCCTCCTCCAAGTCCAGGTTTTGCCTTGAGAGGGCTTGAGGGGGGCCCAGCAGGTCCTCAGTAGGGGCCAGGTCTGTCTCCTCTCCCTCCCCCAGCTCCCGACTCAGGGCCTCCTCTGGCTCGCTTGGCAGGCTCTGCTGGTCCAAATCTGTGCAAGAAGCAAAGGGCCAGGAATGGACCTGCTGCTCTGAGTAGCTGCAACAGGTCAATCAGCTCGAGGATGGGAGCTAAGGACATACAAGGCTGGGCTGGGCCTCAGGGGTTAAGATCTTTCAGGAGCCCGAGGCAGAAATGAAGGTCAGCTCCCCAGAGAAAAGAGTTGTAGGAGCAAGCACCAGAGAGCACGGCCAGCAGCTCAGAACAAGGAGTAGAAAGACTGGGAGGGACAAAAGGCTCCCCATACCCTCTGACACATCAGTCAGCTGTGGAGTCGTCGCCCGGGATACTGAGAAGCCGCCACTTTCCAGTATGGAAGCCTCCTCGTCTGACAGCTCTGAGTCTGTAATGGCCAAAGCCAATGCTGTTTTCTTTACATCCACCTGCAGGAGAACCAGGATGAAAATGACGGGAGAGGGCATGAGAGAGCCCATTTTCCAGGAGCATCCCCACCCTGCTGCCAACTCCCACCCCCTTGAGAGGTGGCTGCTCTAAAGCAGAGTGATTCTCCTCCAGCCTTCTGCCTGACACCCCATCTCCCTTGGACCTCACCACCGGGGAGAAGCCGGCCAGCTCTGCTTCGCTCTCACTCTCTGTCTCTGCCAGTGGCTCATCGCCTCCCGGGGGTGCGCTCTTCCCCTGGCGCTCTAGAGAAGCAAGCACAGCAGGGCAGTGACCAAGCAGGGACCGTGGTGGGGGACAAACACAGCTAAGGGTCTGGAGAATATCTCAATCCCAGGGCATGGCACAAGCCACCAGCCAAGGTCCTGCCCCACCCCCCTCTCCCAGATCCCAGGCCCCCTTACTCCTCTTGTCATGTTTGTGATGCAGGGCGTCAGCTTCTGCCTTCATGCTGTAGTCCAGCTGCATGAGCAAGGGCTCCAGGCGAGTGTACATCCTCTGGATCAGCTCATGATAGACCACCAGAGGCCACAGCAGGATACTCAGCACTGGGGGTTAGAGTCCACTCAGAGCTCCCTATGTCCATTTCCCAAGGGCCCTCATTCAACTGATACCCAAACAGAAAAGGCTGAAGAAGACGAAGTCCTTTCTCGAGGCCATGCCAACCCTCTTCCTGTATCCACTGCCCTCCTCCCTACAGTGACTCTTCCGCTGTTACTAACATGACAGCCACCCCTGGAGAGCTCCATAAACGGGGAACCGAGCAGAGCGCACCATCCTCCCCTGGCGTCAGTGCAGGGAAAGAAGTCAGAGAGGGCTTTGGAAAGGGCAGGGGTCAGACCCTACTCACAGACAATGTAGGAAATCATAATCCCTGGAACATAGTGTCCCAGCACAGCCAGCACAGCGCAGCCAGAGCAGACACGAGCACAGAACTGCAGAGAAGAGTAAAGGGTCTGAGGAGAACCGTCGGCTGAGCTATGTGCTCTGCTCATTTGAATGAGAGATATTACTGCTCAGCTGGTGGAAGAAGGGGTGTGCCCGCTAGGAATGTGGTGATCTGGTTTAGTCAAGAGAATGCCCAAGACCACCGATGCAGGAAGTTTGCAACAAAACACTGCCAAACACCTATGATTCAAATTGCTCTGCCCTGGCAAGAAAGAGTGTCAGAACATCAGAAGCTTATTTTGCCTCCTGTACTAGGCTGCCTAGGAAGGCATCAGGCCTTATCCTTCAGTCTCCAGCCAGAGGGTTTGAGTTACTCCTCCCCATTTCTATTTCTCCACAGTGTAGACAACCGCTGCGTGACATGGCGAAAATTACCTGAGCTGGATTCTGCCTCTTGTACTGCAGCAACTCCTGCAGGTGAATCTGGAAGGTGAGCCAGCTCTCAGCCAGGTATCTGCACAACTCGGGCACACTCAGCAGGTGCGGCCGGGCGCCTGACCCCGCACCCTCACTGGGGAGACATGACATGACCCCTGGAAGCCTCAGACACCAGTTTCCTAGGCACTCAGATCCCTCTGAGAATGCCAATGAGCTCTGCAGTCTAAGGGGACAACCCCACCTCCCAAAGAGAGGCTGCCCAACCCTCTGCCCCAGGATAGAAGGGGCAAGCACCCAAACACCTACACAAGAACCTGGGACCAAGCTTGTTACCAGTGCATTCACTATGCTGGGGTCTGTGCCTGCAAAAGTGGCAGCGTTGCCCTGCCCTGTGGTGGTAATACAGGGCACCAAGTAAGAGAGGGTTTGGACATTTGTCTCCAAGGGGGAGCCTGCACTCACCTGTCAGAGTGTGGCTCCTCTGGGGATGATGCTGTAGAGAGAGGAGGAAGACAAGTTATCGAGTGGCAGAGCTCTCCCCAAGGCAGACACAGCTGCCCTTCCTCTGCAACCCCAGAGCTCTTTCTTCAAATGCCATTGCCAGGAAGTATTCTGTTGTTTATGTCTGTCTCCTTCTTTAGACTTTACCTTTTTCACAGGTGCCACATCTCATTCATGTTTACACCCCAAACAACTCATACACAGCCTAGCACACAGAGCTTCCAACTCTTAAGTCAATATGTGGATGACACGAAAAACATAATAAGAACTATAATGTTCCTGTAATCCTATCATATGTGAAGCCCTACCATGAGCACGTAACATATATTAACCCATTTACTCTCCATCTCATTATGAAGTTCTAGAGTCCCTGTTTTATAGTTGAGAAAACTGGCAAATAGAGACAGAGATCAAGTGACTTTTACAAGGTGGTAAACATAAGAGAAGGCAACGGAACCCAGGCAATCTGGCTGTAGAATCTGCAATCTCAACTATGACACTCATAACGTTAGCTTTTTTTTTTTGTCTTTTTGTTTTTCTAGGTCCACATTCACAGCATATGGAAGTTCTAAGGCTAGGGGCTGAGTGGGAGCTGTAGTCACTGGCCTACACCACAGCCACAGAAACGCCAAATCCGAGCCGAGTCTGTGACCTACACCACAGCTCACCGCAACACCGGATCCTTAACCCACTGAGCAAGGCGAGAGATCCAGCCTGCGTCCTCACAGATGCTAGTCAGATTCGCTTCCGCTGAGCCAGGACAGACTCTCCTAACATTAGTTTTGAAAACGGGAAAATTCTACTTTCCAACCAGACAGGGGAAAAGTGGTGCTTGGGAGGAAGGTGGCCTGCTGTACATCCCCTCAACATTCAAAACGGCCAGGAGGGTCAGGCAGAAAACAAGTGCTCAATGGGGCTTGGGGAAAAAATGAAGTAACACTCACCCTGGATGGCAGGGAGGAAGCGAGGCTGCCAAAGATCCAGCAGAAAATAGGCTAAAAGTGAGATGCTGAGTAGAAAGATGGGCCGTAGGGACGAAGAAGACAGCAACCTTAAGGAGAGACAGGCATCTCAGCGGTGAGCGGGTGAGAAAGGCTCTGACATCCATCGCAAAAGGCGAACAAGCGCCCACTGATGGGGGAATGGGAACCTCTGGGCCTAGCTCGATAACCAAAGTCGAGTGGGAAATGGGAATGGGGCAACCCAGGCGGACAACAGCCTTTAAAAACCGAGAGATGGGTCTGCCCCAGGAAGGGAATGGTACTCCGGGCCCTCCCCGCCCCCCGCTCGCCCCGCGCAGCCCGGCCCCGCCCCCCTCCTCCTCCGAGGCCGTTACCAGAAGAGGCCGTTGAGCGCGGCCGCCGTGACCAGGCTGTGCAGCGGCTTCTCCCACACCAGCAGCCGCTGCGCTGCCGCCAGCACCGCCTCCCAGCCGCGGAGCCGCAGCCACAGCGTCGTGGCCAGGCGTCCCACCGCCTCGGCAGTGGCTGCCTCCTCCTCCGCCTCGCCGGTGGCCTCACCCATTCCTAAGCTCAGGCCCAGGCCCAGGCTCAGGCCCAGCCCTGGGCTCCCACCCGCGCCGGTGTTACCACCGCCACCGCCACTAGCCATAGCCCCGCCGCAGCCGCCGCCCGAGCCCGCGAGGAGCCAGGGCTGCGCGGCCGCCGCTGGGGGCGCGTCAGGCGGAAGGGGGCGCACGCCGCGGAGCGGGCCGCCGAGGCCGCGGATGGGCGTCACGTGACGGCGGAGCGACGAACCCGTCACGTGAGGCGCCCTAACTGCTGGGCTAGGGCGGTCTGCGCCTGCGTGCAGGCGGCTGCCGATGACCCTTCTCCTACGCAGGTGCGTGTTTTGGCTGCGCCGGGCGTTGTCAGCTTCCTGATTGATGGACTGTATCCCCGTGTTTCCCCACCCCAGCCAATTTTCTTTTCCCTATGTAGGCAGGGTAGCTAGGAAACCTGGTCCTGGCCCGGTATTCCTAGTGTGATGCGGCCGGGAAGGGCAACAAGTGGGCTTCGGATGCTCAGAGTCCTTCGTAGGAGCTATTTCTGCTCTGGAAGGGTGGCGGCCATCCCATTACTCAACCCTCGTCGTACTTGTCCTCCCCGTTCCCTCCCCTCAGCGAATAAACAAACACCAGCGTTTGACTCTATAGACTCAAAAACACAGCTTCACCTGCTCAGAAAAGTTGTTTTCTTCCCGTCTCTTTCGGTAAACAAGCCCGCCTTCACGCATCGGAACTCCTTCTAATCCCTCGCTCAAGAGATTGGGGTCTGGGGGGAAGAGTTTAAAAATAAAACCCTATTAGGAGCTCTTTACTCTTGGGGGAGGGGACGTTGACACCATTTACTGTGGTTTACAATGTAACAAGCGTTTTATATTGCAGTCATTTAATCTGCAGTAATCCTACGAAATATGTGCTTAACTATGTCTAAAATTACAGGCTATACTAAAAGGAGGATATAAAGCCAAACGTGCTCCTGCCACCTTGTACACAATTCACCCGTTAAACTTGTGCATTCTTTCTGACGCGTTTTAAATGTACGTTATATCTCTTTTAAAAAGTTGGGGCCAACTCTCCGGCCCACGTCTTTATGTTTACATTTCTACCGATAGGAAAAGGTCAGCCGGGCGCGTTCATCCTCAGCGCGCCATGGTCCCCTCGGAACTGCCCGGATTTCTCAGACGAGGGCACCCTGGAGTTTAACTCCTGTGACTTGCCCCGGCTTCTCGACACCAGGCGTTCTAGCCTCGCTCCTTTCCCGGCTCGGCCCAGCGGGCGGCAGGAAGTGCGGGGCGGTGACTCTCCAGCGACACCCCCGCGGCTTGTAAACGCGAAGCAGACGCGCGGCGTGGCAAAGGCACCGTACGCGCCTCGCAACCGGGCCTTCTCTCTACTCGGTGAGGTGGGCGCCCCGGCCCTGGAGCTCCACTCCCGGGTTCGGAACCCAGATCCTGGAGCCCCACCCGGGGCGGAACAGGAAGACGTTCCCGCCCGTCGGGCTCCGCCTGCAGCCGCTGGCGCGAGGGGAGGGGGCTGCACCGGCGTGGGCGGCGGCCCGCGCGAGGGAGGCCGGCGGGCAGGTGGACAGGCGATCAGGGACTGCTCCGCGGCCCCCTTTAATCTCGTTCCCTTCCCTTCCACCTTCTCAGGGCGGCGCCTGGCAGCGCGATGGACCTGGCCGGACTCCTGCTGGACGAAGAAGGCACCTTCTCCCTCGCCGGCTTCCAGGACTTCACAGTGAGCGCTCGTCCCGCCCCCTCCCCGGCCTCTCTTTGCTTGGAGCCCAAACCCCCGGCTCCCCTCCGGGCCCTAGCCGGGCCGCGAGCTTGCCTGATGGCTCTGCCGGGGAACCGGGCGTCAGCCGCTCGAGCCGTGCCTACTGGAGGCCCTGGTTGCTTGGGCCCCCAGGGAGAGCTGTGGGGGTGCAGGAATGGGGTAGGAGGTGACCAGCTGGGGCCCTTCTGGGAGAACTTTTCCTCGGGAGCCCTCAGCGGAGTAGGATTCCACCCCCTGCGGACAGACTGCCTTTGGCAAACAAGCCAGAGAGTTTGAGGCGGGGTGGGGCCCAGGCCCCATTAGCTGTGAGGCAGGCCTACCGTCCCGCACCCAGCTTCAAGCCCCGAGCCAGGATCTCCACCATACCCTTCCCTGCCCTTCACCCGCCGCCACCCTCTTGCCCTGTTCCAGTTCCTCCCAGGACACCAGAAGCTGAGTGCCCGGATCCGAAGGAGACTCTACTATGGCTGGGACTGGGAAGCTGACTGTAGCCTGGAGGAGCTCTCCAGCCCTGTGGCAGGTTAGACAGTGTTGTGGCCCTGGGCAAGTGAGCAGCCTGACAATGGGGTGGTCAGCCATCGCGAAAGTGACTCTAGGGGTACGCTGTGAGCCCCATTGTCTCTTCCTAGCCGGCGCATTGGGACTGCTCTAAGGAGAGGATTTGTATTTCTCTTTTTTTCCCTTGAGCCTAAATGAGTAAGAAACATTGCTATCTTACACATCTGTATCATTCTTGATCTGTATACCAGAAACTTTTGATTTTCCAACGATACCCATCCTGTATCTCCCAAACAAACAAAGCAGGTTTATCTTTTCAAATAAACTAAAATGAAGAACAAATCTAGGTAATTTCCGGTGACAGGGAGCTAATCCTTCCTGTTGGAAGGAGCTGAAATTCAAACTTAGAATGGGCTTTTTGTCTCCTCGTGGGTGAATTTGACTTCTAGTTTGTTCCTATGGTTGTGTTCCCCAAGACCTCAGGTAATAAAGATTTGGGTCTTCCGCCAAAGGCAGTGGGACTACTGTAGGGGAGCTGTTGGCTCACTCTGCTTTCCTTCTGCCCCCTGCAGACATTGCTGTGGAACTGCTCCAGAAGGCAGCCCCCAGTCCTATTCGTCGGCTCCAAAAGAAATACGTAGCTCATGTGTCCCGGTGAGTCTGCCACTGAGACAAAGAGTGTTGGGGCCCTAGAGAGAGGAGAATGGTTATCTCTGAAGAGAAGTAGTAAAGATACAAGGATGAACGTCCTAAGAGTTATAAGACTTGAAAGGCTCTTGGGTTTAATTACTGATCCTTTCTGCTCCCCAGGGAGGCATGCATCTCCCCGTGTGCCATGATGCTAGCTCTGGTGTACATCGAGCGGCTCCGGCATCGAAATCCAGACTACCTACAGCACGTGTCATCCTCCGACTTGTTCCTGATCTCCATGGTGAGAGGCTCCCTTCCCGTCATCTCCCTGGAGAGCCAGGAGCCCGGGCGGGAAGCTCTGCTCACACTCCCTCTGGCTCCTCTGCAGATGGTGGCCAGCAAGTACCTCTATGATGAAGGGGAGGAGGAGGAGGTTTTCAATGATGAATGGGGGGCTGCCGGGGGTGTGGCCGTGCCCACTCTCAATGCCCTGGAGAGGGGCTTTCTGAGTGCCATGGTGAGTAGCTGTTCTCTCTCTTGCTTTGTTCTTCTGGCCTGTCTTTATGTTCTTTTCATCCTTTGTTTTTTTCTCTTTCAGCCTTCTGTTGTCTCTTTATTTCTTTTTCTGTCTGTCCTCCTCATGTTTTTTCCCTGTGAGTGTCTTCCCTTCTAGCCCTTAGAGACTCAGCCCAGCCTTTGGAGGTTCCTGGCGTGGTGAGGCCAGAAGTGGAACATACCTCACCCCCCCCCATTCCCCCAGGCCCCACAGGGTACGCTCTGAGTCAGAGCGTACTGGGCTCTGAATATTTGCTTCCAACTTTCTCTGTCCCCAGATTCTGAGTTCCCTATGGGCACAGACCATTCTCAGGATGATTTTTTTTTTCCCTTTGCTTTTAATGGAGGGTGCAGTGTGAAACCAGATCTGTGTAGTAATTAAATAAGTTAATACATAAAAGCTTTTGGAACAGGATCTGGCAGGTGGTAAGTACCAAGTAAACATTACCCATAGTAGTGGTTGTAGGTGCTGCTGTGGTTTTGGTTATTAATTGACAGTGGCTCATATCCAAGCCTGGGTTGGTGCTCTTTTCTTCCTACCTATAGGATTGGCGTCTCTATACTGACCCTCGGGAGATCTTTGAGGTGCTGAGCTGGCTGGAGAGCTGGTAGGTTCTAGGAGTTGGGAAGAGTGGCTCAAGGGATTTTGGGGACTGAGGCCTAAGTCAAAGGAGCTGGACAGAGACGAGGATCTGTGTGATTAGGGTACGTGTGGGGGGAGAAGACAGGAAAGGGAGTCACCCATCGTAGTGCTTCCCAAGCCTGTCTGCTGTCCTCTTTGTGGGCCCCTTGGGGGGGGGCAGGGGGCGGAAGAAGGTTATTTAAAATACAAATCCAGGTCTCACCCTTAGCTTCTGGATCAACAGATACCCCAGGAATCTGTTTTCCAAGGTCCCCAGTGTTTCCTGGAGGGGCCCCAGGGGAGAGGGTGCTGCAGGAGACTTGCAGACCCTTTCTGTCTCCCCCCCACCCCACCCCCACAGCGTGGCCGAGCAACAGGGGCGCCGGCGGGGCTGGTACACCTATACGGACCTGTGTGTGCTGCTGGAGCAGCCTGCCTGGCAGCTGGCCCTGGGCTCTCTCTGCCAGCGCCTGGCCAAGGTGAGGAGAGGTCAGGAAGGGGAGGGAGCTCGGGCTGGCTGGTGTGTCGGGTGGGACAGTGTAAAGCAGGGACAGAGGGCTCAGGAGATGGCACTTGGGAGTAGACGGTGACATCTCTAACTCGAACGAAAGTGTCCAGCGCTAAGGGGCGGGGGTGTTAGAGACGGACGCAGGTTTGGGGCGGGTCATTGGGGCACTGACCTTCCTTATTCTCTCTCCTCAGCTGTCCTGCCTGTTGGCCATGGCTTATGTGAGCAGTGTGGCCCTGGCCGTGGCCTCGATGGCCGTAATACACCAGTCCTTAGGGCTGTCCTGCAGCCCGCCGCCTGGTCCCCCAGACCTTGGGCTGGCCTCCAGGTGCCTTCTGGAACCCTGCATACCTTCTCCTGTGCCACGGTGCCTGCCTTCTCCTGCTAATGTCTCTGGGTGCCTGGAAGGCGACACAGGGCTGCGTTCACTCTGGGGGAGTCTTCTGGCCTCATTGACTCCGCCACCATTGCCTCCCCCGGATTCTCCTGCCCCTACAAGTCTCCTCCGTAACTGCCCCCTTTGCCAGAAGCTCCGGAAGGACTCCCCAACCTGTCGCACCTGCCATCACCTGAACCGTACCATCCCTACTGGGCGCCCCCGCCCCTGGTCCCACTCCCACGGCCTGGCTCCACCCTGGCCTTGGAGCCCGATGCCTTCTCTGCTCCCGCAGCCTCAGCAGTGTTCCCTTTTCAGTGTCATGGAGCTGGCCCGCCTCAAGTCTTTCATTTTCCCAGGCTAGGTAGGGTCCTGAGGAATGCATTCGGAGGATGCGGGAGTCCCTGAGAACCTGGAGGAGCAAAACTTAATCTGGGTCCTTGGCCGGTCCCCTGTCCTCCTGGGCGATGGCGCTTAAGGGGGTAGTGGGGCAGAAGGACTGACGATCACCTGCTCTCCTAGACCTCCGGGGCTGGCTGCTTGCCCAGGGCTGTGGTGACGCCGGGGAAAGCTTCAGCTTGGTGACCCAGTCTGTGTCACAGGTGGACAGGGGAGAAGCCCCTGTCTCCCCATTTCCCCTGGGATCTTCTAGACTTTTGCTTTTGAGTTTCCTAGGCGGGGGGAGGGGAGGGAGGAAACATCGGCGGGGTCCGCGTGATGTCCCTGAGGCAGGAGAGGTGGGGACGGATAGGGCCACTGGGGGAAGCTGGTGAGGGAGGGTGGGTGGGGCGGGAAAGTCTCTGGACACCCGTCCCCTGGACAGAGTCTAGAGGAGCCCTGGGCTGCTGGGACCTTTAACCTTGACCTTGATTTTCCAACTTTCTCTTCCTAGTCCCCTGCTCCTGGGCCTCCCTCTCTTCCTGTCCTTTCCCGGGTGTCCTCTTCACAGGCCTCTCTGGCCACCGCTTTATATCTGGGTTTTTCACGCTTTTGTAGAACTAAGGTTTCAATAAACAGTTTCGGTTGCATGGCCTGGACTCTTCCTTCTGCAGCAGCCCCTTAACTCTCCTCCCCACATCTGCCCTCTCAGCCTCCCTACTTCCCCCAAACCCCCAGCCTGCGGTTCCTCCTCTCTGAGCCCCCACTGCAGACCTTCCCTGTTGTTTGAGGATTATAGGCTCCTACTTCAAACTCCCCGCCCTTGTCCCTGCTCCTGGCACCCTGGAGTCCTTAGCGCTGCTCCACTCAAGTGTGGTGTGGCACAGGTGGTGATGGTGCTATGCCCCGGGGGTAGCCCTGACTGTCACACGTTCGGAGTGAGCACCATCTTTGGGGATCCTGGAGCACGTCTCGTGGAGAGAGGCCAAGCCAAGTATCCAGCAGAGCCCCACAAGCTCCTGGAAGACAGGCCCAAGGACACCCTATCTCTCTCCTGACTTCCTTTCTGGTCTGACACGTGGGCCTAGTCGACGTTGTGAAAGAGAAGACCAAGGCCGGGTGATCACCGGAAGAAGGAAACCTGAGCAGCCAGCTGGTCTGAGGGCAGTTAGGATCACTTATGGGGATACACAGCAGGGATGGTACTGCCCCTTTGGGGGCATTTTGGAAATTTATGGGACATAGTTTGACACCAAAATTTGAAGGATCAAACTTAACTGGCATTTAGTTGGCCTGCACAAGGTGCTACACATCCTGAAAAGCTCAGGAACCCCTGCCCTCCTATTATGAAGCTTTCCCAAGACAGCTTTTGAATGGCCAGCTGGTCAGCATGTACATGAAAACCTGTTTATATTTATCTAAGCCCAGAACCATCCGATGTTTTACATGTCAACAGAATGGTTTTTTGCACATTTGGGGAAAGACACAGTTTGCCAGGACTGTATCTTTGGGTAAATTAAACTGTGCTTTGCTCATCACTTTACCAAGAATTTGTTCTCTATTTTGGAACATCAGATCACCGATGGCAGCATTGCCTGTGGTTACGTGTGTCATCAGGAAAGCACCGACATCCCTTGGCATTGTAGCTGTCACATTCATGGTCATTCCACGTACAGGGGTGGGCACTGGGCTACTTCATGTCTTCTGGTTTAGCTGGACCCATGCTTTCACACTTTGAAATACCTGTTATTTCTCCTTCATCTACCTTTTATTTCTCCTGTATAGTACAGTGATGACCCTCTGGAGCTGTGGTCGCTGTCGTTATATAAGATATAGGGATGTTTCCTTTTGAGGTAGTCCAGGGGCTTGACCCTAAAACGGTTGAGAACTTGGGTATAACTGTGATGGTTCCAAATGGCAGTGATAAAGAGGGAACACAGGCTGAAATCTCCCCAGGCTACTTATTATTATTATTTTTAAAAATCTTTTTGTCTTTTTAAGGCCGCACTGGCAGCACTTGGAAGTTCCCAGGCTAGGGGTTGAATGGGAGCTATAGCTGCCAGCCTACACCATAGCCACAGCAACGCAGGATCTGAGCAGCATCTGCAACCTAAACCCCAGCTCATGGCAACGCCAAATCCTTAACCCACTGAGCAAGGCCAGGGATTGAACCTACGTCCTCGTGGATACTAGTCAGATTTGTTTCCACTCAGCCAAGATGGGAACTCCTCCCCAGGCTATTAAAAAATTTTTTTTGTGGTGGGGGTGTTCCCATGGTGGGGCAGTAGAAATGAATCTGACTAGGAACCATGAGGTTGTGGGTCCAACCCCTGGCCTCACTCAGTGGGTTAAGGATCTGGCGTTGCTGTGGCTGTGGCATAGGTTGGAGGCTACAGCTCCGTTTCAACCCCTAGCCTGGGAACCTCCATGTGCCTCAGGTGCGGCCCTAAAAGACAAAACGACAAAAAGAAAAAAAAAAAACACCTTTTTTTTTTGGTCTTTTTAGGGTTACAGCCATGGCATATGGTGTTGCGAGACATGTTTTTATAATATTTTCTTAGCCTCTTTGCTGAAAACTCCATCTTGTCCTTCCTTACTTTGTCCCGTCTTCCTGCTTGAGAAACCATCACAGTGATGGTAAATGACTTAAGCTTAAGAACAAAGACCTAAAGGCATGGGTTATTCGCGGGGTCAGCTGATTGAGGACATAATACAATGGTCTAGGCGCGCTGGACCTGTGCAGATTGGCACGCCATTTGCACAAGCATGATATGTCCTCTAAAGACTAAGAGAAAGAGGAACCTCATGACCAAGTGGTTTATGAGTGGTCGTTAACAGAATATGCATTAGGAAAGAGAACCAAGGTGCAAACCTAGGCACACAGGGTTGCCACAAATAGGCATGCCCTTTGCAGAAGCACAGTGAGGATTCTCTGAAATGCTATGCATAGACAGCTAACTCAAATGCTAATGATTCTTAAATGCCTATAGTTTAGAGTAAAAAGTTTAACCCTTTACCAGCTAAGTGACTTTTAAAATAATAATAATAGAAAAAACCCATATCCTGCACCTACAACCCCCTTTTCACTTGACGTAATCCTCAAGAGCACAATAAAAGCAGTGTGGTTTCTTGAGGCAGGGCTCTTGGTCCCTGAGACCTTGAGTCCCCCTGTCCCCACCTTTCCTTAAGATAAATGTCTCTGTGTCTTGTTTTATGTTAACTTTTTTTTTCCTTAAGTTCCATAGCACCGGTTCTTCAGCCCCATCCTGCTGAGCTGGTCTCGGCAATATGGAAGTTCCCAGTCTAGGGGTCAAATCGGGCTTACGCCATATCCACAGCAACTTGGGATCCAAGCCTCACCTCATCCAAGACCTACATTGTAACTTGCTGCAACATTGGATCCTTAACCTCCTGAGGAAGGCCAGGGATCAAACCCACATCGTCTTGGATACTAGCCTAGTTCTTAACCCACTAAGCCACAATGGGACTCCCTCCCCAGGCTATTTTAGAGGCTTCCTTCCCACCACTCCTATCGTGGAACAGGGGATCTAGCTGGAGATTCTTGGGGGGAGGGGTCCATCACTTGGCTCCTCAGTTAATGGGTGATGGAATTTGCACAAGAGCTGGGCAAAGGTGAAGGGCCATGTCCTCCCCCAAGCCCTTCATCCCTTCTCTCCGCTTGGCTGACGACCCCCCCCCGCCCCCTCCCCCCGCTCCAGGTGGCTAACTTCATCCAACTCTGACCTCTTACTCTCCCCACTTAACTCTGGCCCAGGGCAGCCAACAAGACGAAAGGCAGGGCGGCATGAGCCAAACACCCCCCCCACGCCACACCACTCCTCTCCGTGGGCTCCCAGGCTCCCCCAGCTCCTCCGCGGCGGCCACCTGCTGTCCAAAAGCCCTCCTCCCACTCTTGGGTGGCTCTGTGTGGGCCTCCTCCTTGGGGCCTCAGCTGTCTTCTGGCTCTGCAGGTAGGAAGCGGAGGTGCAGGAGTTGGTGCTGGCTTAAGGGGGTGTTGGAGGGAGTAAGTGTGGCATAAGAACCTTCTGGAAGCAGATATTCCTGCCTAGTTCTGAAGACTGTGCCTCCCCATTCCACCCCCTGCAGCATGTCTTGGTCCTGGCTTCTCTGCTCTGTGCCTCCCACCTGCTCCTGCTTCGAAGTCTCCCCCCGGAAGGCCTCTCTTACCTCCCTGCCCAGCTCCTAGCCTCCAGCCTCTTTTCCTGTGGCATGTCTACCACCCTGCAAACTTGGATGGGCAGCAGGTGAGGGCGACACCCTGGAGCGAAGGGGATAGGGTCCCAGCGGGTAGGAGAGGATGGGGGGTTTTTTGGGAGCTGCCACATGTTTCCAGACCTGCTGGGGCTGCTGTTCCTACAGGCTGCCTCTTGTCCAGGCTCCATCCTTAGAGTTTCTTATCCCTGCTCTGGTACTGACCAGCCAGAAGCTACCTCTGCCCAACCGAACACCTGGAAACTGTGAGCACAGAGCAAGGGCACAGGTTGAGGGTGTGGTGGGGTGCTCATCTGAGCACACAGGTGTAAGTGGGTGCAGAATTGAGACTGGGCAGGGCTGGGAGAGTTAGGCGCTGTGGGGGTGGTAGAGCTGGGCCAGCACCAGTCAGAACCGTATAGCAATGAGTCTCCATCCCATGTAACCCTCTCTCCTCTCCACGCCTCCAACGTCTGTCTCCCAGCCTCTCTCATGCTGAGCCCGTGCAGGGGGCCTGGTTGCCAAGGCCCGGAGCTCTGGAATACTTCTCTCAGAGAGGTGAGTGCCTGGGGAGGGAGAGGGTTTTGCAGGGATGGAGATGCTCTGGGAGAAGGATTAGGGAGAGGAACCCCTCCTGGAATAAGTTAAGCAGTCCAGGCTGAGGAGTTCCCTCTGTGGCACAGTGGGTTAAGGACCTGGCATGGCTGTAGCTGTGGCTAGGTCACAACTCAGACTGGGATTTGGTCCCTGGCCCAGGAAATGATTGAGCAGCAGGATGTTTTCTCCTTGTCTTCTTCTCCACTCCACCAGGTATCTGGGGCTGTGGTGGTGTCCGGGCTGCTGCAGGGCACGCTGGGGCTGCTGGGGGGTCCTGGCCACTTGTTCTCCCACTGTGGGCCCCTGGTGCTGGCCCCCAGCCTGGTTGTGGCAGGGCTCTCTGCCCACAAGGAGGTGGCCCTGTTCTGTTCCACTCACTGGGGCCTGGCATGGCTGTACGTAAGTTCTGAGAAGCAGGCATAGTGACCTGTGTGGTGTGTGGGAGCAGGGGGAGGGCAGCGCTGCTGGCTCTACCAGATTCAGCAGCTGCCTCGGCAGGGAACCCCTTGGTGGATTTGGAAGCCAGGACTCTTGCTGGGTCACCTTGACTTTCACCGTCTCCCACTGGCCCTCAAGGGTCCCTCCTTTCCTCTCCATAGGGGGGCTTGCTCCTCTGGGCCCCCCTTTTATGGTCTTCTGCCACTCCCACCTCCACTGCCCCCTTGGGGATGCCTGCTTCCCCTTGCTCCTAAAGCTCTGCCCCTCTCCTAGGCTTATCCTGCTCGTGGTGGTCTGTTCCCAGCACCTGGGCTCCTGCCCGTTACCCCCACGCCCCTGGAGGCCAGCTGCGACCTCTTCAACCCACACTCCTCCCATCGCTGCCTTCAGGGTCCTCTCGGTATGTAGGGGTCTGGGCAGGGGCCGTTGAGGTTAGAAGGGCTGGCATAGGATCCTCGGTCTGCCCCCTATCTTTAGGTTTCTGTCTCTCCCTCCAAGCTTCTGGGGGCAGAGTTCTTTCCCCTCTCGGTCTTGCCCCTCAGGTGCTGATCCCAGTGGCCTGTGTGTGGACCATCTCTGCCCTTCTGGGGCTCAGCATCACCCCCCTGGAGCTGTCTGCCCCCACCGAGGCACCGTGGTTTTGGCTGCCTCACCCAGGTAGGTTTCCTCCAAGTCCTCCGTCCTCTTACTCAGATAAAGGTGTCTTTTTTTGAACTCAAGATTTAATGAATTTCATTTCAGGGTTAAGTCCTGTGTGTTCTCGAAACATACAGAGAACAGGGCATTCCTATCCTTGTGGCTCAGCTGGTAAAGAACCCAACATAGTCTCCGTGAGGATGCAGTTTGATTCCTGGCCTCACTTGGTGGGTTAAGGGTCTGGTGAGCTGTGGCGTAGGTTATAGACAAGGCTTGGATCTGGCACTGCTGTGGCTGTGGCGAAGGCTGGCAGCTGCAGCTCTGATTGGACCCCTAGCCTGGGAACTTCCATATGCTGAAGGTGCAGTCACACACACACACACACACACACACACACACACACACACACACACAAATATATACAGAGGATAGAAATTGCCGGTCCAAGGGGCAATGCCAGGACCTCACCACAGATGTTTTATTTAGCGTTAAAAGACAACTCTAATGGAGTTTCCATCGTGGGTCAGTCGTTAACGAACCTGATTAGCATCCATGAGGATGCGGGTTTGACCCCTGGCCTTGGTCAGTGGGTTAAGGATCGGCGCTGCCGTGAGCTGTGGTGTAGGTCACAGATGCAGCTTGGATCCCATGTGGCTGTGGCATAGGCCAGCGGCTACAGCTCTGATTTGACCCCTAGCCTGGGAATCTCCATATGCCGAGGGTGCAGCCCTAGGAAAGACAAAAAGACAACAAACAAACAAACAAACAAAAACAACCAAACAAAGAATGTTCTGTTGAGTGCGTATTATGTGCCAGCCACGTGATAGGGGCATAAACGCAATAGACGCAGTACCTGCAGTCATGAAGCTTATAATCTGTTGGGAATACAAATACTAATGAAATAGTCCTTCAAGTAAATATAAAGCTGCATGTGGTAAATATATCAAAGAGAAGGTACCTTGTGTGATGAGAGTTTATTTATTTAACCCAAATTTATTTATTTATTTATTTATTTTTAAATTTTTTTGTCTTTTTGCCATTTCTTGGGCCCGCGGCATATGGAGGTTCCCAGGCTAGGTGTCCAATTGGAGCTGGCAACGCCAGATCGTTAAGGGAAGGGACTAAACCCGCAACCTCATGGTTCCTAGTCGGATTCGTTAACCACTGCGCCATGACGGGAACTCCTGATGAGAGTTTATAATGGGTTTATAAGAGGAATCTGACTATCAGAGAGATCAGGAAAGACTTTTTTTTTGGCTGCACCTGTGGCACTTGGAAGTTCCCTGACCAAGGATCGAACCTGCATCACAGCAGTGACCTGAGCTACTGCAGTGGCAATGCCAGATCCCCAACCCACTGTGCCACCAGGGAACTCCAGAAAAGGCAATCTCAAGGAAGTGATCACTGAGATATAAGAGATGAGTAGGAGCTTACTGGGTAGAGGCAAGAGCGAAGAGCATTCTAGGTGGAAAAATAGCCTATGCAAAAGTCCTGTGGTGGCCAGTAGCACAGCAAGTACAAGAGCCTGAAACAAGGCCTGGGTATCTCTAGTTAAGGAATTAAGGCAGTTGGAGTTCCCATTGTGGCTCAGTGGTTAACTAGGAACAATGAAGTTTCGGGTTCGATCCCTGGCCTTGCTCAGTGGGTTAAGGATCCAGCGTTGCTGTGAGCTGTGGTGTAGGTCACAGATGCAGCTAAGATCCCGAGTTGCCGTGGCTCTGGTGTAGGCTGATGGCTACAGCTCGGATTAGACCCCTAGCCTGGGAACCTCCATATGCTGTGGCAGCGGCCCAAGAAATGGCAAAAAAAAAAAAAAGGAAGTAAGGCAGAGCATGGTGGGAGATGAGGTTAGAGAGAGCGGTAAGGGTTAGACCAAAAAGGATGGTGTAAACAGCCGTAAAGAGTTGGATCTTTACCTTGAGTTCGATGGTATTGCCCCAAGAAATTATCTTCAAAGACAATGAGGCCTGTAAGATTGTTATGTCATAGGCTGTGGGAGGCAGAAGGATGCTCCAGACTTGAGTCTCTTCCTCCCCAGCTCTTTCTCCTTCTCCAGCTGAGTGGGACTGGCCCTTGCTGACACCCAGGGCTCTGGCTGCGGGCATCTCCATGGCCTTGGCAGCCTCCATCAGCTCTCTGGGCTGCTACGCCCTGTGTGGCCGGCTGCTGCATTTGCCTTCTCCACCTCCGCATGCCTGTAGCCGAGGGCTGAGCCTGGAGGGTCTGGGCAGCGTGCTGGCTGGGCTGTTGGGGAGCCCCATGGGCACTGCATCCAGCTTCCCCAACGTGGGCACAATGAGTCTTTTCCAGGTATGTGGACAGGAGTGTGGGTAGGGGAGCTGGAGGTACAGGAAGGGGACTGCTTGAAAGCTGTGCCCATCACTCTGCCAGGCACCTGGCGGCAATGATCTCAGTTAGAGAGGTGCCTAGAAGTGGTAAGGGGCTAGGGGTGTGAGGAAGATACCAAGTCAGTCCTCAGCCCCTTCTATGGCTCAGGCACTGCACCAGGGCTGAGGTTCTAGAGAGAAATAAGTCAGGTGAAGTCCCTGCTCTCTTGGGGACTTTGGGAGAGAGAGGTGGACAACTTAAGAACAAAAGTAAATAAGATCATTTCCAAGAGTGGTAAGTCCCATTAAGAACACAAAACAGGGAGGGAGTTCCCGTTGTGGGGCAGCGGAAATGAATCCGACGAGGAACCATGAGGTTGCAAGTTTGATCCCTGGCCTCACTCAGTGGGTTAAGGATCTGGTGTTGCCATGAGCTATGGTGTAGATCACAGATGCAGCTTGGATCTGGCGTTGCTGTGGCTGTGGTGTAGGCTGGCAGCTGTAGCTCTGTTTCGACCCCTAGCCTGGGAACCTCCATATGCCATGGGTGCAGCCCTAAAAGGGGAAAAAAAAAAAAAAAGAGAGAGATACAAAACAGGGGGTGGGATAGTGGTTGAGTAAGGGAGGCCGATTTAGGTATCGTGCTCAGGGATGCTCCTTTGGAGGGTGACATTTGAATTGGGATCCAAATCAACGAGAAGGGGTTGGCCCGGCGAAAACCTTGAACTGCTGAGGAGGCGGCTGTGTTTTTTAGGCTGGATCTCGGCGAGTGGCCCATTTGGTGGGGCTGCTCTGTGTGGGGCTTGGGTTCTCCCCAAGGCTGGCCCAGCTCCTCAGCACCATCCCACTGCCTGTGCTTGGTGAGTACAGCAGGACTGGTGCTGAACCAGTACCCCCCAGCATGGCCCAACTGGTTGCTTGTGGTTGACTCCCTTTCTGTCCAAACAGTCTCCCTAATATATGGATATGAGTATGTGTCCACTGCCCTCATTTTCTCAGTGACATCTTGGCCTCTTGACAGGGCTTCTGGGCTCCTGGCAGAATCAGAAAGGAGGCTTTTGGTGTCTCTGCCCAGCACAACCTACCCTGCCTTGCAATACCTACTCTCTGACTTGCTAGCTCTCTCCTGACCTCTTCGATTCTTTCCTTACGAGACAGGTGGGGTGCTGGGGGTGACCCAGGCTGTGGTTTTGTCTACTGGATTCTCCAGCTTCCACATGGCTGACATTGACTCTGGACGGAATGTCTTCATTGTCGGCTTCTCCATCTTCATGGCCCTGCTGCTGCCGAGATGGTTTCGGGAGGCTCCAGTCCTGCTGAGCACAGGTGGGAGGAGCGGGGAGGGAATGAGGAGTTATAGCAGTGGGAAAGCAAGGGCTCAAGGCTCCAGGTCCTCTGGACCCCAGGCTCCCCACTCCCCCGCTCCTACCCTTCTCTGGGCTTTGGTGTAAATAGTCCATCCATGTGTTTAGCAAATATTTATTGAACACCATGCCAGCCTCTTGGGATACAGAGGTGCCAGCACATGTTACAGTCTAGTAAGAGGGATGAGATGGGTAAAAGCATAACCTGGAAAGATTCAGATAAAGGGCTGTGGTGCTCAGCAGTGAGCAAGATGGTTTCTGTTGGAGATGATCCGGGTAGCTTTGATGGAGAAAGTAACACTCAGCTGGCCTTGAAGGACAGCAGATTTAAACACACTTGGTGGGAGTTCCTGTCGTGGTGCATCGGAAATGAATCCGACTAGGAACCATGAGTTTGGGGGTTCGATCTCTGACCTCACTCAGTGGGTTAAGGATCCAGCATTGCTGTGAGCTGTGGTGTAAGTCATCGACACGGCTCAGACCTGGCATTGCTGTGGCTGTGGCATAGGCTGGCAGCTGCAGCTCCAATTAGACCCCTAGCCTGGGAACATCCACATGCTGTGAGTGCGGCCCTAAAAAGACAAAACAACAACAACAACAAAAAACAAAACCATATTTGGTGAGAAGATCGTTCCTGGTGGAGGAGCTATCATAAAGGAAGACACAAAAGTAGGAAGTCATGGGGGTATGTCCTGGGAGCAGCAAATAACTTTGTTATCTCAGCTTAGCAAATAGCAGTGGTTCTTAACCAACGATGGTTTTGCCCCACAGAGAACATTTGACAACATCTGGAGACATTTTTGGCCTCTATAAACGGGAAAGGTGGTTGTTACTGGCATTTAGTAGGTAGAAGGATGCTGCTAAACATCCTACAATGTGCAGGACAGCTCCCATCAAACAGAAAATTATCTAGTCCAGGAGTTCCCGTCGTGGCGCAGTGGTTAACAAATCTGACTAGGAACCATGAGGTTGTGGGTTCGGTCCCTGCCCTTGCTCAGTGGTGAGCTGTGGTGTAGGTTGCAGACGCGGCTCGGATCCAGCGTTGCTGTGGCTCCGATTCGACCCCTAGCCTGAGAACCTCCATATGCCACGGGAGCGGCCCAAAAAATAGCAAAAAGACAAATAAATAAATTAAATAAATAAATAAAACGTAACGCTAAAAAAAAAAAAAAGAAAAGAAAATTATCTAGTCCAAACTATCAGTAGTACTGAGACTAAGCAATACAGGCTAGACTATAGGAGGTAAGAAGTGGGAAACAAGGTTGGGATTTTATTTTTTATTTATTTTTTATTTATTTTTGTCTTTTTGCTATTTCTTGGGCCGCTACCGCGGCATATGGAGGTTCCCAGGCTAGGGGTGCAATCGGAGCTGTAGCTGCCAGCCTACGCCAGAGCCACAGCAGTGCGGGATCCGAGCCGCGTCTGCAACCCACACCACAGCTCACGGCAACGCCAGATCGTTAACCCACTGAGCAAGGGCAGGGACCGAACCCGCAACCTCATGGTTCCTAGTCTGATTCGTTAACCACTGTGCCACGACGGGGACTCCCTTTTCTTTTGTTTTTGTTTTTGTATTTTTTTAATTTTTGATTTTTGTTGCTGTTGTTGTTGTTGTTTTGTCTTTTGTCTTTTCAGGGCCGCACACGCAGCAGATGGAGGTTCCCAGGCTAGGGGTCCAATTGGAGCTACAAGTGCCAGCCTATGCCAGAGCCACAGCAATGCCAGATCTGAGCCTCGTCTGTGACCTACACCACAGCTCACGGCAACGCCGGATTCTTAACCTACTGAGGAAGGCCAGGGATCGAACCCGCAACCTCATGGTTCCTAATGGGATTTGTTTCCACTGCGCCACGACAGGAACTCCTATTTTTTAAATTTTTGTCTTTTGAGGGCTGCTCCAGTGGCATATGGAGGTTCCCAGGCTAGGGGTCCAATCAGAGCTGTAGCTGCCAGTCTAGATCATAGCCACAGCAACATCAGATCCTACACCACAGCTCACGGCAATGCCGGATCCTTAACCCACTGAGTGAGGCAGGGATCCAGCCTGCGTCCTCATAGAGGCTAGTTGGGTTCGTTAACTGCTGAGCCATGACTGGAACTCCACGGTTGGGATTTTAATACCAAACTTTTCAGAAACAGGGAGCCTGGAAGTATCAAAGCATATCTGGAGGGCATGTGGATGCTCAGAAGATAGGGTGTTGAGTAGGGATCCTGTGGGAAGGGTCTGTGTTTGGAAAATGAGAGCAGAGAGACAAAGTGGGGCGGTATGGAACAATTCAAAACATCTGTTCTTAGTCCAAGACTTAGGCTGAGGTTGGAAGTATAAGCCTCCTTGGTTTTGCATAGGATCAGAGTTCCCCTCCTGCCTGGCCCCAAACCCCTGTAGGCTGGAGCCCTTTGGATGTGTTACTGCGCTCACTGCTCACAGCACCCATCTTCCTGGCGGGACTCTTGGGCTTCCTCCTAGAGAACACCATTCCCGGTAAGTTGAGGCCAGGCCCCAACAGACTGGGGAGTAGCCAGGAAGTCATCACTCCCTGGGTTGGGTAGTGGTCTGACCACCCTCTCTTTTGCAGGCACACAGCTTGAGCGAGGCCTTAATCAAGGGCTGCCATCTCCTTTCACCGACCAAGAGGCACAGATGCCTCAAAAGTCCAGGGAGAAGTCTGCTCAAGAGTACGAGCTTCCTTTCTCCATCCAAAACCTGTGTCCCTGCCTTCCCCAGCCCCTCCGTTGCCTCTGCCCGCTGCCCAAAGATTCTGGGAATGAGGAAGGAGGATCCTCTGAGCCAGGAGAGACAGCCGACTTGCTGCCTGGCTTCGGGGAGCAGCGCCCTGGATCTAGCAGAGAAGAACTTAGGTCCCAGTAATTACCAGGACTCCTACTTCTACCCTTGTTAGTTTAGCCCTAAAACTTGCTGGAGAGTCAGCTCCTAGGCTCTACTTTCTCCTGGGGAGAGAAAGTGTGTGTGTATGAGTGAGAGAGAGAGAGAGAGAGAGAGAGAGACACATGGTCCTATCTAAAGGTCTCATTTCCCAATACGTGTATTTGCCTTTCCTTCTCTTAATTAGGCCTAACTCTCCCAGAGCAGTAGGCCATGAATGAATGGGTGATATTTTGCCTATGAACTATCTACTCGACCCCAGCATTCACTTAACTGATATTTATTGAGTGCTCCCACATGCAAGGCCCTAAAAAATACAGATGTAGATAAGACAGAGTCTCTGCGCCTTCAGAGCACTTCCGGTGTAAAAGGACATGTAATTATGAACTAAAATCCAAAACAGAAGGCAGTCTGCAATAAAGATGAAAACAATACTAAGGGAACAACGAGGAAGAAGCAATGAATTCTTCTATACTGGCAAAGGCTTTAGGATAAAAACACCACTGAGACTGGCCTTGGCAAGAGGAGGATTTCTGGTTGAGGAACATAGACGGGGAGAATTTTTCACGCTCAGGTATCCAGCTCGAGCAAAACCCAAGTTGTACAGGGTACAAGATGAGCTGAAGGATTTCAAGCTTCCCTGTGGTGATGGAGCATCAGTATGTGGGTGGATGGAGGGAGAAATGAGACAGGAGAGGTAAAGGATTAAGTCAGACCATTGGACTTATGCCTGGGAGACTCATCTCTTAGTGCTGGTGAGGACCTGAGAGATTTATCTAGTGATGTTCAACCCCCTCATTTTACTAAAACAAAACAAAGCAAAGCAGAACAAAACAAAAAAGACTGGATAGGTAGGGAAGGGAAGTGACTCGGAGTTTTTAACAAGCCCAAATCTGGGGTCCCCTCTCTTGCACCTCATCTGGCATTCCTTCTACTCTACCAGCACACCTTTAAGGAGCACCACTACTCCTCCGCCTCTATGCCAGGGGATCCTACAGCCTCTTTTCTGGCTTCCGTCCATGGCGACCTTCCACCTCCCAGCGCTCGGGTTATCAGCCCGGCGGGCCCACAGGTCCCGCCCACATCAGGACGGGGCTCCGCCCCAGTGTCCCGAGACCCCGCCTCCCCGTGGTCGCCGGGAAAGGCTTTTACTCTAGGCCTCTCGGTTTGCGCGGGCGGGCCAGCCTGCCGCGGGGAGGGTGAGAGTTCTTGTGGCCGCTCACGGTAGGTGGGGTCGAGGTCTAATGGGGCGGGGACCTGGGGCCGGGCGGCGAGAGGCCCCTGGGACCCTGCGGGCTGGTACTGGTACCCGCATTACCTCCTCTGAGCTTCCTCCCAGAAGGGACACGCAGGAGGCCGGGGTCCAGGGCCAGGCCTCCGGGGGTGGGCGGGGCCTCGGGGCCCGCGCGTGCGCAGCCCGCCTCCTGGCCGCGAGGCGGGGTTTGTGAGCCTACTCCTGTGCCGGCAGCTTGGTGCGACCAGATTTCCTAGCCGGTTGTCTGCTTCTTTGTCCCCTTGAGGGGTCCGGAGCCGCGGCTCTGGCAGCCGGTGTGTAAAAATAGAAACCCAGCCGGAGAAGGCTTTTTCTAGTGAGGGCGAATGGAAACGACGCCAGACAGGGTTCCTGGGGTGGGGCTGTGGTAAAGGGAGCCAGGGTTCGTCCTCTCCCAAAGGGGCGGGTCTTGGCGTTGTCTCGCCTGGACGGTCGCTGGGGTCTTGCTGCCCTCTGCAGGATGGCGGAGGAACTGCGCCAAGAGAGGGGCTCACGGCCAAGGGGCGGGACTGGGTGCAGGGCCGGCTTAGGTAACTCCACTCCGCTGTTGGCCCTCGGCGCTTTCCCTCCGTTCATTCAAGGTAAGCGGGTGAATCCGGTTCGTGTGACGCTTAAAGGCGTCCTTGAAGGAAAAAAGAAAAAGATGAGATATAGAGGCCTCAGAACAAGGCGTGGTGGGAGCAGCTAGCCCCAGGTCTGGTGCTGAAGTTCCTCCCAGCTTTTTAGGAGGCTTGTTGACCCTGGCCACATTTGAAACTCCTCCCCTGCCCGCACAATAAAACATCATAAAGCTTGAGGGTCCTGAGCAGGCTTCCCAAAGTGACAAGCTCGGATAAGCAACCCAATTTTAGTGACTTAAGAGTACTCACTGGAGAGTGCCCTTGAGGGAGGAAAAGGGCTTGGCGACTAGCGATTTGTGACCTTCAGTAATGTGGAGCTCTGGTCCAGTGAAGACTAGGTTAATCATCCCAAGATCTCTTCCTAGTAGGAACAGCAGATGAAAAATGTGACGGAAATACCATCCTCTGAACTCAAGGTTTTGAGGCTGATACAAATAAAAATCACTGTGTGTGTATATATATATATATATATATATATATATATATATATATATATTTGTTTTTTTAGGGCCGCACCCATGGCATATGGAGGTTCCTAGGCTAGGGGTCTGTAGCTGCCGGCCTACACCACAGCCACAGCAATGCCAGATCCGAGTCATGTCTGCGACCTACACCACAGCTCACAGCAATGCTGGATCCTTAGCCCACTGAGCAAGGCCAGGGATTGAACCTGTGTCCTCATGGATGCTAGTCAGATTCGTTTCTGCTGAGCCACGTCGGGAACTCTATATATCTATTTTTTGAGGGCCACACCCACAGTATATGGAAGTTTCAGGGCCAAGGGTTGACCTGTGCTGCAATAGTGACCTGAGCCACAGCAGTGACAACACTGGATCCTAACCTGCTGAGCCACCAGGGAACTCCAATATGTATATTTCTATTTCATCTGTCCAGTGACTACAAATTATGTTACAAAGCTGTGCTTCAAAAACTAGGTTATGGTTGGAAGAATATGGCTTAGACCGAGATGGAAATGATTGGAAGAATAAAACCATGTTAGCCACATTAATGAAGTACAAGGATTTTCATTGTTTTTTTTGTAGTCTTGGATCTGCACCCTTCAACTTCACTTTAAATTTACAGACAGAATTTCTTTTCTTTCTTTTTTCTTTTCTTTTCTTTGTCCTTTTAGGGCTGCACTTGCGGCATATGGTGGTTCCCAGATTAGGGGTCCAGTCGGAGCTGTAGCCGCCGGCCTATACTGCAGGCAAGCAACATGGCATCCAAGCTGCATCTGCATCCTACACCACAGCTCTTGGCAATGCTGGATCCTTAACCCACTGAGTGAGGCCAGGGATCAAACCTGCGTCCTCATGGATGCTAGTCGAGTTCGTCATCCACTGAGCCATGATGGGAACTCCTGTAGATGGAATTTCTATCACTTTTTTGTTTGTTTTTTGTTTTTGTTTTTTAATGACCACACCTGCGGCATATGGAAGTTCCCAGGCTCGGGGTTGAATTGGAGCTTCAGCTGTGGCTTAGCCACCATCAGAGCAATTCCAGCTCTATCTGCAACTTAAACAGCTTGCTGCAACAGTGGATCCTTAACCCACTGATCGAGGCCAGAGGGGTGGGGGGGAGAAAGAGTCCTTGTCACTTTTTTTTTTCACCTGCAGGGAAAATGATCAAACTGCCTGTAAAGTAGCCATAGTTCCTGAACATCTACTAGGTTAAGGCTACAGATTTAGTTGTTGAAGTAGAAAGGCTGATTTCCAGATGTATAGCAGGGTGTGGTATCGTTGATGGTAGTGCCTTGCGTGGGGGTGTGGGCAGTGATTAAAGTGGAGTTAATCCATGGCCTCTACCTCTGTGGTGTGCTATGCCTTATATTGACTTCTTAGTCATTCAGGGTCTTCTTGAAATGGGATTGGGGCTTTTCTCTTTGTTTCTGGACACAGAGTTATTAGCTCTTTATTTGTGTGTCATTGATCGCTTTGAGAATTTGACCGTAGCTGTGACTTCTTCCTTCCAAGTGGGTATATGCATATATGCACAAATTTTGCATGCAATTCTGGAGGATTCACGTGCATAGATTCTACATTAAGAATCCTTGTCTTAGGAGTTCCCATTGTGGCTCAGTGGTTAACGAACCCAACTAGTATCCATGAGGACGCATGTTCGATCCCTGACCTCGCTCAGTGGTTTAAGGATTAGGCATTGCCATGAGCTGTGGTGTAGGTCACAGATGTGGCTCAGATCCTGCGTTGCTGTGGTGTAGGCCAGTAGCTGCAGCTCCAATTCAACCCCTAGCCTGGAAACTTCCATGTGCCACGGGTGTGGCCCTCAAAAGACAAAACAAAACAAAAAAAGAATCCTTGTCTTAGAGAGTGTATATATATTTAGGGAGCAAATAAATGTATATATATACACATATACATATATTCACTTAGGGAATATATATATGTTTGTGTGAATATATATATTGTATTTAAAATTCTGCGAGCTTCCAGAGTTTTGTTTTTGGATAGTGATCAAATAATTTAAATTTCCTGCCCATGACACTTATGATGTTTTATAAAACAAGAACTATTTCTTCTCTTTCTCTCTCTTTGTTTTTTAGGGCTGCACCCTCAGCATATGAAAGTTCTCAGGCTGGGTGTCGAATTGGAGCTGCAGCTGCTGGCCTGTGCCACAGCCACAGCAATGCCAGATCTTTAACCCACTGAACAGGGCCAGGGATCGAACCCGCATCCTCATGGATACTAATCAGGTTTGTTACCGCTGAGTCACAACAAGAACTCTGGGAACTCCTCTTTTAGATGTTCTGGGAGAGGATGGCATTGACATATTTATTAGGAATGTGATAAAGATACAACAAAAATGGTTTAGGTTTCCACATTGTTGTATTATTAGAAAGCAGAGGAGTTCCGTCATGGCGCAGTGGTTAACGAATCCGACTAGGAACCATGAGGTTGCGGGTTCGGTCCCTGCCCTTGCTCAGTGGGTTAAGGATCCGGCGTTGCCATGAGCTGTGGTGTAGGTTGCAGACGCGGCTCGGATCCCGCGTTGCTGTGGCTCTGGCATAGGCTGGTGGCTACAGCTCCGATTCGACCCCTAGCCTGGGAACCTCCATATGCCGCGGGAGCGGCCCAAGAAATAGCAACAACAACAACAACAACAACAACAAAAGACAAAAAGCCAAAAAAAAAGCCAAAAAAAAAGAAAGCAGAAAAGAGAATTAAAAAAAAAAAGAAAGCAGAAATACTAATACCAATACGCTGAGACTTAAACACTGTAGAAGAAGGAGCTCTTTTTTGTCCTATAGAAATTTAATATAGAGGGAAAACTTCAAAATTCTAAATAGATTTTTAGTGGCAAGAGGTAGTAAGGTTGGTGCTCAGCTAGTTATATACCAGGAGGGTAGGGAGGAAGGGTGTCATGTAACTCTGTGCCTTCTGTTTTCTTAGGGAGGAATTTTCACAAGATGTATTTGACATAGAACTGTCTGAGTGGTGTCCCCCCAGGCCTACAGTACCCTGGGGGGCTCTTGTTGAATGAAGACTCTCCTGCAGATGGAGGAACTGGAGCAAGGCCTGCTGATGCAGCCGTGGGCATGGCTACAGCTTTCTGAGAACTCCCTCTTGGCTAAGGCTTATATCACCCAGCAGGGCTATGCCTTGCTGGTTTCAGATCTTCAGCAGGTATGGCATGAACAGGTGGACACTAGCGTGGTCAGCCAGAGAGCAAAGGTAAGTGTGGAGAGACGTACTGCTGCGGGTGGCAGTGGACATAATTTCTTTCCTAATGAAAGTCAGGGGACATTAACATCAACCAGCTTGTTAGCCTTTAGGTTGCCAAGGAGGATCAAGCCAGGTTGAGACGATTCTATTTTTATTTACTTATTTTTGTCTGTTGTCTTTTTAGGGCTGCGCCCTGCAGCATATGGAGGTTCCCAGGCGAGGGGTCTAATTGGAGCTACAGCTGCTGGCCTACACCACAGCCACAGCAATGCCAGATCTGAGCCGCATCTGTGACCTACACCACAGCTCATGGCAATGCCGGATCCTTAACCCACTGAGCGAGGCCAGAGATCGAACCTGCCACAACCTCATGGTTCCTAGTCAGATTCGTTTCTGCTGCGCCACGACAGAACTCCGAGACAGTTCTGATTAATGTTTTGCACTTCTATCTCTAGCCCTAGCCCTGTGATCTTTCCATGTGGGGGTGTGTGTGTATGTTGTGTGTGAGTATGTGTTTCTGTACTGCATTCAGTAGAAGGCGAATTGTGAGGTAGGCCAGTTGGTCACTCTTCTTTTTGTTTTCTTCTTTCCTGTTCTGAGGTTTATATCTTTCCTTCCCTCCTCTCCTGCCCATCATCTCATATTAACCAGAGTTTTCCTTTGCTGTTACTTATGAGAGAATCAGTTTCCTTTTAGCACACTTGCTCTCTACAACCTCTGCTGTCATTTTAGGAGCTGAACAAGCGCCTGACTGCTCCTCCTGCAGCTTTTCTCTGTCACCTGGATGAGCTGCTTCGCCCGTTGTTGAAGGACACTGCTTGCCCTGGCAAAGCTACATTCTCCTGTGACCGTGTGGCAGAAACACTGATACTGCGGGTGCGGAGTGAGCTCTCTGGTCTCCCATTCTATTGGAATTTCCACTGCACCCTAGCTACCCCATCACTGGTAAGTCCAATCTGTATATGGGGTAGTGAAAGGGGTGCAGCTGCTTCTCTGCCTCAAAGCTTCTCAAATGAAGCTTTAGGTGCTCTTATTTTTTCTTCTGGTAAATTCTGTTTGAAATGCTTCCCCAGTTAGAAAACATCTCTTGGAGTTCCCATCGTGGCGCAGCGGAAACAAATCCAACTAGGAACCATGAGGTTGTAGGTTCGATCCCTGATCTCGCTCTGGTGTAGGCCAGCAGCAACAGCTTGGATTAGACTCCTATCCTGGGAACCTCCATATGCGACGGGTGCAGCCCTAAAAAGGACAAAAGACAAAAAAAGAAAATGTTCCTTGACTAGATAGAAGGCAAAAGGATTTCTTGATTGCTACCTTCTTTCCTTGCAAAAGGAACAGAGTTTGTGTCTGCAAGCTTTACTGGGTATCTTTATTCATTACTTTATTTGTCCAATGTTTATTAAGCATCTGCTATGGGCTAGTTGTTGGGTGTTCAGATCTAAAACAATATTGGCTATTCCTGGAGTTCATGATCCAATGAGACAGCAGACAGACAGGAAATAGGATGAAGTATGATACATTCTTTGATTGAGTTAAGCCCAGAATGACTGTGGATCTGAAAAACTATTGAGGAGATAGTTTCTGAGCTGAGTTTTGTTTTATTTTGCTTTTTATTGTCTTTTTGCCGTTTCTTGGGCCGCTCCTGAGGCACATGGAGGTTCCCAGGCTAGGGGTCTAATCGGAGCTGTAGCCGCAGGCCTACGGCAGAGCCACAGCAACGCAGGATCCGAGCCACGTCTGCAACCTACACCACAGCTCACGGCAACACCAGATCCTTAACCCACTGAGCAAGGCCAGGGATCAAACCCACAACCTCATGGTTCCTAGTTGGATTCATTAACCACTGAGCCACAACGGAAAGTCCGAGTTTTGAAGACGAATAAGAACTTATTGAGAAAGTTAGAGGTCATTCTAGGCAAGAGTGCATTTTGAGGAACGTGGAGATGTACAAGTGGGGGAACCTGATGACAGCAGGGAGTTGTGAGAAATGAGGTAGATAGTGGCCAGATCATTTTTTTTTTGTCTTTTTTTTTGCCATTTCTTGGGCCGCTCCCATGGCATATGGAGGTTCCCAGGCTAGGGATCGAATCGGAGCTGTAGCTGCCAGCCTACGCCAGAGCCACAGCAACACGGGATCCGAGCCGCATTTGCGACCTACACCACAGCTCACGGCAACGCCCCAGATCGTTAACCCACTGAGCAAGGGCAGGGATTGAACCCACAACCTCATGGTTCCTCGTCGGATTCGTTAACCACTGTGCCACGACGAGAACTCCCAGATCATTTTTTTTTTTTTTTTTGCTTTTGCTTTTTAAGGCTGCACTCACGGCATATGGAGGTTTCCAGGTTAGGGGTCGAATTGGAGCTATAGCTGCCAACCTACACTACAGCCACATTAACGCAGGATCTGAGCCAGGTCTGTGACCTGCACCACAGCTCACGGCAACGCCGGATCCTTGATCCACTGAGTGAGGCCAGGGATTGAACCTGCAACCTCATGGCTCCTCGTCAATTTCATTTCCTCTGTGCCACAATAGGAACTCCGGTGGCCAGATCTTGAAGGAGTCTAATGAATTTGGATTTTACCCCAAAGGTAACATGGATTCATTGAGAAACTTTAAGCAAGAGTTTAACATGATTCAATATGTAATTTATCAAGATCACCCTGGTTGTAAGGTAGGGTATATACCAGTGCTGGGGACCTTTCTGAACATTCTTGGCATTTAATCCTCACAACCATCCAACAAGATATGTATTATTATCTCCATTTTTTCAGAGTAGGAAGCTGAGATTGAAGATAACTTGTCCAAAGTCATCCAGTTTATAAATGAATGAGCTGAAATTGGACTCCCAGATGGGTCTGATTCGAGAGCCCCATTTTCAGGGGTTCAGAGGATGATGTCCTCTACTCACTTGTAGCTTTTCTAGGCTCCAAGAGCTTTTATTAGAGATTGGTTAGTTGAGAGCAAAGAACTAGTTTGCTTTTCAAGAAACTGGTCTCTGGTGTTTTTGATCTGGTATTTTTGACCCAACTTAGATTTGAGCATTTGGAGAACTACTGCTCATTCACCTCTGAATTTTTTTTTTTTTCTTCTTGTCTTTTTGCTATTTCTTTGGGCCGCACCCGCGGCATATGGAGGTTCCCAGGCAAGGGGTCCAATCGGAGCTGTAGCCGCCAGCCTACGCCAGAGCCACCGCAACGCGGGATCCGAACCGCGTCTGCAACCTACACCACAGCTCACGGCAACGCCGGATCCTTAACCCACTGAGCAAGGGCAGGGACCGAACCTGCAACCTCATGGTTCCTAGTCGGATTCGTTAACCACTGCGCCACGATGGGAACTCCTCACCTCTGAATTTTTAAGCTCCATAAACAGTGCTGAGCAGATAACAGTCACATTTGTTGTTTTTGATTGAACATCTCGTGAAAATTTCCACCTTGCTTTAGATAGAATTTACCTATTTTGTTCAGGACCTCTGTAACTTTTTCCAAGTAACACCAGGGGGCACTGTTCCCTCAGTCATGCTTATTATGGCACCAAAACATTTGGGCTGCCTTGGGGAAGCCCTAGCAACAGCTGTCTTCATTTGGTATCACACAGCCCTGGAAATTCAGAATAGTGAAACTGGGGAGACACATCTCTTTGGAAGCTGATAGGCCTTAATTTTTTTTTCCCCAAAGGAATACAGTAAAGAATGCGTGTATAATGATTTTAGGAATGAAGGTAATATGTAAAGAAAACCTAGCTATTCTAGGCAAATTCCTCTAAATGGGGAGCTGCAATGAAAAAAAGAGGCAACAGTACTTGGAGTGGGATGAGTCTTGGTTGGCTGTGGGGAGAATTAAGCATTGAAAAATGAACAGTTATGCTACTAAAATTATATTATTAAAAGAAGAAAAAGAATGTCATCCCAGGGAAACCCCTGTACCTGAGGGAGCTTTATAGGGAAAAAGTTAGAGCCAGTGGACACTGGCGAGGGTGTAGGCGGATACTATTTTAGGCTTGTGTGTGTGTCTGTGAGGTCACACAGTCATAATTTTTGTTTGTTACTCATTCTTGTCATAGTTTTTATTTAATTCTTTTTGAATGAGTAACTCATGCAAAAGGCAAACGCTTCAAATAGCATTTAGGGGTATGTAGTGAAGAAATAGGTTGTCTTTCTACTCCCTTTCCAGTCATTTTTCTTCTTTAAAGCAACTACTGCTGTCGTCTTCTCGTGGATTCTTAAGGAAAGCTATACGTGAGCACGTACGAATGTGTATGTGAATAAACACATATGTATATGTGAATTAACTCATATAATCAAATACACATCTGGGTGTCTGTATTTTCATAGATCGCAGCATGTTTTTCACACCGTTCAGTACCTGGCTTTTTTCACTTAGTTATAAAACTTAGAAATCATTCATAGCAATACATTTAGAAGACTTGCTGTAGCATTTTTTAATGGCAACATAGCATTGTGATTGTTGAATACATCAACATGTATTTAATTGATCTGCTGCTAGTAGACACTTCAGTTGTTTCCATTCTTATGTTGCTATAATTAGTGAACATCTTTGTGTGTACTTTTTCCATGTGTAACTGTGTGAGTAAATTCCTAGAAGTGGAATAGCTGAATCAAGGAACATTTGCATCCTTAATCTTGCTAACGTAATGACATATTTTCTTCCAGAGAGATTATGCAGCTTAGCTCCTCCTGGTCATACAGGAGAGTAGGAAAACACATAGTTCCCCACACCTTCTACCACGTGGTGTATTCATATTAATAATTTAACAGTTTTTATGTCTCTGCAGGATATTACGGAATATATACAGCTTTGGGTCTCTACTTTTTTCCCCACCCTGCAGCATATGGAATTCCTGGGCCAGGGATCAGGTATGAGCCGTGGTTGTGACCCAAGCCACAGCTGTGGCAACGCAGGATCCTTAACCCACTGTGTCAGGTCAGGAATCGGATCTGTGTCCCAGCACGCCGATCCCTTTGCGCCACCATAGGAACCCCTGGGTCTCTGCTTTCTAACACTGAGCCCATTTCTACTGCTGGCCAGCTTCTCTTCATCGCTGCTCCTCTTTCTGACTCTGTTTTTTCTAGTGTCTAATATAATCATTTTTTGTTGTTCTTGTTATTATCTTTTGTTCCCTAATGTAATTCTTCATATTGCATATTTTGAGTTTGAGATTTGGCATCTCTTTGGCTGTTTTATGATTTCCAGAAGTCACATCCAAATATTTTTTTCCGTGGTGGAAAGAACATAGGCTCTGGGCCCAGCAGGCCTGAATTTATAACTCAGCTCCACCACCCTGACTAAGTGTATTCCCTTGAATAAGCTACTGAGTTGTTATGAGGCTTGATTTCTTTATCTGGGAAATGGAGATACCAATCATGATCTTCCTGTGGAGCCGTGAGGATTAAGTAAGAGAAGGGATGTATTATTACTTAGCCTTAGCACTAGAGTGGACCTGTGAGGGCAAATGTTCCAACTCCATAGTTTTTCTTTTTTTTCTTTTTTTTTTATCTTTTTGCCATTTCTTGGTCTGTTCCCGTGGCACATGGAGGTTCCCACACTAGGGGTCTAATCGGAGCTGTAGCCACCGGCCTACGCCAGAGCCACAGCAACGCAGGATCCGAGCCGCGTCTGCAACCTACACCACAGCTCACGGCAACGCCGGATCATCAACCCACTGAACGAGGGCAGGGACCGAACCCACAACCTCATGGTTCCTAGTCGGATTCGTTAACCACTGCGCCACGACGGGAACTCCTCCATAGTTTTTCTTTTTGAAAACAGCAATGACCATGAGAGTACTTGGGGATAAGCCTCTTTCCATCTAGGAGCTGTCAGAGCCAGAGCTAGAACCCAGGTGTCCTAATTCCCAGTCTGTTACTCTTGTCATTATATCCAAACATGATATGATTCATTCTGGGATTGATAACTGCCATTCTGCTCTTCCGCCTGTGACTTGAGAACATTTCTATGGGAAATCTGAAGACGTTGGGGAGAATTATAAATAGCTTTTCCTCTGGAGAAGATTGGCAACTCCTGCTTCTATATCCACCACACTTCCTGACTTCCTTAACTGTTGGGAGCTCTTTGAGGGCAGAGGCCTCACAGGGTCACAGCACATCTTCGCACCCAGTAGGTATTTGTTGAATTGACTTATTGAACTGCGTCTTTTCATATGTTGCCGTTTGTAAGTGAAGGAGAAGGCGTGTCCCTGACCTCCTGAAGCCCTTCAAGATTTTTCCTTGTAGTGTCTGTGGGTTTGCTTTGAAATCTATTACTTCAGGCACAATGTCTTATTCTAATTGGTGGATCTAAATTAGGGTTCAACTAACTTTTTTTTTTTTTTATGGCTGCACCCACAGTATATGGAAGTTCCCAGGACAGGGATTGAATCCGAGCCACAGCTTCAACCTACATCACAGCTGCAGCAATGCCAGATCCTTTAACCCACTGCGCCAGGCCAAGGATCAAATCCGCACCCCCACAGGAAGGTGAGCTGCTGCAGTCAGGCTCTTAACCCACTGCACCACAGCAGAAACTCTAGGGTTCAGCTAACTTTGAAATGAAGTATACCCCAGTGATTCAGGGTGATGTAACTCAAACCTATGAAATTATTTGAGAAGTTGAATATTTAATGATTAAAACCTTAAAAAAATGCTGTATAGACATTGGAGTCCTATCAATAATTTCAGGTGCCTGATATGGCATTACTATATTTAGTTAGATACGGCATTGATTAAAAACTGTTTCTCATTATGTTTCATGCTGTTATATTTACTGCCACTCAAAGGAATTGCCATGAAAGTTGCCCCCCCTCTTCCCCTCCCAGAGAGAGGTTGGTTATTCACTTTAGGAGTTATTTGAGTACTGCCACCAAATGGATGATGATGCTGATTGGTTAGCAATGGCAATTAATTTCTGTTCAACCCAGTGAATATTGACTTGCTTTCATACAAGTGTTCACGGGTTTTTCTTCCTGATCTCCCTTGAGGAGGACCAAACTTAAAACAATTCCTAGGAAAGAGGAATGAGTCTAGGGCAGGTAAATTTTCCAAAAGCAGAGCTTCTGCCATGTTCCGAACAGTACTTCCTGGAGTTTAAGTTTATCCTAAGGACTGAGTTGGGAGACAGTCCTAGGGTGGGATGTGCCATGGGACAGAAAGAAGTGACAGGTCTGTGTAGCTGTCTTGATTGCTGGCCTCCCACTCTGCACCATTCCCCTGCGTTTACTTGGGTCCTGGTGCTGGTATAAAAACGCTGCCACTGAACCCTAACTTCCCCCCCACCCCAGCACCCTCCCTGTGTCTTCTCTTCTAATCTGTCCTAAGGGAAAAAAAAATCTTTTCCTCTGAGTTTGAGCCACCTTATACTTGAAGTCTTTAGTAATACATTTTACTAGAAAATGAATGGAAATGAGAACATAAAAGCTGAAGAGTCCAAATTTCTGATCCCGATCCAGATGCATCTGGCTTGCACACCTTGTGGGGCACTTCAGTACCTTTTCTTCACGGCAAGCCTCCGTAGGCTGTCTTGTCCAAAAGTTCTCCTTTGAGATCTAGGGCAGGGGGTGGCGTACTATGGCCAGCAGGCCAAATCTGGCTCGCTGCCTGTTTTTGTTAAGTTATATTGGAACCCAGCCATCCTCATTTATTACATGTTGTCTGTGGCTGCTTTCCTACTTCAACAGTAGAGGCAAAGATTGTGACAGGGACTGTATGGGCCACAGAACCAAAAATATTGGCTATCCGGCCCTTACAGAAAAGCTTGCTGACCTCTGATCTAGAGCAGTTCTCCTCAGCGCCTCCTTTAGTTCATCTCCTTGGGGAAAGGGAAGGGAACTCATAAATTATCTATTTTAGCTGGTTGATTTTAGCTGTGTTTTTTTTTTTTTTTTTCAACAGGCTAATGGACACCTCACATAAGTGAATAGATTGGTTACTATACAGCTCTGCATTATCATATGAGAGCATCTCCCTAGCTGCACTGCTGTGTGGCCAAGTTTGCATCCTGCTTACCTACATGGGAGGGGCAGGGTCTGTTCCCTCCTAGGCTGTCTCTTGGTGACTGGCTTGCTTTTATTACAACAATGACCTTAGACTTTGCTGCATTTGTGGGAACAGATCGAAACTCTGGCTTCATTCTGAGCTATCATCAGCTCTGAAATGGTTTATAATTAGTGTCTGGGTCTGATTTGACTTTCGAAACTCTCTACTTCCGGTTGATATTTGTCTTCTATTACACTCTAGTTAGCATACTCTGTTGTAGCCATATCTACTTTTTTTTTTCTTTTTTCAACCATATCCATGGCATATGAAAGTCCCAGAACCATGGATCGACTCTGAGCCCTATCTGTGATTGCAGCACAGCGGTGGCAATGCGGGATCCTTAATCCACTGCACCACAGTGGAAACTCCCACATCTCCTTTCTTGGATCTTCTGCTTTTGTCTCTCAGTTTTTGCTGAATGTTGAGTCCACATTTATCTGTTATCAACTGTATCATATCCTTCTCTTTAAATCACAACTCTGGGTTAACTATTCATAAGTGTTCTCCTTTATTCTTTTCATCCTTTTATCTGTGCCACAAAGAAAATCTTTGAACCTCTTTCATATACTTATTTAATTATTATTATTTTTTCTTTTTAGGGCTGCACCTGCAGCATATGGAAGTTCTCAAGCCAGGGGTTGAATCAGAGCTGCAGCTGCCGGCCTACACCACAGCCACAGCAATGCCAGATCAGAGCTGCGTCTGTGACCTATGCCACAGCTTGCAGCAGTGCCAGATCCTTAACCCACTGAGAGAGACCAGGGATTGAACCTGCATCCTCATGGATGCTAGTCAGTTTCTTAACCTGCGGAGCCACAACGGGAACTCCTTTATTTAATTATTGTATTTGCTTATTTTCATATAAATGTGTTGCTTCCCTATGAAACTACAAGCTTCTGTGAAAACATTTTTTTGTTGTTGTTTTTTTTTAGCTATTTCTTGGGCCGCTCCCGCGGCATATGGAGGTTCCCAGGCTAGGGGTCCAATCGGAGCTGTAGCCACCGGCCTACGCCAGAGCCACAGCAACGAGGGATCTGAGCCGCGTCTGCAACCTACACCGCAGCTCACAGCAACGCCGGATCGTTAACCCACTGAGCAAGGGCAGGGACCGAAACCCGCAACCTCATGGTTCCTAGTCGGATTCGTCAACCACTGCGCCACGACGGGAACTCTCAACATTTGTTTTTCAGTATTTTTTCTTTTTTCTTTTTTTTTTAGGGCCACAACCGCAGCATATGGAAGTTCCCAGGCTAGGGGTTGAATCGGAGCTGCAGCTGCCGGCCTACACCACAGCCACAGCAGTGCAGGATCAGAGCTGTGTTTTTGACCTGCACCACAGCCCACGGCAACGTTGGATCCCTAACCCACTGAGCAAGGCCAGGGATTGAGCCTGCATCCTTATGGATACTAGTCAGGTTGGTTTCCACTGTGCCCCAATGGGAACTCTAGTGTTTTTTTTCTTATACAGTGTTAGGGAGTACTTTGTGTGTATCTGTTGGCTAATTGCTGTCTCTTCCTTGGAAGGTCACCCAGCATTTGATTCGTCCTCTGATGGGCATGAGTCTGGCATTGCAGTGCCAAGTGAGGGAGCTAGCAACATTGCTTCGTATGAAAGACCTAGAGATCCAGGACTACCAGGAGAGTGGGGCCCTGCTGAGCCGAGGTGAGAGGTTGTTTTTGAGGAGTTGGGTGTTGGGGGGGGGGCGGTAGTCAAAGGGCCTTAGAAAAGGGGGAGACTCATTTGCAGTAGGAGGTGCTTCCCCGAGGGTGAGTGTTGGGTACTGACCAGGAATGAGACTGGATGACACTTCTTTTGCCTCAAGTACCTGGCTGGGGCCCAAGTGTCTGACTGAAGCTGTAGTTGAGTCCAGACATGCCCTAGGCTATAGCAGGGCCAGACTCTGGAAGGGGGCCAACAGGTGTACAAAATTGCATGAGGGCCACACAACGTAGGACTTTAGGAAGCTGCAGAGCCCCAGCTTCAGAATAAAAATTCACTTTGACCCATCTCTGTGGTGGGAAAACACCTGCCGCCACTGCATGTCATTTACTGCTAATCACCTTTCCTCCTCCCGTTTGTCCTGTTCTCCCACTGGGCCAGGTGTCCCCTGGGTGTTGCATCTTTATCCTCTTTCCCAAGTAGCCCTGGGCCCTGTTCCCTTTCCACCTCCCAGATAGGAAGCTCCTTCTAAGACTCATATTTCTTTTCTGTGTCCCTTCATGTTACAGACCGGTTGAAGACAGAGCCATTTGAAGAGAAGTCCTTCTTGGAACAGTTTATGGTAGAGGTAGAGTAGCTGTTCTTCCCTTTCTCCTCGTGCAGCTTTGCTTTACCTCCTCTTGCCAGGTACCTGAGTGGTGACTTGTGTGTGGGGTGTTAGACTGCTTGTTTGGTTAGAGAGCCCTTTTTCTGGAAAAGTCCACCTACATAGAAAGTCTGATAAAGCTGCCGATGTAGCCGGGGAAGATGGGGAAAAGTAGAAGAAAAAGATGTAAAAAAGCAAAAATGGGCTGATTAACATTTGTAAAACATCTGTGTTAAAGTGCCTGGGAATTTGGCTTGGCATTCTCTAACCTTGGAAAGCTTGGTTGACCTGTTGCTAAGTTTTTGCTTGTGGAGATCTGATCCCAGGTCTGGATGGTGGAGTGGGGCGGGGGGGGGCTAGTCATTATTACTTGTCCAGACCCTTCGACATCCCGCAGCAGAGGAAGGTGAAAAGCACAGGGCTACCATCTGGGGACTGTCTTGTGGGCACAGTAGGCTGTGGAAAATCACAGTGTTTATACAAGGGGACTGGCAAAGGAATGAATGGGGAGTAGATAATTGTGGCCTGTCAGAAGCTCCTGCCTAGGTTTCCCTTCTAAGGACTGAGCCCGGCCAAAAGAAACATCCATTAAATGCCAAGCAGGGGGAATATTAATAATAGTGACCTTTGATAATACCAGTCAATATTGATCTTTTTTTTCCTAACTCTTTTGGAACCCGTTGGTTGTACACTTAGTACCCTAGTATTATTTCACTCTTTTCTAATTATACCTGTTACCCAAGGTGGTACTTTATTGTGTAAGTAAATAATGCTGTTGTAATATTGTGTTATGTATAGATTGTTCATATTTCTGTCTTGTCTTCTAGGCTAATTTGTCAGCTCTTTGTGGACAGGGACTATGACTCATACTTCTTTTGAACCTGAAATTAGTGCTTTTCACAGGGCTGGGCAAAAAGCAGGTATTCTTGATTTGGAACCTTCTGTTCTGCCTCTGTCCATTGACTGAGCAATAGCCCCATGATGCTCGAGGTCTTCTTTTTTTTTTTTTTTTAAGGCTGCACTCGTGGCATATGGAGGTTCCCAGGCTAGGGGTTGAATCGGAGCTACAGCTGCCGGCCTACGCCACAGCTCATGGCAATGCTGGATCCTTAACCCACTGAGCAAGGCCAGGGATCGAACCCGCAACCTCATGGTTCCTAGTCGGATTCATTTCTGCTGCGCCACAGCGGGAACTCCTGCTTGAGGTCTTAACAGTGAGAATAAAGCGTGTGAGTTGAGCGCTCAGTCCCTCTCCTGAAGCAGTTGCAATTCTGGACGAGAAGGAAAGCATGTATTGCTAAGTCCTGAAGCAGAAGAGGTTTCAGGTCTTCATGGGGAAAGAGAGAGCATTAAGTCTAAACTTGTGACAGAGATTTCCCAGGCTGTTTTTCTCTGAGGTAGCTTCCCCTGTCTATAGGTTTGGGTATTAAGGAGGTGATCATAGGCTGGGGTGATATATTTCCCTGCCTCAGTCCCTTAGCCAAACCGTGTGAGTCTTATTCTTAGCTCAGCAGGGAGGTTCCTTCCTGATCTGGGGCCTGCATACCTATCCAGTTTGCTTTCTCCACACTCTTCTCTGCGTATTTTATGCTTCAGCCATATAGAATGTCTTTGAAATGCAAAAATGCAGTTTTCTCTAGCCTCTGTGCCTTTGCACACACTGTCCCTTTATCTAGAATGCCCAATGCCCTGGTCTTATCTACCTGGTAAACTTCTATTAATCTTTCAAGTGTCAGCTTCAGCTTCTTTGGGAGACCTCTCCAGACTGTCCCTGTAAAGATAATCCTTCTTTCCTGCTACTATAGTGCCTTGGTTCATGCCTCTGTTTCACTAGTTATAACTTTGAAATGATGCTCTTTGTATGTCTGTGAGACTGTGTCTTTTTCCATTGAGCTGTGGACTCCGAGAGCAAGGACCATATTGAATGCATTCCTTTATCCCCGGCACTAAGCAGAGTGCCTAGAAGTAGGTTCTCAATAAGTTTGTGGGCGAATATGTTGATAAATCGATGCTAGTGGGATTTTATGAAAATTGTGGCCGAGTGGCCTTGGATACAATGTTGCTTGTTAGACCATATTTGGGATCTTCAGTTATTCTCCTGATTTATTTTGCGGCTTTGGATAAATCACTTCTCTCAGAGCCTCTATTTTCTCATTTGTAAAATTGGAGGCTCATTTCTTTCATGCTGTCGGGGTGGGGGGGAACACTGCAGAACTGAATGAGAAAGCATATAGAATCCAGGTGCTGGCCCAGGAAGGGGACTGGTGTTTTGGAACTGACTACTTCAAGAACACTGGTCCTCCAGGTTCTGGGTGGATCACATCCAAACCACATCGGCTTGCAGAATTTTACTGTATCTGGAAAGGATCTGAGTGATAGATAGGTGTCGCTTTCCATCTTACAGATGAAGAAATTGGGCCTTGGAGAGGTTAAAGGACCTGCCTAAGGTCGTGTGGCGGTAGCCGTATGTTTAGAACATCTCGCACTTCTTGCCTCATGATCTAGGGTTATCCCTACTTTGTTTTGCTTCTTTTTACTGGTCGTACACACGAATTAGAGGAGAGTCAAGGCCCAGGATGATGGAGAATTCTTATGACCTCTGGGATCACTGCGCTGTCCTCCAACTGTCCTGCAGAGCTGCTAGACCTGAAAGGTTTCCTACCAGACTGCAGAGTTTCTTACGGCCACTGCATCTTTTCAGTTCCCCTGCTTGCCTGGGGTCCTACAAACAGGACACAGAAGGGTCACAGGGTCACCCGAGACGGAGCTGAAAGGAAGTGCCATCAAAATAAGCAACATAGGAAGATAAACAAACCAGGGACAGAGAGCTGGGATGAAGGTGCCTGGGGGCCAGGGCTGATGTCAGAGGGCCATGCGGTCAGTGCATGGGGTCTGTTTTTCCTAGTCCTCGCTGGGACTCTTGGTAGGCAAGAGGCCATCAAGATAGGGCACAGGAGGTGGTAGGATGGGAGGTTTCTAGGATACGAAGGCCAGGAAAAATATTTAAAGATTGAACAGAGGTTCCTTCTCCATATTTAGTCCTTTTGTTTTTCCTCTTCCCTAAGAGCCTAATTTCTCATTTCCAGGGAGCCCACGGGGGCCAACTGATGGTGGCAGTGCCAGTTCAAGTCAGGGCTGGCTCTGTTCTCGCAGAGGACAACATCCCCGCAGAGAGTACTGCCTGGGACTGGGGGCTGAGAGGCACCTTTAGGGATGAAGACCAGTCGAGGCACTGGGGGCTGTCGCTACGTGCCAGTAGGAACTGTGTTCAAGAGGAAGTTTAGGATGAGTCGCTGGCGCAGCCCATGCTCAGCAGGGTCCGCTGGAGGGAGTTCCTTCCCCTGGCCCTGTCCATGCCTCCCTCTCTTCATCTGGTTGCCATCAGGCCGTGCGGCTGCTGGCGTGCTCTTTATTTATTTATCCCAGTGTAATGGGGTGAGGAGGGAGCTGGCCTAAGGCTGGCATTCCGAGGCCATGCCACGAGCCACAGGCGGTTTGCATGGGTGTGTGAGTCACTGGGGCTGCATGCTCCTCAAACCAGACGCGGCCAGGCTCAGGGACGGCAGGCAGCCCAAAATAGAGCCCCGCCCTCTGCAGCTGGCAACCCCTGGCTGGGAATCAGCCCTTGACACCAAAGCCTGGGCAGTTGCGTGAAGCTGGCTTTCTCGGGGAGGGAGGCCTTAACAGAGATAGAGACATTGCAGTTCTCTCCTTCTCTGTCTTCAGAGGAGAGTGTTCATCATAGCCTTGTCCCCCGTTACTGCGTTCTAAATGCCTCATAAGGCTTAAATCATCTGTTCCATGTAACACCTTAACCAATTTCTGTTATATAGTTCTAATTCTATGACTCTAGTTAACATTGATATGACTCAGCATTGTAAATGGAGCTGTGGCCTTTGTGTCCTGTCTCGTTGTAGTTAGTCTGTCCTTCCTCCCCTGTCTGGTTGCAGCCCAATTCTAGAACAGAGTGAAGATATTCACTGCAGCTCTCATGAATCTAGAGAGTATACCAAAGACACCTGGGGCAGAAGAGGAGTCCTTTTAAAGTCCTCAAAACTGCTGTCCTGTTAAGTTCACAGACCGCTTCTTGCTGGTTTCCTTGGCTGACTCTCCATCCTTTACCTGCCCCTCCAATGTTCGTGTCACCCAGGACTGGGTCCTTTGCTCTCCCTGGGCGATCTCATCCAGACCCCAGTTCTAGCCATTACTAGCACCCCCCCTGAGTACCAGTTTTAGAGCTCCGCTACATTTCAGGCCCATATTTCTTTCTGCATATTTGACATTTCCACCTGGATGTCCCCCATGAAATATCCTAAACATGTCCAAATGAATCATCTACTCCCACAAAGCCCTTTCTCTTCGTATATTCCTTATCTTGGGGAATCGTACCACTATCCATTCAGTTTTCTAAGCTAGAAACTTGGGAGTTACCCCCTTTTCTCTTTGTCCTGACTTCAAGGGCCTCACTTGTTAACCCTTCTGTGAATCTGCTCTTCTTCTGGATTCCAGCTTCCGTTGCCTTAGATTATCAGCCATCCTTGGCCCCGTTTTTGGTTTCACCATGTCACAGCCTCCAAACTTGTCTCCCAGTCAATACTTATTTCCCTCCAACTGAACTTGCAGTTATGTCAGAGTGATCTCTTTGAAACCGAAGCCTATGATGTCACCCTCTTGCTTCAAGTCCTTAAATGGTTCCCAGCTGCCTACAGCATAAAGTGCAGACTCCTCGCATGCCATCCAAGGTGGTTCATGATTTGGTTCTGCCCACCTCTTCAGCCTGATCCTCTGTCTCTCCTCCAAGCACCACCCCCTCCCCACTTTCGTCATGTTCACGTATTGACAGCTTCCTGCCCACATGTCTCTTGACCTGTTTGACTGGTAGTCTCCTCTCTCTTGCCCTCATGGCAAACTCCTGTTCAACTTTCCCATGTCTGCACTGATATCAGCCCTTTTGTGAATCTTTCATGACAGTGCTTCTCTTCCTCAGTCTCTCCCTTCTTCTGGGCATGGCACTCTATTCTGCTGTCTCCACAGCCCCCTGTACATATCTCTGCCATAGCATTTATCATCAGGGAGGATGTGGAAATGAGAAGAAAGGCTAGGGAGGCAAAGAACAATTGTGTTGGCTCATCCTTTCCCATTTAGGTTTTTCCTTTATGATGCTTGTCCATCCCTTCTCCTCAATATACTTTCTTAACATGGCTTCCGCAGCACAAGACTCTCCTGTTTCTCTCTATCTCATAGGTCATTCCTTCTCGGAATCTTTTGCTGGTTCTTCTCCCTTACTGGTTAATGGTGGGGTGCCCTAGGACTCAGTTGTGCTCCGATCTTTCTTCCTTTAGTGATCTCATTTAGTCCAGTGGCTTTAAAATATCACCTTATTGAGGAATCCCAAATTTAATTTTCATTCTAGACCTTGCCCTCCATGCCCGACTGCCTGCTCAGCATTTTTACATGGGAGTCTAATAGAATCTCAAATTGAACATGTCCAAAACTGAACTCCCAATCCTACCCCCAAATTTGCTCTTCTAAGACCCTGCCTCCCAGGTTGCTAGAAACTCCATCCCCTTGCTTGCTAGGGCCAAAAACCTTGGAGTCATCCTTGACCTTTCTCTTTTCACATCCCATGTTCATCAGCCTCTGGGCTCTACCTTCAGAGTGTACCTGCCATTTCACCTCTGCTCCTGCTACTCTTGTCTGAGCCACCATTGTCCCTTTTCCACATTTTTGCAATAGCCTCTGTATTAATATTCCTTCTGCTCCCTTCTGGGCCCGTTATCAACAAAGTGATCTTATTAAAACACAAATCGCATCATGATACTCTCCTGCCCAATGCTGCCTTCATATTTTATTTACAGAGTGAAATGCAAAGACCTTATGATGGCCTATAAAACCTTAGGTGACCTGGAGCTCACTCCCTTTCTGATTTCATCTCCCCGCCTCTGCCACTCCACAGCGGCCACACTGACCTTTTTTTTCTAACACTTTAAACATCACCACCTTTAGGGCTTCATGCTGCCTCTTCCCTCCGCCTGGAGTGCTCTTTCTTCAGATATTTGTAAGGCCAATTCCCTCACTTCCTTTCTGTCTATATTAGTTATCTGTTGCTGTATAACAGATTGTTCCCAAATTTAGTGGCTTAAAACAGCAAACATTTATTATCTCGCATGGTTTTTGTGGCTTGGGAGAAGGTTCCACTTCATTGCCACATGGCCTCTCCATAGGGCCACTCACATGACATGGCCCTGGCTTCCACCAGAGCCAGTAATCCAAGAGGCAGACTGCGAGACCAAGACCAAGACCAAGGTGGAAGCTGCAGTCTTTTTATAACTTGATCTCAGAAGTGACATCTCATCATCCTCTTCCTGTATTCTCTTCATTAGAATACAGGCCATAATCCGGGGGAGGGTCCACAGCTCCGCCTCCTAAGGGGAGGTGTGTCAGAAAGTGTGTGGGCATATCTACATGGACCACAATCACATCTTTGTTCAAATGTCACCTCAGTGGGTTTACATTGACAATGCTGTCATGTGTCACTGTAAGCTGTATCACCACCCCTCTCCATCTGGAACTCCCATTTCACTTTAACACGATGTCCTTTTAATTTTTTGCCATAGCACTTATTTTCCATATTACCGTCAAATTTAACTTCTCTTATTATGCTTATTGTTTTTTGTTTGTTTTTGTCTTTTTATGGCCATAGATGTAGTATATGGAGGTTCCCAGGGTAAGGGTCGAATCAGAGCTACAGCTGCTGACCTACACCACAGCCACAGCAACGCAGGATCTGAGCCATGTCTGCGACCTACATCACAGCTCACGGCAAGGCCGGATCCTTGACCCACTGAGTGAGGCCAGGGATCAAACCCGCATCCTCATGGATGCTAGTCGGTTTGTTACCACTGAGCCACGACAGGAACTCCTTATGCTTATTTATGGTCTGTCTTCCCCCTGCTACAATGTGTAAATTCACTGAGGGACAAGGATATGTGTTTTGTGTGCTAGTTTATCCAAAGTGCCTAGAGCAGTACCTCTACACGTAGTAGGCACCTCTGTAAGTATTTGTTGATGGATGAAGGAATCATATCTGCCTACTCTTCCTTATTTTTACTATTTTATGAGACCAACACCTGTCGGTAGCCTGAGACAGCCCTACTGTAAGCAGATGAGCAGCCTAAGGAGAGGACCACTGTCAGATGGCCTTGTTTCTTTGACACTTAGTTTTCTGGGAGGTAGTCCCAATTTGGGGATGAAGTATAAACCTTGACTCTTTTATTAGTGAGAGATCCTGGAACCTCTTTTTTAAGAGCTGGTTAAGAAATTAAATATCTCTAACTCTACAGGAATAAGAACCTGAAAAAAAATCCTGGAAAGAACATTAGTCATAGAGCCCAAAGCAAGTTATTAAGTTTCCTCCTTCCTCAGTCTTTCCTCTCTCTGGGCTCCACCTCCAAGGTTAGAAGGGCTGCCTCTCTGCCATGTATCTGCTGCTCAATATGTAGCTTTCCGAGGATGTTTTCTCAGTCTCCTTCCTGGGCATCGTAAAGAAGGATACATCGAGATGCATGAGAACATCCTCCCTACCATTGTGTGTGCAGGTCTCTGAACTATAGAAGCTTGCAGCTGGTTCATCCTTCCCGTGTGCAGTACTGTGCCTGTGCACATGCCAGGTTCTCCAAGCATCAGTGGTCATGTTGCCATCAAAGAGCTCACTGTGCTTAATGCCTGGTATTAGGGGCCACAGTAGTGGAGTGATTGGAAAGAGCTTCCTGTAAAAGGCAGGACGTGAGCTGGACTTTAATTTTTTTTTTCAGATATGGCTAGGGAACTCTGTGGAAGGCACTTTAGATGGGAAGCACATGGGCAAAGGATACAAAATAAGAGTAAGAGTGAGTGGGGATTAGTAGAAAATAAAGTTAGCAAGATAATAACTTGAGGCGAGGTTGGTTGGGGGTGTGGAGCTTAAATGCCGGCTGGGAAGATTGGTGCTTTGTTCTGAAGGTCAGTGTTTTTTAGCGTACTTCTGCCTGTAATTCATTTATTTGCCCGTTTCAGTCTCGTTATTAACATCTATCATGACATGCAGTGATTTTCAAACAGGGGCACGTGTCCTAGGAAGGAGATGGGGCACTTCCTTCTGGCAGTTAATTACTCTTAGAGATAGTGGGAAACCGTTGGAAGTTTTGACTGGAGAAGTGACATATGAAAGTGATCTTTTAGGAAGATTAGGCTGTCAGTGCTGTGCCTATGTGATCTGAAGAATAGTGGTGCCATTGACAGACTGGAAAAATCATGGGTGGGGCTCAATTAAATCTAATCTTGGGCATATAAAGGAATGGTTTTCCTTATTTAAAACACAAGTCCACCAGTATTTGAGGTCTGGCGTGAAAACCTCTAGGGAGGAAGGGATGGCTGCACATGTTTCTCAACCATATTTCTTCTGCATTTTGCCTTCTCTTTGGGGTTTTCTCCCTGGGATTCTTGTAGTCACCATCGAGCCCTGCTACCAGGGGTCATGACCACTTCTTTTCTTTTTGGCCCAAGAATGTATAAAAATGCCTCTTTCTTTATTTTCCTTTTACAAAGTTTTGTAAGAGCTTATGCTTTCAAAAGACAAGTTATTAAAAATCTGAGGGAGCAAGAAAACAAAAATCTGGGGGAAAACTAAAAGGCAACCAATACAGAAAATACAAATGAGTGAAAATTAAATTCTTTTCCAAAAGGTAGGCTTTCTGGGAATCCCTGTAGTAAAGGACTTTACCACGTTGTAAATTCTCCTATCCTAAAACACTCAAAAATCAGGTGTTACAAACTCAGATGACTCCAGGAGATGGGTAGATAACATAAAACAGCGTAGCAGGCTGGATGAAAGACAACAGAGATTTGGAGGGGCCTGTAGAAAACTAAATCATGCATGTCTAGATACATCTAGACCCAGATCAGCCAGCACAGTCTAACAGACACTGCTCCTGGGGCTCTGCATCTGACTTCATTCAAAGGAAGTTACCAACTCTTCTAAAATGAAAACTATTTTTTTTTTCTGTTTCGCCTCACCAAATCCATTGTTAGTCTCTTATTTATTTATTTATTTATTTAATTTTTTTTTTTTTGTCTTTTTAGGGCTGCACCCTTAGCACATGGAGGTTCCCAGGCTACGGGTCGAGTCAGAGCTACAGCTGCCAGCCACAGCCACACCAGCTCATAGCAAGGCAGGATCCTTAACCCACTGAGCGAGGCCAGGGATCAAACCCACAACCTCATGGTTCCTAGTCGGATTTGTTTCTGCTGTGTCACGATGGGAACTCCTCATTTATTTTTTATTTTCATTTTCATTTTATTTTATTGGGGTATAGTTGATTTACACTGTTGTCCATTTCTGCTGTCCTCATTTGGTTTTTAATCTCTGGTCTGAGAAATCCACTTAGCTCAGAATTCAGTGTGAGGCAGTGATAATTGATGCTTTATTTCTGGCACATATCTAGTCCTTTGAGGCCCAACCTATATGCCTTACATGCCTCTGCAACAGTTTGCCTTGATTCACACAGTCGTCTCCCTCCTCTTTCCCTAGTAGAGGAAGGGTTTCATTAAAGTCCATTCATTGCAGCATGACCGCTTAATGATGCCTTAGCTTATTTTTATTACAAAAAAAAAAGATGCCTTATATGTATTAGAGGTAATTTAAAAACATGAGATGAAGATCTTTTTTAATATGTGTTGGATTTAAATTGATTACAGGACGTACACATCGTGGAGATGTTCAGGAAAGAGTTTAAAAAATAATGTTGAAGCTGAGGTGGAAAAAGGACCTATAGAAATAGATTTGGGAATATTCTGCAAAGGAGCCACATTTGAAGGCATGTGAAAGGATGCCTCTTTTGCTGGAAACAGCATAGAGAAAAGCACCAAACGTTCAATGGTTGAGATTTGGGCAACAGTCATAATTGGAAGGTAGTAGGAGCCAGTGAAAGAAATGTGAGTGAGATAAGAGAGGAGTAAATTAGCTAAGCAAGGGGAACTAATGATCCTTAAGTAAAATGTGTGTGTGCTAGACATAGCAGTAGGTGCTTTAGCTAAGTTGTAACTTTTAATCCTTACAACAAACCTATGAGGTTGGCAGCAGGGGGGTTGTTTTTTGGTTTTTGCTTTTGGGTTTTTTTTGTTTTTGTTTTTTTTTTTTTTTGCTTTTTAGGGCCACACCTATGGCATATGGAAGTTCCCAGTCCAGGGATTGAATCAGAGCTGCAGCAGCTGGTCTGCGCCACAGCCACGGCAATGCCAGATCCTTAACTCACTGAACAGGGCCAGGGATCAAACCTGCAACCTCATGGATACTAGTCAGGTTCATTATTGCTGAGCCACAGTGGGAACTCCAAAGTTGGCATATCATCCTCATTTTTTTTTTTCTTCTGCTTTTTAGGGCTGCACCCACAGCATATGGAGGTTCCCAGGCTAGGGGTCTAATTGGAGCTACATCTGCCAACCTGCACCACAGCCACAGCAACTCGGGATCCAAGCCACATCTGCAAACTACACCACTTTCACAGCAAGGCCAGATCCATAACCTGCTGAGTGAGGCCAGGGATCAAACCTGCAACCTCATGGTTCCTAGTTGGATTTGTTTCTGATGCACCATGACAGGAACTCCATATTATCCTCATTTTAAAGATAAAGAATCAGGGGCTTAAGGGCTGAGTAATTTGCTTCAGGTCACTGAATTCATCTTTATTCAAGTCCCATGCTTTTCCCGTCACCAAGGAGGGTGATCTACCTCTCCATGTGCTGGAGAGAGACCAGACTGACTGATTGCCAGAAAGATCTTCAGGGAATTCAGGATCTCGGGCAATATCAGCAGATTGTAGGTGGCTAAAGAAGGGTCCCTTGATAAAGCAATGGAGACAATAAGTGCAGAACTCTCATGGGGAAGTTTCACAATGAAAAGGAAATGAGAACTAGCTGGAGAGCTAGAAGTGGCTTAAGCAACCAGCAACCCCCTCCCCCCCCCTTTTCTTTTCTTTTTTGTCACACCTGTGGCATATGGAAGTTCCTGGGCCAGGGATTGAATCTGAGCCACAGCTGCAAACCTATAGCCCCAGCTGCAGCAATGCTGGGTCCTTAACCCACTGCACCACAGCGGGAGCTCCAAACCCCCCTTTTAAAGATGAGAAGACACATATATGTTTGAAAACAAAGAAGGCACTAGAGAAGGAGAAACTTATCCTGGTGAAGGGCAAATGATAGTGGGAAAGCAGGGACCTATGGAGTGGAGCGAAGTGAGGGGATAGGCCTTCCTCTGGGATTTACAGGTGGCATGAAGACACAGGCCATATTTTGGAGATAGATGACTTGATTTCTGCCTGTTTCCATCTTTTTTTTTTTCTTTTCTTTTCTTTTTTTTTGTTTTTTTTTTTTTGTTTTCGGGCCGCACCCGAAACATATGGAGGTTCCCAGGCTAGGGGTCAAATCGGGACTGTAGCCACTGCCACAGCATCGCAGGATCCGAGCCACATCTGCAACCTACACCACTGCAGATCCTTAACCCACTGAGCAAGGCTAGGGATCAAACCTGTGTCCTTGTGGATACTAGTCATTTCTTTAACTGCTGAGCCACAGTGGGAACTCCTCCATCTTCTTTTCCCAATGGCACTTAATTCTCATTACTTAAAAAGGGAATCAGATGGTTCCATGACATTTCTGTTATTCCAGAAATAGTGAAAGAGACAGAAGTCAAAGTGTAAGCTCTATTCCTTCCCCCTTCTGAACTCCCACAACACTTTGTATCTTCCAGTGTCACTTATCACCTTGGCCTTGGGTAGAAGAATGTCTATACTTATCGCCCCTGGTAGGTGATAAACTCCTACAGGGCAAAAGTGTCTTGCTCTTTTTGTTTTCTCTTCTGAACCTTCTGCAGTGTCCTGTAGTAGGAGGTACACAATCATGAGTGCTTATAGCTCAGAGGTCTTGGCATTTGAGAAGTTTCTCACATTGGTAAATGTTGTCTCTAGAAATGGAGAGAGAAGACAAGAGTATCAAACAACAAGCTTTGCCTGATCTACTGACTTTATAACTTTAGCCTTATATCTAAAATGTTCTCTTATTTCACCTGTGGGTGGAATCTCTTTTGGTTACTGAGCCACGTTGAGAAGTGAGAGTGAGACTGTAGGTTGGCAGCTTCGCTGTGCGATGTTTAGGGAACAAGACGGCAGGATTCGTGGGCGTCCTTATTATCTCCCATAAGGGGATTGTTCAGGGGGAAATTGCCCCAGAGTCTCAGGAAGCATTTTTTTCATTCTGTGTGGGAGATCTTTGGTCTATTTGGGTTTTGTTATTTGGAAATTTAAACTCTATGTGGACAGTACTTGTTAAGCACCAGCGAAAATATTAAACATCATGGAGTTATACTGAGATGTTAAAACATGGCTTATGCCCTTGAAAGATGGCCTTTTAGAGAGATTAGACCACTGGAATTTATACATATGCAAAGAATATTCTAAATACACAAAATATATGTAATCTGATAGGAGGAAGAAATAGCTTCGTTTGGATGGGATCTGGGGTTCAGACCAGGCTAGTTTGGGAAAGGTATTTCTGAAAGAGTTGAATCTAGAGCCAAGAGTCCAGAGGGGTTTTGTTTAGCTGCTGGAGGAAAGACATATCTAGGTGTTTTATTTAGTTACACAATCTGAGAGGCTCTCCCTAAGTGTGGTGGTTTGCGGGAATCCTTCAAAAGCTCTTTGGCATCTGTTCCTCTTTTTTTTTTTTTTTTTTTTTTGCCATTTCTAGGGCCATTCCCGCAGCATATGGAGGTTCCCAGGCTAGCTGCTGACCTACGCCAGAGCCGCAGCAACACGGGATCCAAGCCACGTCTGCTACCTACACCACAGCCCACGGCAACGCTGGATCCCTAACCCACTGAGCAAGGCCAGGGATCGAACCCGCAAGCTCATGGTTCCTGGTCGGATTCGTTAACCACTGAGCCACAATGGGAAACTCCGGCATCTGTTCCTCTTATGGTTGAAGTCTGAGCAGTTCTGATGCTGTACATTGTCTTCTTAGGCTCTTTTACTCCAGAGAACTCCTTCCACTTTGGTGTGAGTGAGGCTAGAAATAAGGAGGAACTTTGGGACAAGAGGATAAGACTGCTTGGTGTAAAGAAGGCAGAATTGATGATCATCTTAGCACTTAGTCTTCTGCAGCCCCCAGCAGCTGGGGGAGGAGCAGGGTGAAACTGCTGAATTTAGTGGGTACCTAAGGAGATGCAAGCCTCAAGTAGACTATTCCCCCTCACCCCCGCCCCCCGCCCCGCAATTTGAGGTCACTTCTGATACTGAGATAAGTAAGAATCACTATAAAGTGGATGAGACTGGCTATCTGTAGAAGTAACCCACCCAACTGTATGTAAACATATTGCTTATGAGAGGAAGTTAGAAATCTCATCAAGGGTCAGGAGTTCCTGTTGTGGCTCAGTGGGTTACGAACCCGACTAGTATCCACGAGGATGTGGGTTAGATCCCTGGCCTTGCTCAGTGGCTTAATGATCCGGCATTGTCATGAGCTATGGTGTAGGTCGTAGATGTGGCTCGGATCCCGTGTAGTTGTGGCTGTGGTGTAGGCTGCCAGCTGCAGCTCTGATTCGACCCCTAGCCTGGGAACTTCCATATGCTGTAGGTGCAGCCCTGAAAAGCAGAAATCCAAAAAAAAAAAAGGTCTCATCAAGGGCCTAGGTTAGTACCTTAAGAAGGAAATCATGGCATCTCAGACGTCTTGAACCAGATATCCAGATTAGAGCTATAGAATTTTATGAGCTGGAAGGGACTTTATCAACCTAGGGCTGTATCAATCCTCTCTGTTTTACTTATGAGGAAATTAGGGCCTACAAAGATAAAAGAACTTTTATGTAGAAAAACAGTGGTAGATTTTGGCACCAGGACCCAGAATTTGGCAACAGGACCCAGGGGTCTGAACGTCCAGCCCAGTATTCTTCCATCATATCCCATTGCCCTGCCGCATGTTACATAACTACACTTGGAAATTTCTGTGAGCAGTAGGCAGGGCTCAGACCCATTTCTGAGCAATATGGAGTCCCTCTTTAATTAAGAGATAAGGAAGTGGTCCGTGGCTGGAGAACTCTGCCCAAGTACTGCCTCAGTTCTTACTCCACATCCGTTTCTTCCAGCTCTTGGTCTTGCATACCTTTAGGTTCTTAGAAGCAATTTGAGGAAAACTGTTATATAGTTAACTTATGAGGTCTGAGGAGTGGACTAACAGATGAGCAGAGTTACATAGAATTCAGGAAAAGAAAAACCAAGGAGTAACAATTGATTAATTTATCTAGCACAGTGCCGAAACAATGCTATATATATATAGCATTCATATATATATATATATGAATGAGGATGAATGGCTAGCTTTTTCTCCAGTCTGCATGAACTATCCCCCAAAGCCATTTGCTGTTTTTGCCTTTTTTTCTGTGTTTAACAATAGTAGTCTTGGTGTTTATTTCAGCTTCTTAGGAAGAATCAGCAGAAGATATATCAGTCACTGGAATGGTGTAGCCCCCACCTTGTAAACGAATAAATTGGCACTTGAATTTCCAGATTGGTCCCTTATGGTTTTAGTTAGTTAGTCAATCCTCTAGAGCCTGATTATCCCTAAATTAACTAATGAAAACCAAGTTAGACACTCTGGACTTTGGCAATGGCTGCAAAGTATAGACACCCCGTGAGATGCTGCTTCAGCCGCCACGCAGGGTCTCTCAGTCTGTGTATCTATTTCCCTCCCCCAACCTTACTTACTGAAAACTCTGAACCCTGAGGGCACCTCTAACTCCCTTTTGGAGCATGAGACTGAGCTTAAAAGCATCACAGATCAGTCCTCGGAGAGTGCTCTTTGGATGCTCTGCCTTTTGTTCACTGCAGTAAGTGGTCTCAACCATACAGCAGCCCCTTTCATGGGACCTAACATGAACAGTAAGAAATCCTTCCGTTGATTTTGGGGCTTTGCTCAGCTGGAGAAGCCCTTTGGATGGTGAGTGGGAGATGTGGAAGTTCTAGGTGAGTGGGGGTCTCCCTGTGGCCTCTTAACCCATAGCTTGTCTTTCTTTGACTTCATCCATCAGGGAAGGAGGGACATATGGGCGCCCCTTTGCCTCTTTTTGTTCTCTCACACCCATTTTAGGAAATTTAGTGTCTGAGGACCTTCTGGAGTTTTGTTCCCCTGATCTAGCATTCAAGGATTGATTCTGGCTGTACTGAGCTGCTCAGAACCGCCTGGATCAACTAGCAATCAACTGACACACAGACCAATAGCCTCTCTCTCCTGAATCAAATGGCCATTGTACTAACCTCGTATCGAGGCTCAGAATGTCAGTTTCCAGCTTGTCCTCATATATAAATATAGGTCTCTCTAGATATAAAAAGTGAGAGAGTCTGTAAGTTGCTTTTTTTTTTTTTCTATACCCCCTTTCATGGGGAAAGCTAATGAGATGCATATCATTAAAGACCTGATGTTTTGTGGGACGGAGCCTTTTAAACTGGATGTGCCTGGCTTAGTCATGGCAAATATTTACCAAAAAAAAAAAAAAAGGGACATACCATATAAAATTAGAGTTCTGAAAATAGTACTGAGAGAGGGAGAAAGAAAAAAAAAAAAAAAAACCAGGACAGAAAATACAGGCCAGTCTGTTTGGGGAAAAGGGAAAAAGAGATAAAATGAGAGAAACCTCGCAGTAAAAACAGCATCTTGGTAAACAGACTATAAAAAAAAATGTGACCTGCTTTCTGGCAGCCCTGGCGGCTGTCGAGCGGGCGAAGGTGGCGGAGCTGGCGTCTGTGTGGACACACGGTGCCCGGGGCGCACGGCTCCCCTGGCCGCACAGGGCGTTAAATTTAGCCACATAATGATGGGCCTGAGGACAGCCTCTTGTTGACCACACCATAATTACTGCTTCGCTTTATGAATTTTATTTTGCTTATTCTGTTTCCTCCTTCTTTGGCATGAAGGAGGCCTGGAGTGGGGGGAGTCCCGTCCCCACACCCCTTCCCTTACTGGACAAATGAGTCTTCATAGAAACTTGGGCTCTTGAGCCATCAGGGTAAAGAGTAAATACCCTTGACTAATCAGAAAGGGAGGAAGGTTTGCTGGTCCCCAAGGCTCTTGATTTATCATAGTAGGTCATAAGCAGGTCTTGCCAACCATATTTCTCAGAGCTCTTGGAGAAAATGTCCCGAAGCCCTTGGTCTTAGAAGGCTCTCTCTTGTGAGTCTGAGAGGTTGACACTCTTCCTCTGTTTATACTTCAAGAGTTAGGCTCCCACGTGGTGTCAGTTTTTTTGTTTTTTGTTTTTTTTTTTTTGATCTATGGTCCTCAGCTACCTAGCTAGCTACAAGAAGTTTAGTTTTCGCAACATTCTGCATCACAAAGAGGTGCATTGTTTTGTATATGTTAGTCGTTTTTATTTTTTCCCCCTCTTTGTAAGGCCAGCACCTGCAGCACATGGAAATTCCTGAGCTAGGGGTTGAATTGAAACTGCAGTTGCCTGCTTACACCACAGCCCCAGCAGCGCCAGATCCGAGCCGCCTCTGCAACCTACACTGCAGCTTGTGTTCATGCTGGATCCTTAACCCACTGAGCGAGGTCAGGGATCGAACCTGCATCCTGAGGAGCCCTAGCTGGGTTTTTAACCCACTGAGCCACAGTGGAACTCCATATGTTAGTCTTAATGATAACTGGCTTCTTGAAGCTGAGAATCTAATATAATCAAGTGACTGTTCAGATAACATAAAAATAGTTGTTGAGAATATTATGTTGCAACCTCAAATATTGTTCTTCTTGAGCACTTGGATAGGTGCCAATCTTCTTGGTTTTAGAGTTAAAATAGCATAGTTTCCTAGAGTATACCATAGCCTTTGCCAGAGTGGTGCTCTGAGGCTTAGCTTTACAAACTACAACTCTAGGGAAGGGGCCAGAAGCCCTTGATCTCAGACCAAGAGCACCGTATGGGGGAGAGAAAGTAGGCTGCAGAAAGGGTTTCCGAAGAGTTGTATGGAGTAGGTACTGGGTCATTGGGGGTGAAGTTCTTGAGTGGTGACCGAGGCTGGCAGCTCCCTATGGCCCCACAGTGGCCCTCCAACTGAGGAAGTGGTGGAAAAGGAAAAGCAAACAGGGGTTGTGGTCAGGGTACTGGCTTGTTTCTCATTGGTCAGGACTGTCCTGTTTGTGTGTCAGGGGTGGTTGGGCTCCTCCCGAAGCCAGGCAAGAACGTGTCAAGGAGAGGCTTCTTGCAGCTCTTGTTTTCCCAAAACAAAGGAAACTCCTTGCATTGCTGGAAGTCGCGTGCTTGGATGCTGAGTTTGTTATTGCCTGATAACCTGGCCGCCAACTCCTGCCCTCCTCTTCACCCCACGCGGCCAGTGGCTTAGTGGGAGCAGCTTCCTGTTCCTCATCCTCAGCAGCAGGTTCACTCTCTATTGTACCTAGAAGGAGGGGAAAGAGGAGGGCTAGTCCTCCTCCCCAGACCTCTCCTGTCCTCTTCCCATGGAACCTTCTAGAACAGTGCTTTTCAAAGTGATCTGACACATGGTCTTACCGTGCATAACTCATATGCACCACATGCCACATGTGACAAATTCAACAATACTCAAACAGTTTTGTACACTGTTCATTGAGATGAGTTCTCTGAAGAGGTGTTCGGATGTCATGGCAGTGTCAGGTCACTATCAAAGTTTTCAAATGCTTACACTCATCTGTATTTATCATGGGCTGGTAGCAAGGAGTCTCTCGACCAGGACCAGGACCAGCACCAGTTCGCTGTCAACACTGAACAGCATTGCTCTAGACCTTAAGACCTAGTGAGTTTGAGCTATTCCCTTTTGGACATAGAGGCCCTACCCTAAACCTGTTCAGGAGAGGATGAATATAAAAATGAATCCTTAAGGAAATTTCAAGCACCGAGAAATAACCTGATCTCAATTGCCTAGTCTTGCCAAAGAGCTCTGACATTCACTTGGAAGGCGGGCAGGACTAGAGGATTAAAGGTTTCTTTCCCAGTGTTAAGGCTCTGCGATTCTAAGGTTAAATGGTGAGGCCGAGAGATAAAGTTAAAGATCATGGTGATTTTCCCTTAGGGTATTGATTCTAAGCCTTAAACTGTGGCTCTAGGGGACTTAATGAGGTAAAGAAAGAAAAGGAGGGAGGTTTTTCATACAGTTCATTTACTAGTCTGTCATTGTCATCCAGATATGAGGTCCTTCTTATACAGATCGATCATGTGTTTGGGCGGCATTATCTTCGTCTTCTGTTAGGAGGCCACCAAATTGTTTCCAGAGGTTGAAAGATCTAGGATTGAGGAGAAAAGTAAATATTGGCAGAGTTGGTGGAATTCAAGTAAGAGATAAGAAATGGGCCTTGGATTAGAAATGTGGGCTATTGGCAGGGTTACCCGACAGCCCTAGTGGGAGTGTGGGGGCTAGGACTCAAAAAGGAAAAGAAACCAGATGGAAGCGCCTGATTAAAGAAAATCTGGTCACATGTCCCTGCCTCAAACTGATTGGTGGCTTCCTATTGACTGTAGGAAAAAGTCCAAACTCCTTAGTGAAACCGGTAAGGCCCTTTATGATCTGGGATCTACTTACCTCTCCCGCTTCATCTCCCACTCTTGCGTTAGGCCCCAAAGCTACACTTGCAAATCTATACCCCCAGTCCCCACAGTGAATTCTTGTCAGTTCCTAGGGCCTGTTATTCTCTGTCTTATCTCTAGCCCTGGGCACCTGCTCTTCCCTCTGGAAACCCCAAGCCCCTGCCAACCAGCAGTAGAACCTTCTGACCTGGGTAACTCCCACTCATTCTTTGGATTTCAGTGAAGATGTCACTTCCTCTGGGGAATTTTCCCTGGCCCTCTGAGTTCAGTTGAGTTGCCCTTCTTATGTACCACTTTATTTGTTCTGTCAGGGGCCCTATCAACACTGCATTGTAGTTGCTGGGTTTTGTTTTTTTGTTTGTTTTTTGTTTTTTGGTTTTTTTGGCTCCTTCCACTACACTAGACGCTAAGTTCCCCAAGGGCAGGGATATTCATTGATCCTATTTAACTTGTCTGATCCATTGTAAGTATTCAGCAAATTTGGGGGTGCTGTGTGTTCTGCAGAGAATTTTTGCCTTTATTGTTTAATTTGAGTCTTTTATAATCTTCTGATGAAATGAACAGGCTTCATTGAGGAAAATTCAACCCAAATATATTGATCACCTACTCAGATTTTCAAAAAGGCTAAAAAGAACAAATTTATATAAAAAATGTTTTTCACTCCTCTAGTGCCCCTTCAGGATAAGGAAATGGGATGGATTGCCTCAGAGAACTTAGGTGGCCCTGCATCCCACAGGTATTGCAGTTGAAATCAGAACCTCGTCCTTGGACTTTCTAGTGCAGAGTTTTTTCCACTATCTCACAGTGTCTCAGAGACTGTGTTCGAATGAAATATATTTGAGAAGGGAGGATGCTCAGTAAAAAGCATTCCTGTACTGCTTCTTCAGTCTGCCCATTGAAACACAGGTCTGAAATCATAGAACAATGGCCAAGCACCAACTTGGAGTCTTATCACATAGAAGGTCAAGGAAAAATGCTAAGACCATGGGACATGGAGATGAGCTGAGCACAGCTGGAGGGGAATCCTCTATCTTGGAGAAGGATCTGAGAAACACTGACATTTTCAGCTGCCAAAATGTTTCCCTCAGGGCCGCCCTGGGAACACGATAGCCAAGTGGGATGAGAACAGAACTGGGGGGGACACTTGCTGGGCCTCTTCCAGCTCTAATGATTCCTCAGCCATGGAATGAGTCAGGTAGAGCTAGAACCTTTAAGGCTGCCTCTCAGCCCTTTTTATCCTTCAGCTCCCGGGAGCTGGAGGGATTTGGTCTGTAGGCAGAGCTGGCCACAAGGCCAGGTTCAGAATTATTCCTGTGCCCTGGCCTTTGGGCAGGGAAGAGCACGGCCCGGGCTCTTTCTCCAGCAGGGATCAGTAAATTCTAGCCATACAGGACCCAGACGCTCTTTGTCCAGCAATGTTTTCCCAGTGTCTCCTGGGGAGTGATTCAGGGCCAAGGTGACAGTGGGTTTGGAGCCTAGATGAAAGGATCGCGGGGACCACAAGACAAGATCCCTTGTGTGGTGGCCGGCTGGAAAGAGGAGGGAGTGAGTGTGTGTGGAGGTCAGTGACGCAATTCCCCTGGCTTGCAGCGATGGAGGAGGAGAAGGCTCGCGGTGTGTCTCCTTATAAAGAGGCTCTTACCACATGAAGCAGGGGTGAAGGTGATCCCACTGTGAGTCACCCAGGAAGGGACGCCGTGTGCCCAGAGCCCAGAGGAGAGGACTTGTGGATTTCCCACTCTTTCCTTCTATGATTTTATGCGTAATATGGGTTGGTTTAGTCACTCAAGCCGTGCTGCTTCTCTTTCTGTCTTCAAATCCATTCTGTCTCCTCACTCTGCATTATCCCTGATGTGGGTAGATTCTAAATCTCTCAATTTACTCTTGATTTCCATAGTTGTTGTTTTTATTTATTTCTTTTTATACTTTTTACCTTTTCCATTATAGCTGACTTACAGTGTTCTGTCAATTTCTACCACACAGCAAAGTGACCCAGCCATACATACATACATGCATACATGTATGTATATATTCTTTTCCTCACATATTGTCATTGTTTTTAAATCTGATATCTGTTGATTTCAAGCCATACGAATTGTGTTTGCCTTTGAGAAGATGGCCTGGTGGCTCTTTGCCAAGCACGGTGGTTCCTAGATTGTTTGCTTTCCTTCGTGTCTTCAACCAAGGCAGGTTCATATCCTGGACTAGAATCTGAAGGGATTCTAGGGGGCCCCTGGATCCAATTGCCCCTCAGTTGAAAGCGGCTCTCATCTGGCCTTTATTGAGGTCTGGGACTGCAGCTCTGGGGAGTGTCCCTGTAATCAGCCAGCCACCAACCCCACACTGCCTTGTAATAAAGCAGCTCTATATTTGTTCTGTTTATAGTCTCCTCTGTAATAATGCCACAGCCCTCACTGCTCTCTCTTTGGGGAGATTTTCTGGGTAATAGAAAATTTTGAAATGTTAAAGAGGGTTATAGACTCGAAAAACGTTTTTATCTAGGATGTGTCTTGAGTTGGGAAGATGCCCGGGAAATGCAGGCATCCCGGGATGGAGGGGGAGGAGTGGGAGGAGTGTGCCGAGCGCGCGTGTTGTGTGTGACGCTGTGGCCTCAGGACCGTGGTGCGTGAGAAGGGGAGGTGTGGGGGACACTGTGGGCGCCCGTGTGGAGCGCACTGCACTCAGGGAGGCAGCAGGTGGAATATGGTGGGAATGGGGAGTGTGAGAGGTGTGCAGAGGGGCCAGTGCAATGATGGGAAACGCTGTTTTGGCACATTTCGAAACTGTCAGGTATGTCGGATGGTGAGACCTAGACAGCTTGCCTCAGAATAGAACCTTTTAAAGCTCACATTCCATTCATTCTTTCAACCGAGGTCCCTGTACTCTGGTCCCCAGCCTTTTCAGGCCCTCACAGTTCTGCTGACATTCTTCCTCCTTCTTATTCCTTTCAATTTCTCATCTCTTTCTTTGTTAACCTGGAAGAAGTCAGAGACAAGAGTGTTCTGGAGAGGGTGTGGACAAGGAGCCACCTCGATCTGGGCTCGGGAGAGCCAGCCCCGTGGCCCAGGCTGATGCTTTGAAGTTGCACGATGAATCCTGGGGGTGGTTGTTGCAAGGGCCCTGGTGAACAATTCCGATTCCTCCTTTTTCCCTCCCCCCATCTCTCCCTCTGCCCGCCCCCACCCCCCGGATTCTATAAATACTTTATTATATGGCGCTAGTAAAACTTCAAGTATTTCTTTTTATTAGAGCTACATAATATGGTAATTGTGTGACAGAACACAGCCCTGTGACAGCCCCCACCCTCTTCCTAGGTGTGGCCTCTCACCACCTCAGCTGGGGCTAAGCGCACAGGCCTCTCTGTTCCTCTGGAGTGTGTGTGAAGGGGGCTGGGTCAGATTTGCAGCCAGAGTTAAGGGGTCAAGGCCTTTGAGTAGGATCAGGCGAGAGGTGCTTTTCTAGTTTTAAGCAAAGTCTGTAGTGGTGTGCGAGTCCAGTGGGAACCTTATTATTAGCCTTAATTCCAGACCCTGCAGGGGGGCCACTTAACCTGCCTTTCCTTTTAATAGTGTTATCCAGTGCGGAAGAAGTATGTTTTGAACTTAGACCCAGGGACCAGGGTGCATGGGTTTCTTTGGTTGACTCATGATTCTTCTCCTTTGTTTATTTTCAATAACAGTCATCATTCTTCCTGATGTGTCCTGGGTTCAGAATCTGTGGGTGCCAAAAAACCTGATCCTTCCTATCTCTTGCTCCTTCAACATTAGAATATCTTTTCTCTTAAAGCTGAATCATTGGTCTCTGTGTCCGCTAGTCTTACGGAAGGTGTGGCGCTGGAAATTCCACAGTCTGTAGGTCTTTCATTACTGTTAATGTATGACCTGCCAACTGTGTGTTTTGTTGCTAATTGAGCCTTATTATTTGATTCTGGTGTTTGTCCAATGAGATCTGACTTTGAACCTTCCCTACCCCTCTGCTGTAGCTATTGAACTAGGTCAGGGTATCCCTACCAGTTCTTTGAGTCGAGTAGGGCTTAAGTTTCTGCATCCTTACTTCTACAGAGCTTGAGAACTGGGGATTTCTGCCTGGGTAGCAGCTAACAGAGTCCGTGGTGCCAGGGACATGGGCACAATGCTTAGTCCTTTCTTAACTGCCCTTGTGCCCAGTGTTTGCCTAGGGGCCAACCCCCAACTAGACTCTGTCATTCACTCTTTACTCCCCATGGAGTCGTATGGGCATATGCTCTTCCCACCTTTTGGGACTAGCCAAGGTTAATATTAGACCTTCTAGCTGGGCTGCTGTTCCCGAAAGCCACAGGGTGTTGTTAATATTCATGTGACCACAGAAGCTCATCAATATGCATGAGGTATCTGCAGCCTTCCTTCGAGCCCTTAACTTGGAGAAAACAGGAATGATTAGAGTTTCTAGAACTTAAAACTAACCCTATTTCCTGGAGTCTCTTGGGGAGGAGGCAAACCTTAAGAGTAAATGTCTGGGCCAAGAGAAAAAGGAGTTTTCATGCCAGTATCCTGAACTGGTCTGACAACTTAGTGGAGTTGTGCTGGACGGCTGTTCATGTCATCGTCCTTGTCTAGTGTTTATTGAATGCCGCTGGGTTTAGGTTCTTATACAAGGTACTCTGGGGGGTAGGAAACTAGCATTGGTAAGTACCTAGTGAGTGCTAGAGATACAGCGGTAACTGACATGATTCCTGCACCAAGAAGCACGTGGAAGAGAAGGGGAGAGAGTCAGGGGTACACATACCTGTTATGTGAGAATGCTGTTCCAGAGATACACACAAAGCACCAGTCAGACAAATGAGGAAGTTGTTCTCTGTGGGGAAATTAGTGAAGGACTCTTGAAAGGAAAGGAAAGCAGAATTTTCTGTGATTCCTTTAGTAACCCTCAGTGAGGTGTAAAGCCCCTCTAAATGTCCCACCTGGGCGCTTACCACCCTTGCCTGCAATACCTTTTGTCAGAGGCCTCCGCTCTTCCAGTATCTTATGTAATAGAACTTCTTTCCTCTATAAGGTATCCATCCACTTCCTGGGTGGAAATTTCCCTCCCTTTTGTTCTGAAAGATTTAACTAGTAAGAGCTTCCAACTGCAATATAGTTTTTAGCTTAGCTTGAGTGTTTAAAAAGATAAACATAATTCCAGATTGTATAATTAAAAGAAGAGCAGATTAGGTTGTGATGGGGTCGAACAACTATAAATATAATAAAATTCATTGAATTATTTAAAAAAAAAAAAAAAAAGAAGAGGAGGAGGACTAGGAGAGCCACCCTTGTATGTAGCTCTAGTTGGCCACTTAGGATTTTGGTGTCATATCTGAAAGATGCATGGGGCCTTCGTGCCCACAGGAAAATCAGGAAAATAATAAGAGGGATGGAAACAGAACTTAAAAAAAAAAAAAAGAAAAGAGTATCCAAGGAAAATGGGATGAATTAATTGAGAGAGTAGATTGAGTGGTAGCTCATTCTTTCAAATATGAAAAATTAGCACCTGTAGGATGTGCTTTTCTATATTTCATTCAAGATATTACAAGAAAGGATGAACTTGAATTATAGCAGTAAGGGTACAGTTGATGTAGAGACCTGACTAGCATGTTACCAGGGAAGCTTTGGAAACTCCCTCCCTAGAATTCTTGAAGATTCTTTCCCTAATGACAAGCCTAGTCTGGCCCTGCTTGGAAAGACTGGAAAACAAGAGGGCATGGCTAGCCCCAAGATTCTCTGGTTAACTCTCCCCTCCCCTCCATTTACTGGCTTGTGCTAGAGCCTATCAGAAACGTCTCTCTCTTCTACCAGAGGACAATACTTTTTATGGAGCCCCACATATTTCCTGTGGTGACATTTGGGGAAATACTTGCATGTAATTTAAGCTGTCAATCCCAGGCATCCTTCCATACTTTCTACTAAAGACCTGTAAATCTTGAGGTCTGAGGAAGCTGACCTTGGACATTGGCATGCAGTTCCTAGAGTTAGGTCTAGGAATGGGTTTTAGGAAAAAACACTGCTTCATGGGGAATGTGAGGAAGGAAAAATCGTGGAAAAATCGTAACAGTTCTTTGGCTGTACACATTTGTTGTCCTACTCTGTGTATCCTTCCTCTTCTATCCTCTTATACTTCTTCATTCTGTCTTTTTTTTTTTTACAAAGCCTGTTTCTGGTTTTTTTTTTTTTTTTCCTTGACCTTTGCTGTTTGCACAGATATTCTTTGAGTGGGGAATTGCTAGACTACCTTAAAGCATCAGATAAGTGACACTAAAACGGAGGCTCCGTGAGAGCAGGGAGCTTGTACGTCTCACCTCTGTGCCTCCAGCTTGTACCTGGTTCATAGTAGGTGCTACAGAAATATTTGTTAAATGGATGAACAAATGTTTATATTTGTGAGATGAACTGGCTGCTCAGTGAGCGTCTTGCTTATTAGAATGTTTGCCCAGACCATCGTGAGGACCACAGGAATGGCAGAGCAGTGTGAAATATCTAAGTCATTGCTCGTTGGTGACACTGCTTTCTTTCTACTGTTTGATGACAAAGGATCATGTCATCTTGGTGCAAAAATAGAATTTCTATCTAAAACCAAGAAAACCAGACAGCGTGATACAAAAATATTTTTTAAATATATGGAATTTATTAAATAGAGAAAGGGCTTGTTGAATGTTCACAGTTCTCAAATCAGCAAGGCTTTGGGAAGGTACTTCACGGACCAACGGCTGTTAAGACTAGAACTCAGAACCTGGTGAGAAGGTTCTCGCTAGTTGGAGTTCCTAAGACATCGGTACCAGGGAACAGGAGAAGCATGGAGCCCTGGGTTTGTCCATTGCATGCATAGGGGTATTTCCTTTGGTAGCTGTAGTGGTTTCTTTTCTCTTGGATTCCATTCCTTTGGGGCTTTGATGAATTCAAGTCTGTGAATTGGAGGTCCATCCAGTTTTAGATCTAGTGTACTCAGCTGTCAGAAGAAGACAGCAGGTGGCGCCAAAACATTGTCCTACTTCTCCCAACTGGCTTGGGGAAGCCTCCACGTGCAGAGAGGGAAGGGTTCTCCTGGGGACGAGGTGGCAGGGGGGAGGGGGACACCGGCTCCTCTGGCTGTTGCTCAGGTGAGAAATCCTTGAGGGCTCAGAGGCTGCTTGCTCCCCATCACCCAGGGTCTATACCTCCAACGTCCTACTTTGACCAGAGGATTGGCGAGGAGAGGGGGGTCCCAGCAACTCCAAGAGTGGAAGAAGCGTCCATTCACTTTCTGTCCCTGGCATGGCTCTGTCTCCTTCAGGGCCTGATGCTGCCAGATGCCCTGGTTTCTGAGGCTCTTGCCTCATTCCATGAGCCTTTTTCCTTTCTGTGAATTTCTTTCTGTCTTTTGACAGGTGTCCATCTTAGGATACTTTGCTTGCTTCAGGACACTTTCCTCATGGGTAGATCTCTTTTTTCCACCTGCCCCACCCTGGTTTTTCTGAGAGGCTGGGAGCGGGGTTCCCGGAGTGGGCAATGAAGAGCCCTGGCCCCTGGATGAATTTAAACCAGAGGTGCTGGTCGGGAAGGGCGGAGGAGGACAGGGAAGGCTGGTCCGTGGGAGCCTCTTTGGTTCTGAGAAGGAAGCAGGACACTGTCCAGACTGTAGGACACCAAAGCGGAGTGTTAAGAGTCACCTCAAGATCTGCCAAAACTCAGAGGCTGGCTCTTTGGCTCCCCACCCCTGGCTAATCGGGCAGCGGGAGCTCTCTTCGGCCATTGTCCCTGTCGCCCCTCACTTCTCCACTCGCTTCGCAAACCCGCCGGGCTGTCTCCAGCCTTCATTCCTTGAGCTTGTTCCTCGGGCCTCCCCCCTTCCCCGGGGCGGGTTTAAGGGCTGGGCGGAGCTGTCCGCCCGAATCCCCTGTGGCCCCTTTGGTTCCTGGTTCTATATATATCCCTGTCCTTCTCTGCACAGGGTTTGATACGGCTTTATGGGCATTTCCATCCGCTTCACAGGCTCAGCCATCACAGAGGCGTGTTTCACCCGAGAAACCTCAGCGGAGCCTGGCCTGTGGCGGACTCAGTCTGGCCCCTGAATCAAGGCTCTCTTCTCTCCCAGCCCTCCCCCGCCCTCCCCCTCCGTGTCCCCACTGCCTACCCCCAAGTGAATAACAGAGCTCTGGGGAGCACTCAGCCTCATTGGCAGAGCGTTTTGGAACTCCAGAGACTCATGGAGAATTCTTGAGTGTCCGTTTCTCCCCTGAGTTAGTCCGGGGAAGGTATGAACCCTGACTTCTGGCTTAGATGCTGCTGTCACAGGGCAGTCCGGCATTTCTTGAAAAACGTGGAACCCGGTGGGTGCCGGCAGGTCCTCTTGTGGCACATGAGGAGAAAGAAGAAGAGCCTTTATAAACTAAGGCTGGAGGAGCCAATGGGGGCCACTGAGGAGGGTCAGAGGCAGCAGTGGGTCCTATGAGTTCAAAGTGATGAAGGGGCAAGGGTACTTATGACAGTAGGTAGGGAAGGATACCCCCCGCCCCCGGGGGGGCCTCCCTTTTGGCTCATCTCTGGCTAGGAGATGAAACGGTGCAATCTGCTTTAGAAAGGGTAAGATTTCCTAGAATAAAGGGGAAGCCTGTTAAGCAGGCTGACGTTTGCATGGGGAAGCAGTAGACACCCCTCCCCCATTTTAGGATGTCTAACATCCAAGTAATCATAATAGCTACTTTTTTTTTTTTTTTTTGGTACCTGTGGAGTCCTAGGCCCTCTGGCTGTAAATCTCATTGTCGCCCTTCCCTACCTTTTTGGGAGTGTGTGTTCCCATGGTATAGAGAGTGAAACTGAGCTTCAGAGAGTATGTTTAGTCACATAGCTAATGAATAAGTGATGAAGCCAGCGAGTCAGCTAAAGCCAAAGCCCATGTTCTTTCCACCACACCATGCCTCCTTAAGGAGCCCATAAGAAGGTGACAGAGCTGATTCGGACTTATTTTGAGGTCTGAAGCATGTTCAGTCTCTTTCTGTTATTTAAAACGTCACGTTTCCACGTGGTTCTCTAAACCTGACACTTGTGTTTACTTGTGACTTTCCCTGACATTCTGCCTGATTCTTGGGGCCTGGGAGCTCCCAGGGCTCCGGGATGCTTGGCTGTGCCCCGGAAAGAATTGGCCCGTCTGCGCGCGCATCTCTGTGTTATTATCCAGCTCACTGGATAATAACAGGCAAGAAGGCAGCTCACTGCTGATGCCTAGAGGCCTTCATCCCTGGCTTAGAGACATCAGTCCATTTGTGACTTTGCTGTCCAGAATGGCCTGGCTAGGTATTTTCTTTTCCCTGTGATGTTTACTGTTCTTTCGTGGGATTTTAGATTTCCATGATGGCGGAAGGCTTGTAAAATGCAGGGGTGGGGAAGGGTTACCGTGGCAGGAGCCCGGGCCAGGCCAGGTCGAGCCAGCAGCACAGACAGCTTTTATAATGGTGTGCAGGGCTAGGAGGCTTGTAAAGGCGATGCAGGCAGATAGGGGGATAAATCATGCAAGCAGTGGGCAGGGTGGTGAGCCGAGGTTAGGAATTAACTTTGTGTTGGATGGAGCCCAGGTTGTGGGATGGGAAGAGAGGCCTCTCCTCTTTTCCTCTCCTCTCAGCTCTGTTCTTTGCCTCTCCTTTCTGTTGGCCCTATTCACTGCAGGCTGTGACATGTTTGCCCCAGCCCTTCCTGTCCCTCCTCCAAGGTGCCAGAACTAAATCAACAAGGGAGAGGGTACCCCAGAGCAAGGGAAGAAAGTGCTTCACGCTTCTACCAATCCAACTGCTTTGTTCTTTGCAAATATAGACTGGAGCCAGCTGAGCCCTTGCTTCCTATAGGCCCTGTGTATATCAGGGTGCCCATCCCTGGGTCCTTTCTGCTCGTTCTCATGTGTTTTGGCCTTTACCTGGAAAATGGATCTGAATCTTGCAGGATCATAAAGAGAGCAGAAAATGCCCTTCCAGCTCTTCTGAGGCTCCCCATCTTGATGTAGGGTCTCAGGCAGCCCAAGCCGGGGCCTAGACTTTGGCTGGCTTCTTCTGAGGGCTAAGATGAATCCAGATAGCTTCATTCAGGAGTTATGCTTGTTGATGGCCTCTTTTTCTCATGGGGGTCTCTGTGTCTCATACGCGGACCTGAGGAGGGAGCTGGGAGCAATGCAGAGACAAGTCACATGAGTGGTCAGAGTGGACTCTGTGTGTAAAAGAAGTTGAGGTGAAGTTTTCTCTGAAGACGTGTGCCTGTGTGTACAGTGGCTGAGAGTTGAGAGGGGGGTGCTTATTGCAGAGCCAGTGTTCATAAGCCTCTTTAGGTCAGAGCCACATCTGCTGTGGTCTTTATTCCTTCGTACAGCCCTTCCCGGGATGCTTTGCAAATTGTGAGTGATCAATAAATGCCTTTGACTCTGCTTCGGCTCTTGATTGGTATGAGCAGAGGGCTTCTTCTTCTCTTGCTCCCTTCCCCTGCAGCATCTCTCACCATAAATTGTCCCTCTAATCATCAGAGCTTTCAAGTGGATGGCTCAGCCCAAACGCAAGTCATGGACTGCATTTCTTCCTCCCCCTATCTGTAATAGTAGCACTGCCACTTTTCTTTCTAATTAGGCCCTAATTGAAAACTGGTTGCATTTGGACTTTTCTTCTGTTCTGCTTTTTCGTTCTAGTGGTGGAAAACATTTAGCTGAGGTTTGGGTTTTTTCTTTCTCTCCCCTCTCTTTTTTTCCTTCTCCTTTTTCTTCTTCTTCTTTTTAATCTGGTGGGATTCTTTTGGAAAAGCTGTCCCCAGCCTGTTGGATCCCTGCTCACAAACCCCAGCCTTCTCCTAGAAGACCGGGTCTTTTCAAGTGGTTTGCGTTGAACACGTCGGAGGCCCCCAATGCCTGTGACAGTTTCTGTTAATTATAGAGGCTCTTTCCCCCTCTCACATTAGTCAAAGGAGTTTTGTGTGTTTTAACAGCGTTTTCCCTTGGCTTGAATAAGACTCTGTTCAGACGTTTCCTAGGGCTGGTGAGTCGGCAGCACTCACTGGTACCCAGTAGCAATATTTCCTTATTTACTTCTCTAGGGGCTTCAGAGATTACCGGGGTAGGATGCTTCCTAGTGTGCTTGAAATTTAGTTGCTTCTGGGTTACAGATACGGATCTTCCACAGTCAAAAACTGAGCAGTGTCCATGCTCAGATAGGACATGGATGCTCACTTGTATGTGGAGTCGTCCTCAGGTCTTTGTGCTTTCAGTCCACTCGCAGCCTTAGCCGGGACCTATATAAGAGTCCCCTTCTTGTTCTTGTCGTTGGGCTACATCAGAGTGTTTCTGGGGACCCTGGCTTCATTATGTATTCCTTAGGCCTGTATAAGCATTACCTCTTACAGGCCTTTGGACCGTTTGCAGTGCCGGCATCATCAATATAAAAGTGCCCTCCTGTCACGAAGCCACCAAGAAAGACCGTCAGCTTGCTCAGTCGGGCCAAGGCATTCTAATGGGAATCAGCCCTGGCACATGATCTGCTTAGGGACTGCTCTGAGAGGTCAGTCTCCCGGTTTGGCTGGGAGAGAGCAAGAGAGCACCGATACAAACAGTATTCAACTAGAAGTCCTGTGTGGGGCTGCATTTTGCTGTGTTTTGTTGAATCTAGGCAGCCTGAATTTAGTCTGGGAGGAGATCAGCGGGGTCTCAAAGATGGAGTTGTGGGTAGAGGATAAAAGACCTCTCATCAGCAGAGCGTATTTGAACACGTCACTTCTAATTGCTGGATAGTAATTGCTTGGCCCATTGTGGCCTTTATTGTTTTATTGGAGAGTTACTTAGCTGTGAATTTCTCCTGAAGAATATTTTGCTTTTGGAGTTCCCTGGTGGCCTAGGGGTTAAGGATTTGGCATTGTCACTGCTGTGGCTTGAGTTCGATCCCAGGCCCAGGAACTCCACATGCTACAGGTGTGGCCAATAAAATAAAATCTGCTCTTTAAAAGAGAGAGAATTGGAGTTTTGGCTCAACGGTAATGAACCCGACTAGTATCCATGAGGACTCGGGTTCCATCCCTGGCCTCGCTCAGTGGGTGAAGGATGTGGCATTGCCATGAGCTGCAGTGTAGGATGCAGATGGGGCTTGGATCTGGCGTGGCTGTGGCTGTGGCATAGGCCAGCAGCTATAGCTCTGATCCAACCCCTAGCCGTGGAACTTCCATTTGCTGCAGGTACAGCCCTTGAAAGACCAAAAAATAAAACAAAAAATAAAAAAGAAACTTTTGCTTTTGAAAGTGCTGGTTTTCAGCCCCTGTACCACTTTCCAAGCCCAGACACCTTCCAGTCTGAAGCATTGATGTTTTGGGGGATGAGAACATTGAGGCAGGAGGGGCTTGAAAAGAGCCAGACCGATGCATTCTGGTCAAGGCTTCTCCTGGGAGCGCTGGCACATACAGTGAGGATGGACTTTTTTGGAGTGTTGAATAGGTGACAGTCGTAAATATGGTAACTCTCCTTTTCTTTTCTCTAGGAGTATGGAATATTTGAAAATAATTTCACTTCTGGCTATAGCTTAATAGGTAAGGAATCTTAGGTCCCTGCAGAGAAGGTCCATTAGCTCAGTTTCTCCAAAGGTCATAGAAGATGGAACTGAAGCTTAAGGGGGGGCGGGTCCTTTGCTCATGGAAAAGATGGGGGTGGTATGAGGAGAGGACCTTTTGCTACAAGAATAACAAAAGCTCTTAGAGGCCCTGAGTGGCTGGACCTGGGGGCGTATCTCTTCCCTGCAGCCACTGCAGAAGGACAAAGCCAGAGCAAGAGGGCTGTGGAAATTCATAGTGATTCTGTCTTAAAATAAGTTCTTGGATCAAAATTCAGGGAAGCTGATTCCCACATGCAGTGCAGTTTCCCCACTCTCTTCCTCGTTCCTTTCTGCCCGACTCCCCCTCCCCAGTTTGTTTGGAGTCTCTGCCTCAGCACATGTTTGGGACACCAAATGCAAAACACCTTCCTGCCCTGTGACCACAGAGACTGCAGCGTTGGAAATTCTTCCCGAATTGCTGACGTGGTTGTGCTGTACATTGTTTATATTTTATGACACACGTTTAACAATATAAACTGTAATATATTAAGGTCAAACATTGAACAAGTGAAGCAGAGTCAAAAGATACTAGTGACATGTGTTTGGTTAGCACAGAGGAGGTAAAGGACTTTAATTTCATCACTGCCTTGCTCAGGTGATAGACACTTGTCCATTCCATGCTTTTAAGATGTGAAGTGTAAACAGTGTGTCACGTAAAGGCGCTAGAGCTTTCTATAAAACTGGTGACTAATTTCGGCACAGTCTTTTCATGTATTGTTCAAAGTTGAAATGCTTTCAGAACTGTGATTCTTGGTGGCACAACTGGCGGGGGCTGGAGGGTGTTGTCATGCCTTGTACAGAGATTGGATTCATATCTGTTATGTTTATGATTATTGATCGTGAAAGTCATGGATGTAAATAGAGGGTGAAGGCATCAGAGGTTTGGAACAGACCTAAGTTGCCCCTCATCCGTGATGTTTATTCCTGGAAAGCCTCGGGTTGCCAGAGATCAGCTTATAGAGAAATAGTATTGATGAGTCCTTTTTTCCTGCTTGTCTAGACCTGTTGCAGCCTGTGAGTGTGGCTTTGGGGGCCTCTTTTCACCAGCTGGTCTCCATGTTATCATGCAGCAAGGGAAGGGTTAGATATCTGCTTTTAGGAGGCTTGTTAACAAGTTCAGGGGAAGCCCAGGCTCTCCCTTCTGACCTCTGACTTTTTGCCCTTAGAGAGATTGCAGTTTATTGGCCAATTTGGAACATAAAGGTGCACCGATAGCCCGGATAGAATTAATACAAATAATGATTTATATCTGTGTGGTTGTTATAGTTGGCCAAGTGCTTGCACTTACATCGTCTTTTGGTTGTGGTCTTTATGAGTTAGGGCAATGTTTTTATATTATTACCCCAACTTTATAGATGAGGAAACTGGGGTCTCTGAGTTTCCCAAGGTTACACAGTAAGTACAACAGAGCCAAGACTCAAACCAGGTCAGTTTAGATTGTTCTGCTAGGTTAAGTTGGTCACCTGGTCTTCTACCTTATGACTCTTGGTTTGACCAAGGGCCAGGGTTCAAAAGGATAAGCTCCGCAGTGTTCTATCCATTCAGTTTCAATCTCTGTTATATTTCTCACTATTTCCAGGAGGTTTTTTTCTTTCTGACACTTCCTTTTTCCTCTTTATCCCTACTTCTCTGACCCCCTACTTTGAGACTGCCTTATTTGCTTTCCTAGAAATTCCTCTTTTAAGGCTCTCAGGAACTTTGACCTACCCGTAGTAACTACGTTTAAGAGAGTGTTTAAAATGTCTCCTGCCCCTCTCATTTATTCCCCCCCCACCACCAAGCGTGGCCTCGCCCCATCCTGCCATCATGCTGGCCAAGCGCGTGGGGCAGCTGTGGTCAGTCCCATTTATAAAACTGGTAAATATGGGACCGGTTTCTGTCCCCTCCAAAGGTCAATATTTGTGCAGAGTTTAATTTTAACTTAACAAGCAGTTGTTTTCTGCAGCTGCCCTGGTGTGTTGTGTTGTGTGTGCTTTCCTTTTCCCTCCTTCCCCCTGACTGTGTGTGTCTGTGTGTGCGTGTGTATCTGTATCCACACTGTAGACTTCGTCTGGTCTTAGGACCTGCAGCCCACTGGCTTGGCCAGGCTCTGTCTCACAAAGGACACTTGGGCTGAAGGGCGTTAGATAAGGGGCCTTGCAGGTGGAGATAACAGACTTTTTCTAGGGGTCAGAGGACAGAGAACACTGTTTAGTCTTTGACTGCCCTAAAATGTCATCACTATACCTTCCTTTGCAGGAGAAATTCTAGAAATGTGAGACTTGAGAAAAAGTGGTCCTTTCTTTTGAAATCTGCTCTATGTCTGTCCTTTTCTCTCTCAGCAGTGTTAACCCCTTACCCAAGAACCCTGGGTTCGAATTTTGGTAGCTGCTTCTTGAGTAAGATGAGGCGAATATGTAAGGTAATCTCTTAAGGCCTTTCCAGTTTTTAATACTGTAGATTTAATGAAAACTAGAACATTGGACTAGGTATTAAGAGTAAATTCTATTCCAGTTTCTAGCTTTAAAGTCATTTAACGAATGACTCCTGAGCTAGCCATTTTTCCTTCCAGTCGTAGCTAATGGGATAATTTCCCTGGTAGGATTTCTTGCGAATGGATGAGATTTTATTTAAAAGAACTCTGAGCTGTTTAAATAAAAGAGAAATTATCTTACCTGTCTGCCTGTGCCCCTTTTCACCAAGGTATTTACCTTTTTTCTGCTTGTGAGTATCTTCCTGGCTTGGACAATTTCGTTCAACAGGGCGTCAGAGCTTCAGGATCTGAAATGAAAGAGAGCTCTGACGTGAACCATGGGTGGGGGCCCAGCCTCCACAGCCACCTCCTTACTCCTCCTCAGACCTCCTAGACCCATGTCCACTTTAGGGCCTTTGCACTTGCTGGTCCCTCTGCTGAGAATGTTCTTCCCCAGACACCTGCATGGCTGCTTCCCCTCTTCCTCTAGGCCTTTTCCCTGTGCTACCTTCTAGTCGAGAACTTCCTAGCCACCCTGTCTAAAATTTCACCCCCAACCCTACCAGTACCATCTGTCCCCTTTCCCTGCTCTGTTTTTCTCCTTTGCATTTATAACAACCCAACATGCCCCAGGTTGAACTTTTTATTATGTTATTTTCCTCCCCTGTGAAGGCATGGATTCTCCATGAGGGCAGGGATTTTGTCTCTGTGTTCATCACTGTCTCTGCAATGCCCCTGGAACAATGCCTGGCACACATAAGCTCTCAAAACAGGTATGTCGAGTAAACAGAAGGGAAGGGAGGGCAGGAGAAGCAGGCTGTCTAAACTGATGGTTCTTCCTAGGGGGTACCTAACCCATTGGGGAGGCGATCAGAGTGATTTGGAGGCCTTTTCAAGTATTCATACCCTTATGACAAAATTCTGATAGTGCCCCTGAGACGGTTAAGTATCATGTATAATAACCTTCAGTTACCCATGAAAATATTCAGTACGACTCATGTGTATTGGGTGGGAAAAGTTGAGAACCACTGTCTAGGCAGGCTGACAAGCCTGTCCCCTTCTTGGCCTATGAATCCCAGGTAGCCCTCATGGCAGGAGGAGATTTGTTGTTTTTTCTCCCCCTTCCCACCTTTCCCCACCTCCTATCTACCCCTAACCCACAACTCCTCACCTCCCACTTCCCTTTATTCTCAGCCAGACCCCTGTCCGCCTCCCTCCGCACACAGAGGCTGCCTGCGTCGTCGTGAGTAGTTGTACTTGGGACACAGAGAGCCCTTGACGGCAGCAAGCACTTCTTGTGACATCAGCTCTGTGGCTTTAGGGGGAAGGCTGTGGCTCCGGGTCCCCAAGGGAGGGGGCTGTTTTTCTCTTCTTGATCGTTCACGTTGGTGCCCGTCTGACTTATAAACTTTAATGGCCAGTTTTAAAGGTTACTGCCATGGGGCACCTTTGTTGCCAGTTTTAGTTTTTAATTTGGAAACTTTTTTTTTCCCCTTGTGGTCTTGGGAGGAAAGATTTGGGGCCATTTGGGGCTGGGAATTGGTATTTGTGGGTGGTGATGAGATAGCACAGCAGCATTCTGGGTCTGGCTCCTATAACCAGAATCTCTGCCAGATTATCTAGCGGCCCAAATGAACCCCAACGGGAGAAGGGGAAGACTGACATTGGGATGTCCAGTCTTGGGCAGTATTGGTCAAGGGTGTCGAGGGTTGGGAGCTTGTTGGGCTGTCTGAGAAGAATGGTAGCCACCATTTAGGCACTGGAGCCCTGGGAAAGGAAGGAGACTTCTCACTTTCATCCTAAGCCTCTTACCTCCCCCTTCACCTCTAGTCGTAATCCTTTGCTTTGACCATGAACATCATCAATAGTCAGGTTTAATAGGGATGGAGACAGGGCTCCAGATTAGAATGGATAGTGGAGAATGTGGTCCACTGGTGGTTGCCCCAGTGTGACACAGATACAGAACTAACACAGAACGCTTCGCTGAGTCTCTCTGCCAAGTCTTTTCGCTGTTGATCTTTGTGCCTTTGTTAACAAACAAAACCGAAGCCCTTTTCTCCACTCAGGGTAACTTCCCAAAGTTTTACACGTCGAAAAATGGTTATTGCCCATCTCAGAATCCTCCTCATTCCTAGGGGAAAAACTGTATTATAGAATAATACTCAATAATAGCATCTTGGAATCAGAAGGAATTATTTATAGAACTCTAATAAGACTAAAAAGTACTTGGGTACTTCTCTTGTTGTGGGGTTGTAATACAAATAAACGGGTATGTAATCTAACAAACAGACCCCGAGAAAGGGCAAGCCTACCAATCCATGAATGTTTAAACACTTAACTCCCAGAGATATGCTCCTTATGGACTGTTGGCTGGTGTCTTTCATAGCTGAAACCCATATCTCGCCTCTCTAGTATTTGAATGTGTTAGCCTGAACTGGGGATTCAACTTGGAATGAAGGGGAATAATTCAGGAAAGGTTGCCTGCTAGAGAAAGCAGGGATAGCTCAGCTCTCTAAGATGTCCAAGTGCGAGGACAGACCCTTCCAGGCAGCTTTGACACCTTCCACAAGACACATCATAGAGGGTCTTGGATTCAGATCTCACTCCTGGCTGTTCTTCCTGGGCTGGACAAAGCTGGACGTGCTTCTCGTTCCCTGTGTTGCAGGGCGGGGGAGGAGGTGTGGGGGTTGGCTCGGGGCTGGGCCACAATTAGTGACCTGGAAGCTGGGCTGGGCACCCAGAGGCTATAAATAGCAGACATGGAGCAGTCACTGAGCGGACTCGAAGCCCAGCCAGACTAGCCGCGTTTCAAGTGGTCTGGGTGGGATTTTTTTTTTCTCTGTTAACCATTTGTACATCTGGTTTCCTCCATGTTGGTGGGGGCAAAGGAGGAGGGGCGGGGTTGTGAGCAGAACCAGAAGTTCATATGTGGAGTAGCTTCTTGGTTAGTTTTGCCATATGTGTATCTGGGCGCTTTGGGGTCCTTAGAACTGGTAGATAACAGGGAGTAACAATGGCGGCCATCAGAAGATAAGGTCTCAGAGCAGGACGTGTGGTGTGGGAAATGCAGAAGTGCAGGGCCCCGTCACCCAAGTGTGGATGGTGTCCCTGAAGAGAGCGAGAAGTGGAGTCTCACATGGATTATTCAGGACTAGACTGGGGCCTCTTAGTGCTCAGTTCTCTATGAAACTGCCCCTCTTGCAGCCAAGCCAGTTTGCTCACCTTCGTCTTTACAGGCATTGCTGATTCTTGCTTCTCTGCATTTGTTCCTGTCATCGACCCTGGATTCGAAATCAGAATGCTTTGATTTTTAAAAAATCATTGAAATACAGTTGATGTACAACATTATGTTAGTCAGGCATACTGCTTAGTGATTTGGCATTTGCACACATTATGAAATCACCATGATAAGTCTAGTAACCATCTGTCGCCATATAAAGTTATTCCACTATCATTGACCATATTCCTTACACTGTATGTGGCAGCCCCGTAGCTTGTTTATAACTGGGGGTTTCCACTTCTCTCTTCACCTGTTTTGCTCCTCTACCCCCATCCTTCAGACAGCTTCGTTATTCGTATTTATGAGTCTGTTTTCATTTTGTTTTACTTATTGTTTTATAGATTCCACATATAAGTGAGATCATATGGTATTTGTCTTTGACTTATTTCACTTAGCATAATACCCTCCAGATCCATCCATGTTGTCACAAATGGTAAGATTTTATGTTTTTATGGCTGAGAACTATTCCATTTTATTTATATATGTGTATATACACATATACACACCGCATCCTTTTTTTTTTCTTTTTTGGCTGCTCCCGTGGCATACAGAAATTCCCAAGCCAGGGATCAAACCCATGCCATAGCTGTGACAACACGGGATCCTTTAATTGCTAGGCCACCAAGGTACTCCCCCATCTTCTTTATCTGTTCATCTGTTGATGGACACTTGGGTTGCCTCCATAACTTGGCTACTGTGAATAATGCCTCAGTGAATGTTGCTGTTACTTTGGTTTGAACTCCATTTCTTCCATTTATTTATTTGTCATGTGGACATATTTGTTAAGCTCCTTGGGCTTCCCTTTCGTTCATCAGTCAATAAGCAATTTTTTTTTTTCTTTTGCTTTTCAGGGCCGCCCCCATGGCATGTGGAGGTTCCCAGGCTAGGGGTCGAATCGGAGCTACAGCTGCCGGCCACAGCCACAGCAACACCAGATCCGAGTTGTGTCTGTGACCTACACCACAGCTCACAGTAACACTGGATCCTTAGCCCACTGAGTGAGGCCAGGGATTGAACCCACAATCTCACAGTTCCTAGTTGGATTCGTTTCTGCTGCGCCATGACAGGAACTCCCAGTGAATAAGCAAGTTTGATAGAATACTCCTTAAAGTTCCTTCTAGCTTTTATAAGCCCATACATTGATTTCAATCCATCCATTTCTATTTTTCTTCTTCAGGAAGAAAATTCACCTCTGCCAGGAAGTCTCGTCTGAATTTATCAGTTCAATCTTACCTTCCTGTTACTTCACAGACCATTAGCAATTATACAAATAGTGTATTTTCTCTCACATATATGTTTCTTTGCAATTATTTTCTTGCTACTTTCACATATATGTATTTTGTCTCTTCAAGTAGATTACAAGTTCTTTTTTTTTTTCTGTCTTTTGTCCTTTGTCTTTTTTTTTTTTGCCTTTTCTTGGGCCGCTCTCTCGGCATATGGAGTTTCCCAGGCTAGGGGTCTAATCGGAGCTGTAGCTGCCAGCCTATGCCAGAGCCACAGCAACTCGGGATCCAAGCCGCATCTGCAACCTGCACCACAGCTCACGGCAACGCCAGATCGTTAACCCACTGAGTAAGGCCAGGGATCGAACCCGCAACCTCATGGTTCCTAGTTGGATTCATTAACCACTGCGCCACGACGATGGGAACTCCCTTTGTCGTTTTTTAGGCCTGCACTCGCGGCATATGGAGGTTCCCAGGCTAGGGGTCTAATCGAAGCTGTAGTCGCCGGCCTACGCCACAGCCACAGCAACATCAGATCTGAGCCTCATCTGTGACCTACACCACAGCTCACCATAACACTGGTTCCTTAACCCACTGAGTGAGGCCAGGGATCGAACCCGCAACCTCATGGTTCCTAGTCAGATCCGTTTCTTTTGCGCCACAACGGGAACTCTGATTACAAGTTTTTTAAAGCAGGAAACCCTATTTTCTCCATCTCTGCCACTCACCGTGCTTACTATGAATGTTTTAGGCAGCTTTGAAGCCCGCTAACACTTCCCTGAGAGGCAGACCTGGAGTAAATTGGGAACAGGAGGTAACCTATATGCTTTCAGCAAACTCCACTTCGAGAGGTGACTTTGTCAGAGTGAAAACAGTGAATGAGAGCTCAAATGGGAGATTTCATGCGTTTTACTGGAATCATGGGATTCCAGTCCCATTGCTTTGCTGATTCTTTCTTTCTACCTTTTTTTCTTTCATCTTCTCTTGAAGGTGCTTTCACTTATGGGTACAGTCTGAAGCAGGGTTTTGGGGGGCATTTTTTGACATTGCTTTAATGACACCGAATATGGGGCTATATTTTGCATGATGGTAAAAGAATTTTTCTGTTCCAAGTATAGGCTCTTTGTATAAGGTTTTAGTTCTACTAGTGTCAACAATCCATCTGTTTGTAGACCTCTTTTGTGCCTGAAAATAAGGAAAATAACACTTGCTGATATCTGTGAAAATGTATATGACATTGTTTTCTCAGTCCAAGGAGGGCAGTCTCTCCTGGTTGGCTTTCCTGTCCCAGGGCTTTGATCTTCCATCCCTTGTTTCATCCTTTCTCTTACTTTTAGCTCTTTGGACCAGGCTAAACAATTCCTCCCCTCTTGGGTGTTTACACTTTCCCAGTGCTAGCAGAAGGTTATCGTGTCCAGTCTCAGACGTCACTTAGGCCATCTCCCTGCCTTAATCCCCTAATCACTTCTTTTTCATCCTTCCCTCCCCCACCCCAAGTCAGCTATGTTACCCTTCCTGCAGCTCCCCCAAACTTATCTCTAGGGTTGTGGTACCAGAATGCCCCATATTGAGCACATGAACCAGGCAAGAAAGAGACTGTTTCTCTAACTTCAAGGCATGATGCCTCCCAGCCCTGAGATTTGAGGCCAAGAACTTAGTTTTGTTGGTATCATCTTTCTTTCAGTTCATTCACATAACAAACATTTATTGAGCACCTATGATAGGCTGGCTTCTTATTAGACACCGAGAATATAATTCTGTTTTATTAAACTTAGCAGACACTTAAGTAATTACTATTTGCAAAGTGTTATGTCAGAAGATAGGAGTATAAGAATAACTGAATCCAGAACTTTGCCCTCAAACAGCTTATAACCCAGTAGAAGGGTCTCAGACATGGAAATACTGAACTATAATGCAATGCAGAATGAAATGAGAGCAAATACAGCTCCAAGTAATGTGCTTTGCAAGAAAAGAATAAAGTAGGAGTTCCCGTCTTGGATCAGCAGAAACAAATCCGACTAGCATCCATGAGGACGCAGGTTCCATCCCTGGCCTCGCTCAGTGGATTAAGGATCTGGCATTGCCATGAGCTGTGGTGTAGGTTGCAGACTCGGCTCAGACCTGATGATGCTGTGGCTGTGGCATAGGCCAGTGGCTGCAGCTCTGATGTGACCCCTAGCCTGGGAACCTCCGTATGCCATGGGTGCGGCCCTAAAAAGACAAAGAAAAGAATAAAGCAGGTTTGATTTTGGCTTTTTGAAGGAGGTAGGGTTGTGGGTCTCAGTAAGAGATAGGGAAGCCTCTGAGGAATGGATGAAATTTTGAGCTGTATCTTGAAGGCTAAGAAGTTCCCTAAGTAGAGAATGTGGAAAAAGACACAGACAGAGTGAACAACATTCACTCTTTCCTTCAAGAAATATTTTTTGAGAGACTAGGATAAGGGCATATTAAACAGAACAGCTCTTACTCCTTCTTTAAATATTTTTCAGTGCCTACCATGTGCCAGTTACTGTTCTAGATGCAGGGATAGGACAGGGACCAAAAACAAAGTCCTTACTCTCATAAAACTGACCAACTAGTAAGTCATCAAAATGAATGCAACTTTTTCTTTTCTCTGTCCCATTGCTATTGTCATTCACCATACTTCTTCCTGCACCAAGTCCTTTGAACTAAAAAAGATCGCATCTCAGCTCTGTGGGCATTGTCATCTTCCGATGTGGTGCCATCTGCATCTTTCGGGATTATTTCTTCTTAGCCAGATTTCTGACAGGTCAATAACTAAGACCAGATTCTGCGCAAGCCTTAGGTAGTAGTGATGATTGAGACTTTTGATAAAAACCCCTCATCATTAGAAGATTAGAAGGTGTCTTATATTTGAGTGTTATTTTTATTTTATAATATACTTTTGAATGCTTTGAAAATTGATCATCTGTATGTGTAACAAATGGTAAATATTAGACTAGAGAATGCGATTAACCAGACTATCCCCTTCTCCTTCAAGCATGTGATTGATCCTCACCATCATCGTGTTTACCTTGGCTGAGTCGTCTCCATTTCTTTCAATTACTGTGCTGATTCTCAGGGCCCATATTTTGCCCAGCTGATGTGTGTTTCTGTTTTACTTATGGTCTCCTCATGGCTTTAGGCCATTTTAATTTGGTCAAGTTAAGCCTTTCTTCCCAAGTCTGCAATTGCCTTTGCCTCAATTCTAAGAGAGGCTGACAGTAGGCATGAATCCAAAATTCCATTCATTTTATATTCACCACATCTGGGTTTCTTTTAGCATCATTCTTCCCCTTGAGAACATTTTCAAGGTTCTCCTAATTTTCTAGTTTTTTTTTTGGCAGGGGTTGGGGGGGAGGTGCCTCTTATAAGATTACCAAGAAGTTTCCAGGACTGATTATCTAGTCTTGAGTCTACTTATGTATATCCCCCCTTCTCTACCACCTTCTCTAGATTAGTAAAATCATTTTCCTTTCCCTTCTTCACGTATTCCTATAGGCATCTTATTCTTGAGACCTGAGATGTCGTTGATACTTATCCTTTACTTCCTGGGGAACCATTGATTCTCCAAAGAGTAGTCCTGATAAATAGTATAACCTCTTATAAGGGAACCCATTTAGGTTGAGAGGGCAGCAGTTAGTTTTCACCATCTCCTGATCTCTACCTCAGCAACTGTCTTAGTTCCACAGCTCTGCAATCTCTAGCTTGACTTTGCAGTTAACACCATTCTCAGCCACTAGGGGACACTCTGTTTCTCTTAGCTCTTTTGGCCTAGTTGTGGGAGGAAGCTCCCTTTTCCTTTAGCTAGTCTGCGTCTGGTCCTGGGGTCACCACATTTGGCCCTGCAGGTTGTGTGCTGCACATTCCATCCACATAAAGTATGATGCCCAGGAGTCATACGCTGCAGTGACTCTGCCTTTAGTTCAGCCAGGGCAATCTCAGTATCTTTTCTTTAAAACCTTAGAACAGAATCCAAAATACCAAAACCAGAACAACAACAAAGTTCAGATAGGAATAAATTCTTCTTCACAATTATCACTGCATTATTCATATAAATAATGAGAGTTCTACTAAACAAACACTTACATATGTGTGTTCTGGAGTTAGACCTAGGTTTGTATCCTGACTGTGCCATTTACTACTGGCTGTGCAACTTTCAGCAAGTTTCTTAACTTGTCTGAATGAGGGCTCCAGAGTCAGATGGTCTGAGTTCAAAACCTGGTTCTGCTTAGTTACTAGCTGTGTAACTTTGAGAAAAATACTGAACCTATCTCACTTCAGTTTATTTCTCTATAATATGGGCATATGAATGCACTCCAAGGAGTTGTAAGAGCTCAATAAAATAATATACTTTGATACTTTTCATAGTGTCTGGGCCCATAATAAATACTCAGAAGTATTGGTTATATGCGTAATTATTATCGTTCTCATATTTCTTTCCATTTAGCAACAGTATGTTTAGTAAAGATGGTATCTCCTTGGTTCAATATTTATATATATATGTGAATTTGAAATAAGTTCTCATTATTCTTAAACTGACATATCTTCCCCCACGAAAACAAATAAACAAATGAAACAAATAAGTGTTCACATTAAAATAAAAATGAGGGATCGCCCATCAGTTGACGAAAATTAAGATTGATTATCATAGCTTTGGCAAGAATACGGGGTATTGGGCATTCTTTATACAGTTTTAGTGGAAAGATAAATTAATACATTATTTTTGGAGGGCAGTTTTTGGCAGTATCATATATATCCTTTAATCCAGCCATTAGGACTGTAATCTGTAGAATTATTAATATGTGTACAAGTATGTTCAAAGCTGCATGGTTTATAATAGGAAAAATTAGAAACAGTTTAAATTCCCATTGTTATGTAAATATGAAAAATTGTGGTCATTCAATGTAATACAAGGAAGCCATTAAAAAGAATGAGGCAGAGTTCCTGTCGTGGCTCAGTGGTTAAATGAATCCAACTAGGAACCATGAGGTTGTGGGTTCGATCCCTGGCCTCGCTCAGTGGGTTAAGAATCTGGCGTTGCCACGAGCTGTGGTGTAGGTTGCAGACGTGGCTCGGATCCCGAGTTGCTGTGGCTGTGGCGTAGGCTCATGGCTACAGCTGCAATTAGCCTGGAAACTCCATATGCTGCAGGTGCGGCCCTAGAAAAGACAAAAATAAATAAATAAAAATAAAAACTAAAAAAAATAAAAAGAATGAGGCAGTCCTGTCTATACCTTGAAAAAATGGCTTTGATATATTATTAAGTGAAAAAGCAAAATGCATAAGATTATGGGTAATAGGATCCCATGGGGGGGGGGGAGAATCACCTCTGTATGTTTATGTAAGAATCGAAAAAATCTGGGAGGCTTTACACCAAATTGTTCACAGTGGTTACCTCTGAGGAATGGTTTGGAGATGCAGAGAGGGGGTCTTTTACTTACGTACTTCTGTAGTGTTTAAAATATAGTGTTTAAACTGAAGTGTTAAGTCAGCATGTTTCTTTGTAATTTTTTTTTTTTAAAGAAAGGAAAATAAATGGGTGAGTTTACCGAGCACCAGTTCCTTATTGTGGTAGAGGTCTTTGCCTTTTGTTGGCTTGATTGGTTTAGTTTCCTGGTTCCTTTCCTCAACCCCGTCGGCTTGGCTGGTGTGTTCGGTAGGTAATTCTCAGTTCCTCTGGGAATTTACATTCTAATTCTCTTCCAGAATGTAAGCTCTAGGTCAGGTCCTCTGGATTCCTGTCCACATTTCATTGCTCCTTTAGAGCCCCTCTGGCCCTTGTAGATTGCCCTAATTACTAATCTTCTAATGAGGGGGCACTTTCCTAATTGACCCCAAGAATTCCACTTAGGGCTTTAGGCGTATGTGCTCTTAACAGTTTCTTTCTTTCTTATTTATTTATTTATTTTCTTTTTTTTGGCTGCACCCTTGGCATATGGAAATTCCTGGGCCAGGGGTCAAATATGAGCTGCAGCTGCAACCTACACCACAGCTGTGACCATGCCAAGATCCTTAACCCACTGTACCCCAGTGGGAACTCCAAAGTTCACCCTTCTGCTAGGTTTCCTTAACTCCTGGACCTTTAAAAAAATCCTGTTCTCTTCTCCTGAGAGATATGTACCTTTTTGGTTGCCTTTCTAACATCAAAGCTGGTACTGTTCTTTGATGAAGCTTAGAAATGTATCCTTTTGTTCTAGCCTAGTTAGAACCAGGGTTGGTAGGTAGCCTTAGGTTAGTAATTATATGATGGTTCCTAGTGGCATGTGCCATATTGCCAGCAGATTCTGACTGTATGTCCACCTTCCTGCCAGAATAACAGAAGGCTTCCTTCTGTTGTTACGAAGATTTGTGTCCTGTATACCACCACTGCATTTCCCCAGTTCCTGAACCCTCCCACTGTGCCTTCGGGCATTAATGGTACATCACCAGCAGAATCTTCTTTGTCTTCAGTCTCTTCTCTGAGCATTTCTTTCTCCTTCCTGCTCAGAAACCTGGCTTTCCCTTGGGGTGTTTCTTTTCTGCACCCCCTCACGTGGTGGTGATTTCTTCTCCCGTAGTCCTCTTACCACTGAGTATGAAGGTAGGATACGTGTCCTCTGTGCTTCTAATTGCTGCTTTCTGACCATTCTCCCTCTTCTTCCTTAAAAACCCTGGCTTTGAATTTCATGTCATCATATTATGTCATCCATCCTTCTTCATTGTTGTAATGCACTGACTCTGGGTCATTCCAACTCATTTCTTGAGGACTTTAGCTCCTGACTCACTGCCACTTTCTCCAGTCTTCTCTAATTATCTTGACTTTTGTTGTCTCATTCACTGATTACTATGGACATAAACTGGAGCACTGGTTCTTAAGAGTGGGTATTTTGCCCTCAGGGAACATTTGGCAATGTCTGGAGATGTTTTTGGTTGTGATGGGTTTGCTACTGGCACCTAGTGTATTGTGTAGCATCCAGGGACACTGCTCAACATCACATAGTGCACAGGATGCCACCCACCCACCCCCCGCCGGCCATGACAAAGAATTGTTTCACCCAGGGCACCAGTAGTGCCACTGTTTAGAAACTGCTCTAAGGTCTACTCTGGACTTTGTCATCACCAGTAATTGCAGCCCCTCCGTAATCTCAATTTTGTATATCCCACTTTCCAACCATTTCCTTTTCTTATCATTTCAGTTCTCTTTACCTCGACTCAACATTTCTTTACTTCTAGAAACCTCCAGTCCATTGATCTTACCCTTCTTTTCACTGTCCTGGCTCCTTTGAAGTCCTGCTTCCTCTCCTTACCCATATCAATCACTGTAATCACTTCCTTGCATGCACTTTTGGTTCTGTTGCCCATCTCTTGTGTCCGGTTAAACCCAACCTTCCTACCTCTTCCATACCTGCATATGCAGCTAATATAGTCAGAAAAAAAAGTACCAAGCCTGCTGACTAATTTCAATTTAAATTCATGACCAAGAACCTCACATGTGCCCTTAATACTGCCAGGCAGTCATATAATATTTCCCTAATCTATCTACTCTCCCATCATTCTAGATGCCTGTTTCACATCTTCTTAAGTCTCCATCACCCTAACCTTGCTTCCTATTTTGCTAGGGGGAGAAAAGAAGACTCAACAAGAAGTGAACTGCAACAGACTGACACCGCCACTTCAACTTAATGCTAACATAGATACCCTCATACACTGCCTTTCTACTTGTTTGCAGAGATAAATTAGCCATCTGCCTAACTAAAAGCAGTCCTTCTATTTGTGAACTAGATTTCATGTCACTTAGCAAGGAAATTGCTCCAGTAATTCTCCCCTCTTTAACTTTTTGCTTTCTGTAAGTTTATCATATTTGCATACAAATGTGCTATTATTTTTCCTATTTTAAAAATTCTTCTTTGGTGTAGCTACTATGGAGAACATTATGGAGGTTTCTAGAAAAACTAAAAGTAAAATTACCATATGATCCAGCAAACCCACTCCTGGACATATATCTGGAGAAGACAAAAACTAATTCCAAAAGATATATGCACCCTGGTGTTTATTTATTTACAATAGCCAAGACACAGAAACAACCTAAGTGTTGACTGAGAGAAGAATGAATAAAGAAGATGTGATAGATAGATATATAGGTGTGTGTGTATAATATATATATGAATATTACTCAGCCATAAAAAAGAATGAAATAATGCCATTTGCAGCAATATGGATGGACCTAGAAATTATCATTCTAAGTGAAGTAAGTCAGAGAAAGACAAATATCATGATATCATTTATATGTGCAATCTAAAAAAATGTTACAGTGGAGTTCCCGTCGTGGCTCAGTGGTTAATGAATCCAACTAGGAACCACGAGGTCGCAGGTTGATCCCTGGCCTTGCTCAGGGTTAAGGATCTGGCGTTGCCGTGAGCTGTGGTGTAGGTCGCAGACACGGCTCAGATCCTGCGTTGCTGTGGCTATGGTGTAGGCCAGCAGCTGCAGCTCTGATTAGACCCCTAGCCTGGGAACCTCCATATGCCGTGTGTGTGGCTCTAAAAAAATAATAATAATAAAAATAAAATAAAATAAAATTAAAAATGTTACAAATGATCATTTAAAAAACAGAAAATGACCCACAGATTTTGAAAACAAACTTTTGGTTACCAAAGAGGAAAAGAGGGGAAGGGATAAATTAGGAGTTTGGGATGAACAGATACATACTACTATATGTAAAATATGTAAATAGATATGTGCACAATATATGTAAAGCAGATAAACAACAAGGTCCTATTGTGTAGCACAGGTAACTATATTCAATTCAATACCTTATAATAACCTATAATGGAAAAGAATCTGAAAAATTATATCTCTATCTATCTATCTATCTTTGAATCACTTTGCTATACACCAGAAAGTAATACAACCTTGTAAATCAGGTATACTTCAATTAAAAAATAAAATGTGGAAAAACGAGAAAAAAAGTCCTGCTTGAGACCCCGCTTTTTAGTTCCTACCCCACTTCTTTGCCCCCTTTGCTGCTGAACTCCTTTCAAGAGCTGTCTATTTTCATGATGTTAAATTCCTCTCTTGTAGTTCTCTCTTAAAACCCATTCCAGAGGGGGAGTTGCTGCTGTGGCGCAACTGGGAGCCCTGGCATGTAGCGCTGTTGGGAGCACTGACACGCAGGTTCATTTCCAGCTAGGTACAGCGGGTTAAGGATCCGAAGCTGAGGCTTAGGTTGCAACTGTGGCTCAGACTGGATCAGATCCCTGGCCCGGGAACTCCATATGCTGTGGGGCAGCCAAAAAGGAGAAGAACAAAACAAAGCCATTTCAGTGGGGTTTTAACCTTCACTCTACTAAAATTGTTTTTGAAAAGGTCAGTACTGACTTGTTTTCATTGCAAAATCTAATAGTTATTGGTTCTCAACTTTTTTGGTCTCCAAGCAGCCTTTGATATAGTTGGTCACCCAGTCCTTCTTCATTTGGCTTCCAGAGCTGGCTTTGCTTTATGCTTCTTGGTTACTTCTTCACAAGCTCCTGCACTGCTTCCTTCTCTTTGGAACTCCCTCCAGGGCTCAGTGCTTGGTTCTCGTCTCTTCTCTACCCACATTCACTCTCTTGGGGGTCACACTCAGTCTCATGGCTCTCAACACCACCTTTATGCCTTGTATCTCCAGCCCAGATCTTCCCCAACCCCAGACTTGTGTCTCCAACTTCGTGTTCAGCATGTCTACATGAACGTCTAAGTGACATCTCAGACTCAACATATTCAAATTGAATGTTTCCTTCCCATTTTCTGCTTTATTCTCCCATAGATCTTACAAAAGCCACCTCTGTAATTAGACTCAGTGGAAGTGGGGAAGGAAGAAACCTGTCTTGACCAAGTGTTTCCTTAGCTTTTCTATCGTATCCACTGCCCAGCTTCCCTTTCCAGGAAGGGGCTAATTCAGCTTTTCACATCCCTTGGTCAGTCTCTTCTTCAGAACCTCCCTTAGGTGCCCTTCTACTCTGGCTAGTGGCCTTTGGGGTGGAGTGGGGGGTGGGGGTTGTTATTCCCTGGGGTGGGTATCAGAGGGAATAAAATTCCTCTCCCACCCTCTTTCTTTGTTTCAGTGGGTTGGAGGGCCAAAGCCTTGACAGATAATGTTTTATTATGAGCAGGTGTTCCAGATGCTCTGTAACCAGAGCCTAGATTTGGTCCTTCCTTCGTCCCCTCACCTGGAGATGAACCCTGGAGCAGCTCTTCTGTTCCCTCGGGTCAGCCTGGTGTCAGGGCTGCTCCTTCTCACCTCCTAAGTGAGCCTGAGGATAAGGGCGTAGCAGACTCAGTGGGAATCTTAAACCCGCAAGGTTATGGCTTCGTGCAAGCAAGTGGAGTGTATCAGTTAGGAAACGCTTAATTAGGTAACCAGGGCATTCTCACCTCTTCAGTGAAACCTAGATCCAACCTAGATCCAAAGGAGTGTGAAAGGTACTGTCCCTGGAAATGACAGCCAGGAGAGGGGACGAGGAGTGCAGAAATCCTGGGCTGATGACTAGATGCAGGAAGCAGCTTTTAGCCTCAAGCATGATTACATCCATTTAGGAAACTTCCCTCCTCATCAGGCCTGCCTTGACTCCTCTGCAGAGTCACTCTTCTCTCTTTCTGCAGCCCCCTCCTCCCACCACCACCCTCAACTCCCCCACAGTGTGACAGCACTCCTGTTCTTTTCTTTCTTTCTTTCTTTCTTTTTTGTTTGTCTTTTTTGCCATTTCTTGGGCCACTCCTGTGGCACATGGAGGTTCCCAGGCTAGGGATCTAATCGGAGCTGTAGCTGCCAGCCTATGCCAGAACCACAGCAACGCGGGATCCGAGCCACGTCTGCAACCTACACCATAGCTCACGGCCACACTGGATCCTTAACCCACTGAGCAAGGGCAGGGATCGAACCCCCAACCTCATGGTTCCTAGTCGGCTTCGTTAACCACTGCGCCACGACGGGAATTCCCAGCACTCCTGTTCTGATTCGAGGTCTGATTGAGGTATATAGCTTTTAACCTCCACCCGCCCCCCATATTCTGCCTCTTTCTGGTATCCCTTTAATGCCTCAATAGGTCTGCTTACTTTTCCCTGGGCATTAGATTTTAGAGTCCTCGATGGACAACTTTGGGTCCCATCCCCTCCATCACCACCCCAGCCATGGCTTAGGCAGGTGCTCTGTGGTGAATAAGTATTTTGAGCCAACATAGTGGGAGATCACTCAGGCCTAGCAGTGAAGTTGCTGGCACTTCAACTTCCTAACCCTGAGGCCTGCCAGACCTCTTGATTTTTCTGGAAAGTGATTTCATATCCAGAATTTTTTCCCTTTAGAACCTTAGACTTCTTGGAATCCACGCTCTTCTTTAAACTTAGAGTCCAGGGGGCCAAGCGCTGGTGTGGGTCTGAAGAGCATGTCCCTCAACGGATTTGCCTGCTTGGACTTTGGTAGTCATTGCAATGTTGTGTTAAATATTTTTTACTTTTTCACTTGAATGTTTGATTTAATTTGGCTTTTGCTATCTTTTAAGATACTTTTACTATAAAATATTTAATAACATACAAAAGAAAATACATGACATATATAAGGTAAAAAGGATAATAAAACAAACACCCCGTAACCCACCACTTACTGCGTTCTAAAACAATTAACAGTGTCAATCAATGCCTGGTACCCTCACTTCTCCTTTCCTGTTGCCCTCAGTGGGATTAAAAACAGGAGGAAAAGCAATGGGAGAAGGCTCGAGGGTCCTTCCTTTCCCTTCTCCACCGAAGTGACCCCCAGCCTACATCTGTCCCGTGGGAGATGAGACGTTGACTGTGAGTGTTGCTTTTGTGACAAGAAAGCTGTTCAGGACAGCTTGTCTCCCTCAGTTTCCCCGCCTCAATAAAATAGATTATCTCCTAAAGATGCACCTTCCAGGAGGACCTCTGATGGCTTTGGTTTCTTCTCCCGGCCATTTATACCTTCCTCCGGGCTTTGCTCTCCCTAAGTCCTCGGCTTTGCAGTGATTTAGATGGTACCAGGACCTCTTTCTTCTGTGACTTTTCATCCCAATCCGTTTTGTCAGTCCTATGAGCTGTCTAAACTGCCCAGATTTGACTGCCAAGTTTAGCCACCTAGGCATCAAAAAGGCAGCTTTCCCTCCTCCCCGGAGACATTCGATGTCATCAGTGTCTGCTCCAGCGGACACTATGGGAAATCAGCAGCTATGGGCTTTACAGAGTTAAGATTATACATACTCTGAACTCTTAAGGAATTTATAATCTAGTAGGATGTTAATATATACAAATAAATATAGCATATTATAAACATGTCTCAATATGTTCATTTGTTTGTAGGATTATCTCAGTAATTAACTGTAAGGAAGAAAATCCGCTCAATTAGCTAATGTAAAAAGGAAATATTCTGGGCTCAGCCATAATGAACCTGACTGGTATCCACGAGGACGCAGGTTTGATCCCTGGCCTCACTCAGTCGGTTAAGGATCTGGCATTGCCTTGAGCTGTGATGAAGGTCACAGACGCTGCTCGGATCTGGTGTTGCTGTGGCTGTGGCCTAGGCCGGCAGCTGTAGCTCCGATTCAACCCTTGGCGTAGAAACTTCCGTATGCCATGGGTGCAGCCTTAAAAAGACAAAAAAAAAAAAAAAAAAGGAAAATTTCTGAAAAGGCACAGGGAGATCTGTCAGCATCTAATTTCGAGACACCTAACCATGTCTCACATGAACTGGAAGGTCTCCTCTTTCTCTAGGGTCGCAAGATTGCTCATCTCCATGACTCTCTGGCCGGTTTGTCTCTGCTCCTACAAGCTATTGACTGACGTGTGACTTTGGCTTGCCTTGTTGCTAACTCTGACTAGGTCTGTATGGTCTTTCTAAGTAAGCATCCACTGTTATCCAATGAGAGTCTACAGAAGGAGTTTTTCTACCCTGGGGGTCCATGGATTCCTTAAGAATTCATGCTTAGAATTCAGAGTTTAATGAATTAGATGAGGGTGAAATCACGTCTTTTCATTAATCTGTAGCTGAAATTTAGCACTTCCTTCTATTGAGGTGTAAGCAAGGTCAGAATAGCTATCATCAAAAAGCCTACAAATAATAAATGCTGGAGAGAGTGTGGAGAAAAGGGAACCCTCCTGCACTGTTGGTGGGAATGTAACTTGGTACAGCCACTTTGGAAAACAGTATGGAGGTTCCCTAAAAAACTAAAAATAGAGTTGCTCTATGATCCAGCAATCCCACTCCTGGGCATATATCCCTAGAAGACGAATACTCTAATTCAAAAAGATACATGTACCCAAGGTTCATAGCAGCACTATTTACAATAGCCAAGACATGGAAACAACCCATGTGCCCATCAACAGATGATTGGTTTAAGAAGATGTGGTATATATACACAATGGAATATTATTCACCTGTTAAGAAAGAATGAAATATTGCCATTCCACAGATGGACCTAGAGAATATCATACTGAGTAAAATAAGACATACAGAGAAAGACAAATATATATGATATCACTTATATGTGGAAACTAAAAAATAATACAAATTAACCTATATAAAATAAAAACAGACTTACAGACTTAAAAAAACAAACCTATGGTTATCAAAGGGGAAAGGGAGGGTGGGAAGGATAAATTAAGAATATAGGATTAGCAGACACAAACTATGATGCATAAAATAAACAAGGATTTACTATATAGAACAGGGAACTATATCAATATCTTAGCCTATAATGGAAAATAAACTGAAAAAAATATATAACTGAATCACTTTACTATATACCTGAAACTAAGACTATTGTAAATCAACTATACTTCAATAAAAACTAAATGTAAGCAAGAATCACTGTCATTAACACTGTGACTTTGTCACCAAAAGAAATCACAGTTTGGTTTTTTTTTTCTTTTTAGGACTGCACCTGCAGCATATGGCGATTCCCAGGCTAGGGGTCAAATCGGAGCTACGCTGCTGGCCTACACCCACAGCCACAGCAACACAAGATCTGAGCCGCTTCTTCGACCTACACCACAGCTCACAGCAATGCTGGATCCTTAACCCACTGAGTGAGGTCAGGGATTGAACCCACAACCTCCTAGCTGGATTCGTTTCTGCTGCGCCACAACAGGAACTCCCACAGAGTTTTTTTTGTTTTGTTTTGTCTTTGTTTGTTTGTTTTTTTGCTTTTTAGGGCCACACATGCGGCATATGGAGGTTCCCAGGCTAGGGGTCAAATCAGAGCTGTACCTGCTGACCCATGCCCCAGCCACAGCAATGCAGGATCTGAGCTGTATCTTTGACCTACACCTCAGCTCATGGCAATGCCAGAGCCTTAACCCACTGAGCAAGGCCAGGGATCCAACTTGCGCCTTCATGGATGCTAGTCAGATTCGTTAACCACTGAGCCACAACAGGAACTCCCTCACAGATATTTTTGTATCATTTTATAGTTGCTACATATGTCATGAAATATAGTTTATGCTTATCACTACTAGATCTTATAATTTAATGTGTTAATAAAGAAATACACATATTATTCTATTACACATTTAAAAATATTTGAATATGGTATTTTAATTAATGTTTCCTTTGTAATCTTCTGTATTTTAATTTATGCATTTGAAAAGGACCCCCAGCCTTCACCAGACTGCACATAGTCCATAGTACACACAAAACGTTAAGAATCATGCTCTGACTTTTGGGTCACATACCAGTGGAGAGAATCTAGTTGGTCTGGAGATTGACTTCTCTTGAGTCAGGTGTCCACCTTGGTCTGATTAGTTGAGGCCAGGGGATCAGCATCACACAGAACAGATATGTCCTCCTCATCTCACCCTTTCAAGGGAGGCTATGAGTGCCTAGGACATACTTCTAAAGAAGGGAGCCTGGCTGAGCTGGCCACCTTAGTTTACTTTGTAGTCTTTTGTCATTTGTATTTGATACACAAAACAGTTTTCTTCCATTGTCATATTTTGCCACACATCTAGAAAATGTGTGCCATTAATCATCAAAGGAACCAGGCAGAAAAGTGGATAGATCAATATGAATCAGGAAGAGCCCTCCTGATGACACTAAGTAGCATCGCATTAGCATGGTAAGAAAACACAGTTAGGAGTTCCCGTCGTGGCGCAGTGGTTAACGAATCCGACTAGGAACCATAAGGTTGGGGGTTCGGTCCCTGCCCTTGCTCAGTGGGTTAACGATCCGGCATTGCCGTGAGCTGTGGTGTAGGTTGCAGACGTGGCTCGGATCCCGCGTTGCTGTGGCTCTAGCGTAGGCCGGTGGCTACAGCTCCGACTTGACCCCTAGCCTGGGAACCTCCATATGCCGCGGGAGCAGCCCTAGAAATGGCAAAAAGACAAAAAAAGAAAGAAAGAAAGAAAGAAAACACAGTTAGTGGTTGGAATAAGAGCAAAATTGTGATGTCGAATGAAAAAAAATACACCCTCTTCTCCCTGCCAACCCAAGATCATGGATCCTGGAAGAGCTACTTCTTCCATACTCCTTTTTCTCCAAGTTATAGGTTGTCTCACATTGCACCTGTCCTGAATGGGTCCAGGGTATTCATCTGAGACACACAAAGTTCCAGGAGAACAACACAACACTTACCACCTGCTTAAAGAGGGGCAAGGGGATTTAATGCTGAGGACATGCCTTCTTCTAACCTGTGGCTGAGTTAGGAATTTGAGTGCAGAGATTTCCAGAGAATCTCATTTTCCTTGGATAACCTCACAGATTTAGCTGCAGAATGTCGTGACATTGTTCCTCCTTTCCAGCTTTCCTACAGTTTCATTAATTCTGATAGATCTGGCAGCGCTGATTCAGGTTGGGGCTATTAGTTTGCTGGTTCTATGGATTTCTCTTCTGTTTTCATTTCAACATGCTGTTCTGACCTAATGGGCACACCTTTACCCCAGTCCCACCCTCCACCTCTGCCCTGTGGCATTGCTTCTGTTTGCCTCTAAGAGCAGGGAGCTTGGGGGTGGGGCTAGGAAGTCCCAACAAGAATGAAAGATCCTGCCTGCTTTCTACTGTTCTCTTAAAGCAGACTGTGCATAGACCTTTATCGTAGAACTGAACGTATTTTGCCAAACCTACAATCATTCATTTATTTATTTTGACCTAGAACAGGCTGGCTCAGAGAGGTGCCAAGGTAGTGATTCTTGAATGAATAAATATATTTCTTTCTGTGGCTTGAGACCTTTTCCGCTGATTCTGCTTTTCAGCTATTAATGATCTTCTGCTATTTAAGGATTTACTCCGTGTGTGTGTATGTGTGTGTGTGTGTGTGTGTATACACTTGCTCATTTAGTAAAGAATTTGAAGCCACTTTTTAAGTAATAATCCTTTCAATTTTATCATCTCCAGTCCTGGAAAACAGTAGTCCCTTGGTCTATCTCCAGAGAGTTTGCTGCTGAATATATTTACTAAAGTCTCAGGCAGCATCCCTAGACTTCAGGCTGCGTTTAGCAGGAAGCCGCCTTGGCATGGTCAGGTTCAAAGCTAGAGAAGCTCAGACTAGGGGAAGCAGCCACTGAGAATCTCAGGGCACTGAATTTGAGAAGTGCTGAGGACTCTAGTTATTCCTTCTCAACAGGATTTAAAGAAACTCTTGCCTTCAGATCCCCACCTCCCACCCCATCTCTATCCGAGACAGTATATCCCTTGCCTGATACCAGCTGTTGGCTTTTAGAATGCAGATATGAATAGCATTGTAAAGAAAGGCCTTGCTGAAATGGCTCTGATGGTGTACTATTTGCCCTTGTTTAAACTCTGCTGGGCTGTGAGCATGGGAATCTGGGACTGGAAAAAGAAGAACTAAGATGTCCCCAGAGTTCCTGCCTCTTGCTTTTTAGACTCAGTGATTGGGAGATTGGCAGCCAAGGACACGTCTTTAACTGGGCTGGTCAGTAGAGGGTCCTCAGCCAGGACTGACATAAACTTCCCTCCCAAAGCTCTGCAGCAGAAATAGACTCTAAGCTCCATGAGGACAGTGGCCTTATCTTTACCCCCAAACTGAAGTACCAGCACATGCTTCAGAGCCTGGAGCCTACTTAGTAGATACTCAGTAAATATTTGCTGAATGAACCTGAACTCTAGGAGCTCACAGGCTGGTTGGGGAGGTAGGCAAAATGTAAACAAATAAATACTTGAAAATTATTATGATTGTTTGGGGGAGAAAGAACAGACTGCTGTAAGAACAAATACTTTAGATGATATGGTGAGGAGGACAAAAGAAGTGACGTTTGAACTGAGATCTGAAAGATGAGAGGGAACCAGCCACTTGAAGAACAGGGAGAGATAGGTAAATAGGACACGCTCTTAAGCTCCTGGCCAGTTAATAGTAATGCCGAGGAGGAAGTCGAAGTCTGCCTGCCTATTTATCTTGATTCTTGTAGGCTATTTGTAGAAAAAAGAAGGGGTCTACTGTTGATTCATGGTTAGTCTGTTCACTGCTGCCCCCACCCCTCGCTGTTCCTTACATATCCAGCTTGGTTTTATAATGCTAGTGTTACAGCCTAGTGTTACAGGCTGGCAATCAAAGGCTCCAGTGTGTGTTTGGCCATAAGAACAATTATTTGTTTATGTGTCTGACTCCCCAACCAGACTATGAGCTCCTTGAAGGCAGTGAACTCCGTCTAATCCTTAGGACATAGCACACTATCTGGTAGAGTCAACAATTTTGTTTAATGACTGAATTGATAATACAGTTAATATTTACTGAGTGCTTTCTGTGTGCCAGGTGATATAGTGAACACTTTACACGAATTATCTCATTTAATTCTCAAAATTACTCTAAAATGCAGGTAGTATTCTTATTCCCATCATGCAATTGAAGAAACTAAGGCTTAGGGTCTGAGTATCAGCAATTCAACTCCAGCACCCACATTGTTTTGCCAAATTCGAGTGCTTCTGGTTGCCTTGAAATAGCTGAGATTGCTTGGAACTCTCAACGTAGCCGAATGAATGTGTGAATGATGTTATTTAACAATCCTTATAACAATCCTCATTGATAGGCTTATTCTACTCATTTCACGGAGAGAAAATTGAGGCTCAAAGAGACTACGCCAATGAGTTCCCGTAGTGGTGCAGCAGAAAAGAATCCAACTAGGAACCATGAGGTTGCGGGTTCAATCCCTAGCCTCACCCAGTGGGTTAAGGATCCGGCGTTGCTGTGATAGGTTGCAGACACAACTTAGATCCTGCGTTGCTGTGGCTGTGGTGTAGGCCAGCAGCTGTATCTCCGATTGGACCCCTAGCCTGGGAACCTCCATATGCCGAGGAAACGGCCCTAAAAAAAAAAGCAAAAAAAATAATAATGATAAAAAAAAGAGACTATGACATTTAACCACGATCATGAAAAGAACATGTAAGTAGTTGGCTTATTTTCAAAGCTAAGCCCATGAGACTAGGTCCTGTGCTCGGACCCCATTCTGTGCTAACTCCAGACACCCAGCTACCAGGCAAGAATCTGCTCCACTGACTGTGTTAAAATTCTTTAAAAGTTGTCCAAGCCTGTCGAGAGCCTGAGGGTCTATTCCGGAAAGAGGGCACAGTGTAGGAATAGGCAGAGGAGAGTAGGAGAGTAGAGACTTTATCTTTTTAAAAATCAGAGATATAATTCACATACCGTAACAGTTTACCAGAAAGTAAACACCAAAAGTGTATAATTCAATGGTTTTACAATATTCACAAGGTTGTGCAACTGTAACTACTAGCTAATTCCAGAGCCTTTTCATCACCCCCAAAAAGAAACCCTGTACCCACTTGCAGTCATTTTCCTTTCCCCATGCCCCCCAATTCTTAGAAATCACTAATCCACTTTGTCTCTATGTGGATTTACCTATCCTGAATCTTTCATACAAATGGAATTATGCAATATATGTTTTTTTTGTGTCTGGCTTCTTTCAGTTAGCATTATTTTCAAGGTCCATTCATTGAAGCAAGTATTAATACTTTATTCCTTTTTATAGCTGAATAATATGCCATTATATGGATATACCACATTTTGTTTATTCATTCATCAGTTGATGGACTGTTGGGTTGTTTCCACTTTGGGGTTATTATGAATAAAGCTACTATGAACATTCATGTATAAATTTTTTTTTTTTTGTCTTTTCTAGGGCTGCACCCACGGCATATGGAGTTTCCCAGGCTAGGGGTCGAATCAGAGCTGTAGCCGCCAGCCTATACCACAGCCACAGCAACGCAGGATCTGAGCCGCGTCTGCGACCTATGCCACAGCTCACAGCAATGCTAGATTCTTAACCCACTGAGCGAGGCCAGGGATCGAACCCACAACCTCATGGTTCCCAGTCGGATTCGTTAACCACCGAGCCACAATGGGAACTCCACGTGTATAAATTTTGTATGAATATGTGTTTTCACTTCTCTTGGGTATACACCTAGGAGTACAATTGCTGGGTCATATAGTAACGCTATATTTAACTTTCAGAGGAACTGCCAAATTGTTTTTCTTCTATTAATGAACTTTTTACATCAAAGTATAAGATGCAAACAGAAGAGCGCCCATATCATAAGCATATAACTGAAGAATTATTACAAAATGAACATGGCCATGTCATCAGCACCCAAATCAAGAACTAGAAAATTTCCAGCACTCAGTACCTACTACTTCCAAAGGCTCACTGTTCTGACTTCTTTTCTTCTGTCCTTTATGATAGATTAATTTTGTCTGTTTTCAACTTCATGTAAATGGAATTATGTGGCATGTACTCTTTTGTGTCTGACTTTTTCTGTCAACGGAATTTTAATGAAATTCATCCATGTTAGCAGTACCTTAATTTTCATTTCTGTATAATATTTTATTGTAAGTCTATGCCACCGTTTAGCCATTTGTGTTGGATGTTTCATAGTTGTACGTATGTTTAGATTTTGTAGATATTTCCAGTTTTCCAAAGTGACTGTATAAGTTTATACTCACACACGCAGTGTATGAGGGTTCTAATTGCACCACATCTTTGCCAACAATTGTATTTTCTGCCTTTTTCCTTTTTGCCATTATAGTGACTGTGGAATGGTAACAAATTATGATTTTCTGGAATTCCCGTTGCGGTTCAGCAGAAACAAATGTGACTGGTATCCACGAGGATGCAGGTTCGATCCCTGGCCTCACTCAGTGGGTTAAGGATACGGTGTTGCCGTGAGCTGCAGTGTAGGTTGCAGATGCTGCTTGGATCCTGCGTTGCTGTGGCAGCTACAGCTCTGATTCAACCCCTAGCCTGAGACCCTCCGTATACCACAGGAGTGACCCTAAAAAGATCAAAAAAAAAAAAATTGTGGTTTTCTAACTCGCCTAATGACTAATGAGGTTCTATACGTTTTCAGTAATTATTGCTATTGGTCATTTAGTTGTAACCAAGCCTTTTGTCAATTTTTTATTGGATTCTTTGTCTTCTTATTGATTGCTCTGAGTTCTTCAATATTCTGAAAAGAAATCCTTTGTTGGTTATGTATGATGCAGGTACTTTCTGCCACTTTATAGCTTGCCTTTTTTTTTTCTTTCTTAATTGTATCTTTTGAGGAACAGAAGTTCCTAACTTTGTCATAGTCCAATTTGTCAATCTTTTCCTTTATGATTTGTGTCCTGTTAAGAAATCTTTGCCTACCTAATGTCATGAAGATCAGGCCCTTATCATGAGTGTGTGTGTGTGTGTGTAGATAAGGAAGCAGTGTGCTACCCTATAGAGTAACACTTCACGGGGTGGAGAGGACACTGTGTCACCTACCAGGAGCAGGCTGGGTGGGGGCAGGGAGCCTGTGAGATCACAGCCATCAGTGGCTGTGTTCCCAGCTGTCAAGCGTGTAATGGAGAGTGAAAGAGAATCTTCTGGTGGTAGAGGTGCTACGGATAATACTACCAGGCCCTCTAAATCACCTCTGCGCCCTACAGACCCGGCTGACTGTCCTCTCTTCTCCACTAAAACAGGGGAAAATATGAAATATGTGCTCCTATGGAGTGCTCATGGCACAGGACAGGGCTCACGCGCTTTCAGGGCCAGATGCCAGCGGTATAGCTGTGATTTTTGTTGTTGTTGTTAAACCTGATGCCTTTTACCGCTCTGTTTCATCTCTGTTTGCAGAGAGGCTGGCAAGGTGGCCGACTCTGAGAGTGGGGCTAAACTATCCTTCAGACTGGTTGTCCCCCGATGGGCCGGCCTGAGCCCCCTCCCTGAGCCAGAGCTGACAGGAGCTGCTTGTTCTTCCTGGAGAAGGAGCGGGAGTAGAGAAGGCAGGAATGGGAGTTGCTACTGCACTTTCTGAGGGGCTCTGAGGAGTCCTCCCCCCGCAGGAAACCACTTGCGTCCCCCCCAGCCCCTTGGCTGCTTGTTAGTTAGAAAGCCATGGTTTGTGCTGGGGCTGGGTGGAGCTTGGGGGACAGTTTAGGCTCTGGCTTTCCAAAGGGGAGGGGGTGGTTATGGAGCGAGCAAAGGGTCACAGCTTAGGCTGTACCATTTGCTTGTCACCTTGAGAAGTTCCACCTTGTCTAGCAAAACCTCCTTTCAGAGGCAGCCACCACAAAGGACTCTTATGAGAGCAGCGGCCCCTGCCCCCACCCTCACTTCCACTCCCTTTACCATTATTTTTCTTTGGGGGCAGAGCTGAGGGGCCTTCCTGCTTTGACTTGGAGGGGCTGTACTTATTTTAAAAAGAGATTTAGAGTCTAGAGCCTCCCCATACCAGAGATTTGTTTTTCTGATTTTCTAGCACAGTTGGAGGACGCCCCCCGGGTTAAGGAAGGCTTTCCTTCTCTGGAGGGTGTTTTGTCTTTTCCCTCTATCTGTCTCTTGGGCTATTTAGAGATTTAAGAAAGAAAGCAAGAGAGCTATATTCTAGTACCACCAGGTCTCAGAACGAGATCCACCTCCTTCTGGGGAGTGGGAGATGGGGAATGGGAGGGAGACATGGATGTCTCATTGGGTGATTATTGATTTTAAGAGGCAATATATGTAGTGGTTCAAGTGTGTGTTCTGAAGGTTAGCTTCCTGCGCCTTCTGCTGCTTTCTAGCTGTGGCCTTGGTCAAGTTTCATAACCTCTCTGAGCCTGTTTTCTCATACATAAAATGAGAATGATTTTAGTACCTCCTTGATAAGGTTGCTGTGGAGATTAGTTGAAATACTGCATTGAAATGTTTGGCCTAGTGCCTAGCACACTGAAAGCATTCCAAAATGTTAATCTTACTAATATTATTCAAGCCTTCTGTTTGGCCCTCTCTTTCTTCCCATCTCCCTTCTCTCAGGAAGTTCGGGCCTCAAGCAGAACCAGAAAAATCTGACTGGTACATATGAAGAGGACTGGGCTTTAACTGTTTCGAACTCTGTATCTATCTTATCTTGACTGCATTTCCAGCACCATGAGGGAGAATGAGGCAGCAAAGCTATCCCATTTTGAAGGGCAAGCCACAAAGAAAGCGATGCAGTGATGTGCCTGGGCTGCACGCACGCGTGCTTGAACGTCTGAGTGGATGCACGCGTCCGTCCTCCCATCTTGTTTTAAAAGGGGAGAAGACTCAGGTGGACTCTCATTAATTGGCAAGGACTCAAACACAAGATTAAGCTCAGGCCTGTCTGTGTTTTTTCCTTAGCAGAGCCCAGCGCTGAATGGGTGGGTGCTGAGAATCCAGAAGCGGTGGGACAGGATGGCGAGGTCAGCCGCAGCAGGGCACAGTGGTCAGGCCTTGCATGACACAGACCCAACAAAGCCAAAGCAGACCAAACACAGGGGCAGGTCGGCTGTCTCGTCGACTTCACACACCACCTCAAGGGCAGCGTGCCTTGTATCCTTACAGGGCTGGGTCCCTCCCAAGTCACCAGGGTTTGTGTTGGGTGACCTGAGAGAACTCAGAGGGGCACTCCATGAGGGACAACACAGAGGGGCCCCTTAGGGTTGGGTCTTGCCTGAAGCACCTCATCCAAGTGAGCTGCTATGGAAAAACATCAAACGCCACGAAGGGAGAGTAAGCTAACTGCTTTTTAAAAACCCGGCCATCACCACCACCTCTCTCTTCTCTGTGCTGTTAACTTTTTTCTCTCGGACTCTCAGATTCATCTCTGTGAGATAAATCCCATCAAAAACATATGGCTAACTATTCTACTTTAAAATGGAAATTCCAGAATTCCTGACAGGGCGCAGTGGAAACAAAGCTGACTAGGAACCATGAGGTTGTGGGTTCAATCCCTTAACCCTCGCTAGTGGGTTAAGAAATCTGGTGTTGCCGTGAGCTGTGGTGTAGGTCACAGACGTGGCTCAGATCCCATGTTGCTGTGGCTGAGGCATAGGCCAGCAGCTGTAGCTCCAATTCTACCCATAGCCTGGGAACCTCCATATGCTATAGGCACGGCCCTAAAAAGCAAAATAAAATAAAAAATAAAATAAAATAAAATAAAATGGAAATTCCATAGCAGAGCTTCTTGCCCAGGCAACACCAGGGCACAGGAGAGGGTGGTGAGAAAGGGTTCCCGGTGGAATGATAGTTGGATGAGCTGGGCATTGGTGGAATACTTTAGCTAACATTTTTCAGAGTCAGCTGTTTGTGCTTTATGTGCTTTTGGAATGAGAAGCTTTACTGTCTCCACTGTTACACCTACCGCCTCCCCAGAACAGAGGGTGAGGAGGTTATAAGTGAAATCTTAGCTTCCTGGGTAGGTCCTGAACATTGGGAGAATAAGGCAGACCTTTGAGAGGCGACAAGAGCATTTAGGGGGAGATCAGGAGACATAATTTATATGGAGCAGGAGACCTTTACGTGTACTATCTCATATAATCCTTCTGTCAGTCTCAGAAAAGTAGGTATTGGTTTCCTCATTGTTCTGGTGAGGAAACAGAGGCTAAGAGAGGTTAGTAACATAGATGCTAATGGGAAAAGCCAGGATTTAAAGCCAGGATCTTGGCTCAGAAACTGAGGATTGGACTCATATGTGGACAGTGAACTACCCACAGGTTATTGGCTAGGTTTCTGTGACCGTATCCCTCCTGACCTCGGCTTTGACCAGTCACTGAATTGTTAGCAGATCATGTGCTTTGGGATACGGTGGGGAAAGTTTAATAATTGGGTGAGACCCTGGTTTCCCCAGGCACTAGGAGGTTAAGGCATTTCTTGAGCCTCCTTTGCCTTGCAAAGGGAGGACTAGCCATTCCTTGGGTACTTATTCTACCCTCTCATGTAATCTTTTCATGAACTCTATGATGGAGATATTGTTAGTCTCAGCCCTCCCTCCTTGCCCTCATATCTACCCAACTCTCTGTCTTTTTTCTCTCTCTTAAAATAAAACATTGGTTAAATATAATGACTTGCTCAAAGTGTCACAGTTAGCAAATGGAAGACCTTAGGTATAAGTCCAAGGTCTTTGAGACTCTAAAGCCAAGGGTTAACACTTGTTTCTACTTCTCTGTTTTTCTGAGACTTTTTTCCCCTAATTCCCGGATAGTTTTGCTTCTTCTCTTTTGAGTGAGATGCCACTTTCAGCTTTCTCTTTTTGAACTTTTTGATATTTCCCTTAGGCATTGGCTTCACCTTTCCCACTGGGTCTTGCTCTTTTCCCACTCAAGCTGGGTCTGTTGTGGACCAGGGCCATTTCAGTTTCTCTCCGATTTCATTTTAGGTTTCTGGATCATCCCTTTGTAACATCTACCTTATGCCCTGGAGTAGAGTTATCTTTGACTCCTCTCACATCCTACACCTAATGCATCAGCAAATCCTGTTGGCCATACCTTTAAATATTTCCGGAATCTCATCACTTCTCACCACCTCTACTGTTGCCGCCCAGGCCAGGCTACCATCATCTCCCACTGCTGTTATTGTAGTAGCCTCCCAACAGATCCACTGACTTCTTGTCTTTCTGCATTCAAAGCGATCTTTTAAAAAAAAATTTTAGATCATTTAAAAAAATTATAGTTGACAAAAAAAAATTGGAGTTACTGTCGTGGCGCAGCAGAAACGAATCTGACTAGGAACCATGAAGTTGCTGGTTTGATCCCTGGCCTCGATCAGTGGGTTAAGGGTCTGGCGTTGCCGTGAGCTGTGGTGTAGGTCATAGACGTGGCTCGGATCTGGCTTTGCTATGGCTCTGGTGTAGGCTGGCGGCTATAGCTCCGATTAGACCCCTAGTCTGGGAACCTCCATATGCTGCTGGTGTGGCCCTAGAAAGAGAGAAAGACAAAAAAAAAAAATTATAGTTGATTTACAGTGTTGTGCCAATTTCTGCTGTAAAGCATAGTGACCCAGTCATACATATTCATACCTTCTCTTTCTCATACTGTCTTCCATCATGGTCTCTCCAAAAAGATTGGATAAAGTTCACTGGAAGTGATATTTTTAAAATGTAAACCAGATCACTTCACTCTTCTGTTTATCAACTCTAATGGCTTCCCATCTTACAGAATAAAAGATCATATGTTACCTTATTTGTGACTTCAAGTAAACACACAGACACATATCCACATACCTGCCAGGCTCTTCCTCTGTTATAGGGTGACCATCTAATTTATCATCCAGGAGTCCCCGTCGTGGCGCAGTGGTTAGCGAATCCTACTAGGAACCATGAGGTTGTGGGCTCGATCCCTGGCCTTGCTCAGTGGGTTAAGGATCTGGTGTTGCCGTGAGCTGTGGTGTAGGTTGCAGACGCAGCTCAGATCCCATGTTGCTGTGGCTCTGGCATGGGCCGGTGGCTACAGCTCTGATTCGACCCCTACCTGGGAACCTCCATATGTCGAAGGAGTGGCCCAAGAAATGGCAAAAAGACAAAGAAATAAATGAATACATAAATTAAAATTTTAAAAATTTTAAAAATAAAAACAATTTATCATCCAAATGGGGACACTTATAAAAGAGAAAAAGACCTCTATTAATAAATG